>NC_083887.1:6894924-7197954 GCF_032452875.1 Bos javanicus | reverse complement strand
ATTCACCTTTAGAATTCCTTTGCATGGCATTTAAAGACTAAAGTCATTTATATAATTTCAAATTACATATGAACATTCTTAGAGCCGACTCACTGGAAAAGACTCTGATGCCAGGAAAGATTGAGAGCAGGAGGAGAAGGGGGCGACAGAGGGTGAGATGGTTGGATGGCATCACCAACTCAATGGACATGAGTTTGAGCAAGCTCTGGGAGACAGTAAAGGACAGGGAAGCCTGATGTGCTGCAGTCCATGGGGTCTCAAAGAGTAGGGCAAGACTTAGTGGCTGACCAACAACAATGCTGCGTGTAGAGTCTCCTTACCCTCCCTCCAACACACACACACACACGCACGCACACACATCCCTACACACATATACTCAAACTTCCCTCCTGAGCAGTAGAGTCATAAGAAAAAAATAAGAAAGACCTTATTGCTCCCCTGGGGTTATTCTGCTTTCCATTTTAAATCAAAATACACTGCATGAGTTCTTTTCAATGACCTTGTCCAATCTCGCTGTATAGATGAGAAACTGGGGCCCAAAGAAGTGATTTGGCCAAAGTCACAGAGCTCATTAGCAGCAGAGCTGAGAAGACACCCCAAGCTCCGAGCCTCACATCACAGCCTCTGCTCTTCCCGCTAACTTCTGTGGAGTTAACCCTGGGAGGATAAGTTCTTCTTTATTCAGAGAACTGCAGAGAAGACAACTCTACAACCTGTCTGAGAAAATCAATTTCCCAATTCAATAATGCACATTCTCCCAGAAACCTCCCTCTGACTTACTCTAATCAGAATGGGCCATATTAGAGAAAAACAGTTCATGTCTAGATGGAGATGGGTCAAGATGAGTCACTGTTTAATGCAACCAAATGCTTCTTCTCCCTGAAATGGTTAATAATCTAACTCTCGAGGATAACCTAATGCTCTTGTTCAGTCGCTAAGTGGTCTCCAACTCTTTTCGATCCCATGGACT
The DNA here is from genome assembly GCF_032452875.1 of Bos javanicus. Taxonomy (NCBI): domain Eukaryota; kingdom Metazoa; phylum Chordata; class Mammalia; order Artiodactyla; family Bovidae; genus Bos; species Bos javanicus. The sequence continues at coordinate 7,196,984 of NC_083887.1, read as the reverse complement.
TCTGCTTGCCAGGCTTCTCTGTCCATCACTGTCTCCTGGAGCTTGCTCAAATTCATGTCCATCGAGTCAGTAATGCCATCCAACCATCTCATGCTCTGTCACTCCCTTCTCCACTTGCCCTCAATCTTTCCCAGCATCAGGGTCTTTTCCAATGAGTCAGCTTAAACCCTCTTGTGTTTTTTTTTCCCCCCAACATGTCTGAATATTCTAAATTCTTTCAACTTTGTCTCCAGACCCTCCATTTCATTCTGTAATTATCTTTATAGATTCCTCAGAACCCACCCTACATTCTTAGCATCCCTCTTGAATGGTGCCTCAGACTGAAATGTAGGCTTATACTCAGGCCCTGCTTAGGGCTGACCTTTTAAGAAAGGTAACACAGACTTTCTAACAATTTCAGCTCTTTCATTTTAAAAAATTTTCTTACTGACCTTTGATGAGAAGAAAATTCCCACACGATTACATCATTTCTTTGAGGCATGTGTACTGAAGCGGCCCCTTTTCCAGGGACTTTGAGCAGATGCATACAATTTTCATCATTCCAACTCCTGTTGCAACAAACTTGATTTTTCAGCTACTTCTAGGCTGCTCAGTCCACTTAGTAGACTGCTCAGAGGCCTGATTCGTCTTTTCTTTGAGGTGGAAATATTTGTTGCAATCTTGCTCTGAAGCCCAATAAATCAAAACATTGAGCCTCTTGTAATAAAAATAGTTGCTTTGAAGTATAACCTTACATGTCTAATTTCCTACCAGCAATAATGAGGCTTTCTCCAGCCATTTGGAGGGCACTGGGTTTTCTTTCTTTTTTTTTTATTTCTGTCCTTTTGTTTTTCTAACATGTGGGCTGTCTAATGACAGGATTTGGTCTTCCAGATGTTTGGGTGAGAGAAAGCAGTAAGTGACGGGTACACATCTCAGAGTTCCATACCACCCAAGTGGCCGTTACATCACTGGCCAGAGTGAGCCTGTCCAGACAGATTCCACCAAGGTTCTCTCCCACCCCTTGTATTTAATGTTGCTAACCCTTACTCGTCAACACAAAATAACAGAAATTCTTTCATGCGGCTATTATTCTGCAGACACCCAAAGAAGGGGGAAAGAATCTACAACCACACAGAAGTTAAAACCCATGTGGTTTTAATAATAAGAAAAGAAAGAGATGGCTTAATTCAGTAATAAGACAAGATTCCCTGGTGGTTAATACGGTAATTTGCCACATGATTAAAGGTAGATGAAAGTGGAATTTCTATGGTAACATTCTCACTCCGATGGATGCTTTGGGGAAACTGAGATTGTTAGTCACTTGAACACCACGATTCTTTTGAAACAAGAGAAGAGTGACTACCAAGAGCAGCCTTTGAAATTCTTTCATCATTATCTCAACCTTTTCAAAATGACCGAGGAAACAGAGGCCGGTGCAGGAAAAATACAGTCCAGCAAGGGGGCAGCCGGGTTTCACAGCACACAGCACCCAGAGGGGCCACAGAGGCCCAAAGACTCTCCAGGAAACGGGGACCAGGCCCTGCCCGGTCGCTCTCTGGAGTGGAACATGCTGGAGTTTGACAAGTTGACACCTCCAGGGTGCCAGCTCTGTTAAAAGATGCTTCCGTTTATTTAGTCTCCATCTGCATTCCTGCACCTGTTTCCCTTCCGTCGCCTTGAACTGTCCTGTCTGCATTGCTTCTTTTGTTTTAATAGTAAGCTTTTAAAAATCATTTATTTATTTGGCAGCACTGGGTCTTAGTCAAAGCACGCTGAAGCTTTAGTGATGGCACGGGAAATCTTAATTGCAGCATGTGGGATCTAGTTCTCTGACCAAGGATCAGCCCTGAGCCCCCGCATTGGGAATGCAGAGTATAAGCTGCCGGACCACCAGAGAAGTCCCTCCTTTGCTTCTTGAAGTTCAGGTGGCAGAGCCGGTACAGAATGGCAGCAATCCCTGCCTCTGGCTAAACAGTGAGAGCTACCCAGGTACAGGCAAAAATGGTGACACTTGCTCCAAAGCGCTCTGCCAGAGGCTGGTGTGCTGAGAAGCTGAACTGTCCCATTTGGATTGCAGGCTCCTGGGTCTGAAATCCAGAGCCTGCCTGCTGCCAGCAGGGTGACCCTGAGGGAGCTTGCTGCTTCTCATCTGTTACAGGAGGCACACAATTCAAAAGGCTCTATAAACTCCAAGGATGCAGACAATTTCTAGTTTGTTTCATGTTGCTGCAAATGGCATGATTTCATTCTTTTTATGGCTGAGTAATATTCCACTGTGTGTATACGCACATAAACACCACATCTTCTTTATCTGCCTGTGGACATCTAGGTTGTTTTTGTATCTTGGTTATCGTGAATAGTGTTGCCACGAATGCTGGGATGCGTGTATGTTTTCAAATTAGTTTCCTCCAGATGTATGCCCAGGAGTGGGATTGCAAGATCACACAGTAACTCTAGTTTTCCAAGGAAACTCTACACTGTTCTCCATAGAGACTGCAGCAATTTACATTCTCACAATAGTGTAGGAGGTCAGTGAATATTTACTGAGTTGAGGCTACCACAGTGAATAGGAATGCTAAGTTCTGCCCTCATACAGCTTAATTTCTAGCAGAATGATCAACAATAACCAAGAAAGCAACTAGAGTCATTGGAAAGCATATATGCTATGGAGAAAATTAACAGTCTGATGTAATGGGGAGTCAGTCAATGACGTGGGAGCTGCTTGAGATGGGAGTTAAAGAAGGCCCCTTGGACATGGGGCATTGCAATCGTAACATAAGGATAAGCAAGAACCAGATGCACAAAGAGCAGCAAGAGGCCGGTTCCAAGGAGTGGGGTGAAGCTTCAGGTGGGAAACAGTGTGGCTGGGGAAGCGGCAGAAAAGCAGCCAATGTCCCTAAGGCCACAAGAATCACTGAGATGAGGGTAGAGAAACTGGCAGGGGCCAGGTCACACAGGATATTGAAGGCCCCGGTAACAAGTGCAGATTTTATTCCAAATGCAAGGGGAGCTATCAGAGGTGCTGGGTGAGGATGTCACGTGAGCTGCTGTATATTATTAGAATGTCACTCGGACTGATGGATGGAGCACACATTTGAAGGGTGCAAGACAGAAGAAGGAGACTGCCAGCGTGAGGAACTCCACGGGCAGAGACCAAGAAGAGAATATTGAAGCAATTCACGTGGGCCTTGAGGGTACCTAGACAAGGTAAATGGCAATAGATAAAGAAAAGAGCTGGAAATTTTGAAAGAGAATTTGGAAGTAGCACCGAGAGGACTTACAGAGGCCTGATGCCTGTGGTGTGTACATTACCAGGACAAACCAAACCATGTAAGCAGAAGGTGAAGGCCAGAAGGAAGAGAAGGAAATTCCAAAGAAAGAGACATTCTATTTTGTGCCCTGTTCCTTCCTAGGAAAACTGGTTTTGTGACCTCTCAATTAGCCCCCTCAATGCAGTGTCTTTTGATGCATAGAGACTAGATAAACTGTGTCCTGACCACATATGGCTAGGTAAATGAAAGTCAATATATTGATTCCCTTGAAAGGCACAGGAAACCAGCATGTGTTTCAGACACAGAATCATCTTGTCGCAGGCTGACCCACAGACGCCTCAGTTCAATCAGTGGAGTACTCTATCCAGCCAGAACCTAATTCACACATCTTATAACCACTTGGAGGTTTTCTACACATCCTAAAGTCGAACTACACCAGAAAAAAACAAGAATCATAACCCTCTTCTCATTCTCTGTCTCTAAACTTTTTATTTTGAAATAATTACCGATTTACAGGAAATTGCAATGATGTGACGGAGTTCCCATGTACCCTTCGCCTAATCCCCCCATGGTTGCATCTTGCATAACTGTAACACAATATTAAAACCAGGAAATTGACATCCATACAATGTATGTGTATAACTCTATTACATTATATCACATGCTTTGATTTCTGTAACCACCAGCACAATCAAAGTACAGATCACCACGAGGATCTACTGGTGCCAACATTTTACCAGTTTGAGTGAAGTGTGGAAATCTTATCTCCCTTTAAGGCTCTTTGTTATCCTCACCCCAGCCATTATTTATAATGTTCTCAGTTATTTCCTCTACAAACATGGAAATCCACATCAGACAATGTTATGCTTTTTGCTTGGATTGACAAATGTAATTCAGAAAACTTAAGAAAAAGAAAGTCTATTACATTCACTCATATGTTTTACTCTTTCCATTGTTCTTTTTTCCCTCCAGATGTTCCAAGATTCCTTCTTTTATCGTTTCCTTTCTGTTTCAAGAACTTTAAAGAGCCATTCTTGTGGGGGTAGGTCTGCTGGTGATAAATTCTCTTAGTTTTCCTTTATCTAAGAATGTCTTAATTTCCTTTCCTGAAAGATAACTTCACAGGATGGAGAATGCACAGTTATTTTCTTTCAGCTCCTGAAAAATGTGCTACTTCATTCTGGCCTCCATGATTTCTGAGAAGGATCCACTGTCTTTGAAATTGTTTTTCCTCTTTGGAAAAGTGGCATTTCTCTCTCATTACTTTCAAGATTATTTGTTTTTATCTTTAGTTTTCTGATGCTTGATCATAATGGGTCATGGTGTAGATTTCTTTTGTTTGTTTTTTTTTTTCCTTTTAAATTTTATTTTTAAACTTTACATAATTGTATTAGTTTTGCCAAATATCAAAATGAATCCGCCACAGGCATACATGTGTTCCCCATCCTGAACCCTCCTCCCTCCTCCCTCCCCACACCATCCCTCTGGGTCGTCCCAGTGCACCAGCCCCAAGCATCCAGTATCGCGCATCAAACCTGCACTGGCAACTCGTTTCTTACATGATATTCTACATGTTTCAGTGTCACTCTCCCAAATCTTCCCACCCTCTCCCTCTCCCACAGAGTCCATAAGACTGTTCTATACATCAGTGTCTCTTTTGCTGTCTCTTACACCGGGTTATTGTTACCATCTTTCTAAATTCCATATATATGCGTTAGTATACTGTATTTATGTTTTTCCTTCTGGCTTACTTCACTCTGTATAATAGGCTCAGTTTCATCCACCTCATTAGAACTGATTCAAATGTATTCTTTTTAATGGCTGAGTAATACTCCATTGTGTATATGTACCACAGCTTTCTTTATCCATTCATCTGCTGATGGACATCTAGGTTGCTTCCATGTGCTGGCTATTATAAACAGTGCTGCGATGAACATTGGGGTACACGTGTCTCTTTCCTTCTGGTTTCCTCAGTGTGTATGCCCAGCAGTGGGATTGCTAGATCATAAGGCAGTTCTATTTCCAGTTTTTTAAGGAATCTCCACACTGTTCTCCATAGTGGCTGTACTAGTTTGCATTCCCACCAACAGTGTGAGAGGGTTCCCTTTTCTCCACACCCTCTCCAGCATTTATTATTTGTAGACTTTTGGATCGCAGCCATTCTGACTGGTGTGAAATGGTACCTCATAGTGGTTTTGATTTGCATTTCTCTGATAATGAGTGATGTTGAGCATCTTTTCATGTGTTTGTTAGCCATCTGTATGTCTTCTTTGGAGAAATGTCTATTTAGTTCTTTGGCCCATTTTTTGATTGGGTCATTTATTTTTCTGGAGTTGAGCTGTGGGAGTTGCTTGTATATTTTTGAGATTAGTTGTTTGTCAGTTGCTTCATTTGCTATTATTTTCTCCCATTCTGAAGGCTGTCTTTTCACCTTGCTAATAGTTTCCTTTGATGTGCAGAAGCTTTTAAGGTTAATTAGGTCCCATTTGTTTATTTTTGCTTTTATTTCCAATATTCTGGGAGGTGGGTCATAGAGGATCCTGCTGTGATGTATGTCAGAGAGTGTTTTGCCTATGTTCTCCTCTAGGAGTTTTATAATTTCTGGTCATACGTTTAGATCTTTAATCCATTTTGAATTTATTTTTGTGTATGGTGTTAGAAAGTGGTCTAGTTTCATTCTTTTACAAGTGGTTGACCAGATTTCCCAGCACCACTTGTTAAAGAGATTGTCTTTAATCCATTGTATATTCTTGCCTCCTTTGTCAAAGATAAGGTGTCCATATGTGCGTGGATTTATCTCTGGGCTTTCTATTTTATTCCATTGATCTATATTTCTGTCTTTGTGCCAGTACCATACTGTCTTGATAACCGTGGCTTTGTAGTAGAGCCTGAAGTCAGGTAGCTTGATTCCTCCAGTTCCATTCTTCTTTCTCAAGATCGCTTTGGCTATTCGAGGTTTTTTGTTTTTCCATACAAATTGTGAAATCATTTGTTCTAGCTCTGTGAAGAATACTGTTGGTAGCTTGATAGGGATTGCATTGAATCTATAAATTGCTTTGGGTAGTATACTCATTTTCACTATATTGATTCTTCCAATCCATGAACATGGTATATTTCTCCATCTATTAGTGTCCTCTTTGATTTCTTTCACCAGTGTTTTATAGTTTTCTATATATAGGTCTTTAGTTTCTTTAGGTAGATATATTCCTAAGTATTTTATTCTTTCCGTTGCAATGGTGAATGGAATTGTTTCCTTAATTTCTCTCTCTGTTTTCTCATTATTAGTGTATAGGAATGCAAGGGATTTCTGTGTGTTGATTTTATATCCTGCAACTTTACTATAGTCATTGATTATTTCTAGTAATTTTCTGGTGGAATCTTTAGGGTTTTCTATGTAGAGGATCATGTCATCTGTAAATAGTGAGAGTTTTACTTCTTCTTTTCTAATTTGGATTCCTTTTATTTCTTTTTCTGCTCTGATTGCTGTGGCCAAAACTTCCAAAACTATGTTGAATAGTAATGGTGAAAGTGGGCACCCTTGTCTTGTTCCTGACTTTAGAGGAAATGCTTTCAAGTTTTCACCATTGAGGATAATGTTTGCTGTGGGTTTGTCATATATAGCTTTTATTATGTTGAGGTATGTTCCTTCTATTCCTGCTTTCTGGAGAGTTTTTATCATAAATGGATGTTGAATTTTGTCAAAGGCTTTCTCTGCATCTATTGAGATAATCATATGGTTTTTATTTTTCAACTTGTTAATGTGGTGTATTACATTGATTGATTTGCAGATATTGAAGAATCCTTGCATCCCTGGGATAAAGCCCACTTGATCATGGTGTATGATCTTTTTAATGTGTTGTTGGATTCTGATTGCTAGAATTTTGTTAAGGATTTTTGCATCTATGTTCATCAGTGATATTGGCCTGTAGTTTTCTTTTTTTGTGGGATCTTTGTCAGGTTTTGGTATTAGGGTGATGGTGGCCTCATAGAATGAGTTTGGAAGTTTACCTTCCTCTGCAATTTTTTGGAAGAGTTTGAGCAGGATAGGTGTCAGCTCTTCTCTAAATTTTTGGTAGAATTCAGCTGTGAAGCCGTCTGGACCTGGGCTTTTGTTTGCTGGAAGATTTTTGATTACAGTTTCAATTTCCGTGCTTGTGATGGGTCTGTTAAGATTTTCTATTTCTTCCTGGTCCAGTTTTGGAAAGTTGTACTTTTCTAAGAATTTGTCCATTTCTTCCACGTTGTCCATTTTATTGGCATATAATTGTTGATAGTAGTCTCTTATGATCCTTTGTATTTCTGTGTTGTCTGTTGTGATCTCTCCTTTTTCGTTTCTAATTTTGTTGATTTGATTTTTCTCCCTTTGTTTCTTGATGAGTCTGGCTAATGGTCTGTCAATTTTATTTATCCTTTCAAAGAACCAGCTTTTGGTTTTGTTGATTTTTGCTATGGTCTCTTTTGTTTCTTTTGCATTTATTTCACTCTAATTTTTAAGATTTCTTTCCTTCTACTAACCCTGGGGTTCTTCATTTCTTCCTTTTCTAGTTGCTTTAGGTGTAGAGTTAGGTTATTTATTTGACTTTTTTCTTGTTTCTTGAGGTGTGCCTGTATTGCTATGAACTTTCCCCTTAGGACTGCTTTTACCGTGTCCCACAGGTTTTGGGTTGTTGTGTTTTCATTTTCGTTCGTTTCTATGCAAATTTTGATTTCTTTTTTGATTTCTTCTGTGATTTGTTGGTTATTCAGCAGCGTGTTGTTCAGCCTCCATATGTTGGAATTTTTAATAGTTTTTCTCCTGTAATTGAGATCTAATCTTACTGCATTGTGGTCAGAAAAAATGCTTGGGATGATTTCTATTTTTTTGAATTTACCAAGGCTAGCTTTATGGCCCAGGATGTGATCTATCCTGGAGAAGGTTCCATGTGCACTTGAGAAAAAGGTGAAATTCATTGTTTTGGGATGAAATGTCCTATAGATATCAATTAGGTCTAACTGGTCTATTGTATCGTTTAAAGTTTGTGTTTCCTTGTTAATTTTCTGTTTAGTTGATCTATCCATAGGTGTAAGTGGGGTATTAAAGTCTCCCACTATTATTGTGTTATTGTTAATTTCTCCTTTCATACTTGTTAGCATTTGTCTTACGTACTGTGGTGCTCCCGTGTTGGGTGCATATATATTTATAATTGTTATATCTTCTTCTTGGATTGATCCTTTGATCATTATGTAGTGATCTTCTTTGTCTCTTTTCACAGCCTTTGTTTTAAAGTCTATTTTATCTGATATGAGTATTGCTACTCCTGCTTTCTTTTGGTCCCTATTTGCATGGAAAATCTTTTTCCAGCCCTTCACTTTCAGTCTGTATGTGTCCCCTGTTTTGAGGTGGGTCTCTTGTAGACAACATATGTAGGGGTCTTGTTTTTGTATCCATTCAGCCAGTCTTTGTCTTTTGGTTGGGGCATTCAACCCATTTACGTTTAAGGTAATTACTGATAAGTATGATCCCGTTGCCATTTACTTTATTGTTTTGGGTTTGAGTTTATACACTGTTTTTGTGTTTCCTGTCTAGAGAATATCCTTTAGTATTTGTTGGAGAGCTGGTTTGGTGGTGCAGAATTCTCTCAGCTTTTGCTTGTCTGAAAAGCTTTTGATTTCTCCTTCATACTTGAATGAGATCCTTGCTGGGTACAATAATCTGGGCTGTAGGTTATTTTCTTTCATCATTTTAAGTATGTCTTGCCATTCCCTCCTGGCTTGAAGAGTTTCTATTGAAAGATCAGCTGTTATCCTTATGGGAATTCCCTTGTGTGTTATTTGTTGTTTTTCCCTTGCTGCTTTTAATATTTGTTCTTTGTGTTTGATCTTTGTTAATTTGATTAATATGTGTCTTGGGATGTTTCTCCTTGGGTTTATCCTGTTTGGGACTCTCTGGGTTTCTTGGACTTGGGTGATTATTTCCTTCCCCATTTTAGGGAAGTTTTCCACTATTATCTCCTCAAGTATTTTCTCATGGTCTTTCTTTTTGTCTTCTTCTTCTGGAACCCCTATTATTCGAATGTTGTGGCATTTAATATTGTCCTGGAGGTCTCTGAGATTGTCCTCATTTCTTTTAATTCGTTTTTCTTTTATCCTCTCTGATTCATTTATTTCTACCATTCTATCTTCTAATTCACTAATCCTATCTTCTGCCTCTGTTATTCTACTATTTGTTGCCTCCAGAGTGTTTTTAATTTCATTTATTGCATTATTCATTATATATTGACTCTTTTTTATTTCTTTTAGGTCCTTGTTAAACCTTTCTTGCATCTTCTCAATCCTTGTCTCCAGGCTATTTATCTGTGATTCCATTTTAGTTTCAAGATTTTGGATCAATTTCACTATCATTATTCGGAATTCTTTATCAGGTAGATTCCCTATCTCTTCCTCTTTTGTTTGGTTTGGTGGGCATTTATCCTGTTCCTTTATCTGCTGAGTATTCCTCTGTCTCTTCATCTTGTTTAAATTGCTGAGTTTGGGGTGTCCTTTATGTATTCTAGCAGTTTGTGGAGTTCTCTTTATTGTGGCGTTTCCTCACTGTGTGTGGGTTTGTACAGGTGGCTTGTCAAGGTTTCCTGGTTAGGGAAGCTTGTGTCGGTGTTCTGGTGGGTGGAGCTGTATTTCTTCTCTCTGGAGTGCAATGAAATATCCAGTAGTGAGTTATGAGATGTCTATAGTTTTGGGGTGACTTTGGGCAGCCTGTATCTTGAAGCTCAGGGCTGTGTTCCTTTGTTGCTGGAGAATTTGCTTGGTATGTCTTGCCCTGGAACTTATTGGCCCTTGTGTGGTGCTTGGTTTCAGTGTCGGTATGGAGGCATTTGATGAGCTCCTGTCAATTAATGTTCCTTGGAGTCAGGAATTCCTTGGAATCAGGGTTTGGACTTAAGTCTCCTGCTTCCGGTTATCGGTCTTATTTTTACAGTAGTTTCAAAACTTCTCCTTCTATACAGCACCATTGATAAAACATCTACATTAAAGATGAAAAGTTTCTCTATGATGAGGGTCACTCAGAGAGGTTCACAGGGTTACATGGAGAAGAGAAGAGGGAGGAGGGAGTTAGAGGTGACCCAAATGAGATGAGGTGAATCAATAATGGAGAGAGTGGGCTAGCCAGTAGTCACTTCCTTATGTGCACTCCACAACTGGACCACTCAGAGATGTTCACGGATTTATACAGAGAAGAGAAGGAGGAGGAAGGTGACAGAGGTGGCCAGAAGGATAAAAGGGGGGAATGAAAAGGAGGGAGACAGATCCAGCCAGTAATCAGTTCCCTAAGTGTTCTCCACCGTCTGGAACACACAGAAATTCACAGAGTTGGGTAGAGTAGAGGGGTTAGGGAGGGGACACAGGCGACCTGGTGGAGAAAAAGGAGAGTCTAAAGGGAGAGAGAGCAGTCAAGCCAGTATTCTTGCTCCCTAGTGAAAAATGGGTCCTGAAGATTGGGTTCTTAAAGGTACAAAATTGGTAACAAATACATAAAAGCAAAAATTAAAAATCTAGAGTAGAGTTTGGAATTTCAAAAATACGATGTTAAAGATAAGAAGAAGGAAAAGAAAGAGAGAAAAAACGAACAAACAAAAACAAACAAGGTCGCGAAAATTGTAAAGAAAGTACAGGTACAAAATTGATAACTAATACCAAAAAGCAAAAATTAAAAATCTAGAGTAGAGTTTGGAATTTCAAAAATACAATGTTAAAAAAAAAAGAAGAGTAAGAAAAATAAAGAGAGAAAACAGACAAACAAAAACAAACAATGTCACAAAAATTATAAAGAAAATACAGGTACAAAATTGATATTATTCAGATATACAATGTTATATAGAAGAAGAAGAGAAAGAAACAGAGAAGAAGAAAAAAAGAAGTCACAGAAATTATATAAAAAAAAACTATAGGTACAAAATTGATAGCAAATACCAAAAAGTGAAAATTAAAAATCCAGAGTAGAGTTTGGAATTTCAAAAATACAATGTTAAAGAAAAGAAGAAAAAAAAAAGAAAAAAAAAAAACAAGGTCAAAAAATTATAAAATATATATATATGAAGTTTGCTGAAGAAGAAAAAATAGGGTCTTTTTTTTTTTTTTTTTGCAAAGTAATAGGTTATAAAAGTGAAAATTAAAGGAATAGAGGACTTAAATCTTTTTTTTTAATTAAAAAAAAAAGAAAGAATGATCATAAAAATAATAAAAATATATCTAGGACTTTCTTGGTGTTGTGGGTTCAGTTCATTTTTGGCTAGTTCCTTGGTCAGACTTATATTTCTCAAGATCTATAGGCCCCTTCCTATGTAGTCCGTAGTAACGACAGGGTTTTGGTCTATTGCCTGTAGCTTCCAAGGCGTTTCCCTCTGTTATATCTTCTTCTGTTTGCTAGTCTCTTCAGTATCTGGTTTCCGCCCTGACACAAAGGGGACGGTGGAGGACACTTTTTTTTTTTTTTTTTTTTAGGCTTACTTGTTCAGTTGCGCTGTGGGGAGGGAGGGAGGAATGCTGCAAACAAATAACACTGGCGTGGGCTCGCAGTGCCTCAGCCACCCTGGGTCTGCCCCCGCTCACTGCGCATGTAGCCACCCTGCCCACACTGCTCGGGCTCTAGGTTGTTCCGCTGGGAACAATCCGAGGCTGGCCCTGGGTTGCATGCACCTCCCAGGTCCAAGCCGCTCAGGTTCAGGCACTCGGGTAGTCCTCAGAGGCGCAGACTCAGTTGGGCCTGCGTTTTGTGCTCTTCCCAGGTCCGAGCAGCTCAGGTGATGAGGTGTTTGGCGAGCGCCAATGCTGCGACTTATCGCCTCCCCGCCACTCGGTTATCTGGGTGTAAAACCGGCACACCTTCTCAGGCAGATGTTGACCATCCAGACCCCCAAGAAGTTTTAGTTAGCAAAGAAGCCTGCTTACAGTTTTATAGATAATGTCTCTCCGGGGCTGCGCTTGCCCCCTTCCGGCTCTGGCTGCCTGTCACCGGAGGGGGAAGGTCTGCAGCCGGCTATCTCTGTTCAGTCCTTTGTTCCGTGCGCGGGCCTGGCGGTCTTAGGTTAGGACTGGCTTTTCGCGTGGTAGATATCCCACAGTCTGGTTTGCTAGCCCAAATTATTTCGCTCAGATAGCGCTCAGGGTATTCAGGCCAGATTCTTACTCTCAGCGATGCAGCCCGCGCCGTGCCTCCCTGCCCAGCCCCCGCTTGCTAATGGCGGATGCAGGTGTCTGTGCTGCTTCTCCGCTGGGGGAGTTACCGTAGGGCTCTCAATCTGCGAGTTTTAATTGTTTATTTATTTTTTCTCCCTGTTATGTTGCCCTCTGTGCTTCCAAAGCTCGGCACAGATTCGGCAGTGAGAAGGTTTCCTGGTGTTTGGAAACTTCTCTGTTTTTAAGATTCCCTTCCCGGGACGGAGCTCCGTCCCTCCCTCTTTTGTCTCTTTTTTTTATCTTTAATATTTTTTCCTACCTCCTTTCGAAGAGTTGGGTTGCTTTTCTGGGTGCCTGATGTCCTCTGCCGGCATTCAGAAGTTGTTTTGTGGAATTTACTTGACGTTTAAATGCTCTTTTGATGAATTTGTGGGGGAGAAAGTGTTCTCCCCGTCCTACTCCTCCGCCATCTTGGCTCCTCCCCTGTAGATTTCTTTTGATATAGTCTATTTGAAATTCTCTCAGCTTCTTGAATCTGTGTGTTTCCCAATTTTTGCCAAATTTGGGAAATTTTCAGCTATCATTTCTTTGAGTACTTTTTCAGACCCTTCCACCTTCTCCTTTCTGAGATTCTGATGACACGAATGCCACATCCTTTGTTATAATCTCATGGGTCCCTGAAAAGTTCTGCTCATTTTTTCTTTTATAGCCTCTCTTGTCTCCATTGCTCAGATTGGTAATTTCTATTATTTTTTCCCTCAAGTTCATAGATCCCTTTCTTTGCCCTCTCCATTCCACTGTTGGGCCCCATTAAGTTTTTTATTTTGTTACTATATTTTTGGTTACTCAAATTTTCACTTGTTTTTTCTTTGTATCTTCTTTTTTCTGAGATTGAAATTTTTTTTCATTATTTCAAACATACATAATTGCTTGTCACAGCACTTTTATAATGGCTGCTTTAAAATCCTTGTCAGATTCCAACAGATGTGTCGTCTCAGGGATGGTGTCTGTTGATTCCTTCTATTCTTTTCTAGAAAACTTTGTACTTATTACCTCACTGTCAGACTGACTTGACCATCCCTCCCTCACCAGTTTCCTGTGAGCCCCAGGAGATTTTGAACTACATTGTTTTCTGTTGCATAACACAGGCATTTTACAGGCTTTGGGGTCTGACAAATTCAGACTACTACTCACCAGCTATGAGAACCCTTACACAAAAATTCAGTATGAAAAATAACATACACAAGAACATATAAAACATATGTACATTTCTAAGTAAAAAAATAGACTAGCCATGGTCAAGAAACAGAACATCACTATATCTTAGAAGTGGAATGGCCAGATTTGCCAAATAAACATACAAGAATTGAATTTTAGATAAAAAATAAGTGACTTTTAAATCATACGTTTGTCCCGTGCAATATTTGGAAATACTTTCAGTAAGATATCTTTTATTGTTTATCTGACATTGAAATGTAACTGAGTGTCCTGTATTTTATCTTGCAATTCTACTTAGACGCCTACTCCCCACTATATTACCCTACCTCCCCCATATGAATTTCTTTATTATCCCTTTGTTTTTCTCTACAATGTTACCACATGTGTGCTGATTCCAAAATGTAGTTTATTTTTGCCTGTTTTGGGCTGCCAAGGTAGTCGTGGTGGTGGCGGCTTTCCTTTTTTCCTAAATCATGTCAAATCCAAGCTCTGCTCTCCACTCACCCCGTGTCCTCAGCAGTCTAGAATCTGTCATGCTATCGTGGCTCCCGATCCCTTGACCTGGTAATCCAGGAACCCAATCAAGGAGATTGGGGAGGGGGAGGTCTCAGCTTACCAGCCCACTGGGATAACCTCTGAAGATGCATCTGGCCACACTCACACAGCTTTGTCAAAGGCAGATGGTCCCCCCAGTGGCTGCACTATCTCTGTGCCTAGCTGACCTTGGGGGACTCATTGCTTTTGAATTCCAGCACTCACCTGAAGCCCTGAGCCATCTCCCTCCAAACTCCAGCACCTTCTAGAGTGCTGGGTACATATGGGCTCAGATTTTATCGCCATCAGAATGTACTAACCACCCCCTCCTTCCTTACCCTGACTCCTGGAGCACTCCATTCTTCTCTGCTTTCAGCCTTTGTTTCTCAACCCTTAAAAAGAAAAAAGCGTATCCTACTATGATTTGGTTTCACAAGGAGGCTTAGTGACTCTAGGGGAGAAGCGCTGGATGCTTTATGAAGCCAATAGCCCATCAAAGAGCTGGTTTATCTTTCCTCAGGGATGGAAGGCTCAGCCATCAGAAGAGCCATAGTGGCCTTCCTTCCCTCAGAAATGAAGAGCTTGCTTCTTCTAAGCAATGGAAATAAATAATGTTGTCATATTTGCATATCCTGCTACATTAGATTCTCAAAACTTTACATATAGAGCACCCATATCAATCCTTAGAAAGTAATGAGTCACTAACATAGCTAGGAATATTTTTCTGTGTGATCTTTACTTGTGCACCAGAATTTTCTCCCCAAGCTGTAGAAGGCTAGAGTTTAGCCTTCAAGCCCTGTCCATGGCAAAATACACGGTGTCCCCTTGACCATGAACCTACTACCTTTCTTTTTAACCAAGTGCAAACTAGTGAAAATACATCCTGGAAGGAGAGACTCGGTGGTTACAGGGCAGCATGCAGGCTGATAGGCAAGGGCGTGGGGAAGGAGGAAGGGCTGGCTGGCCCTCCTCGCTTTGACAGGCAGGGAGTTATAGTCTGTCTGCGTGCCAGCAAGGGTCTCTGGTTTCTTTCCCACCAACCAGCAGACCCCTCCTCCCCAGCTGCCTCTCTGAGTCTCTGCCCAGCTGAGCCCCACGAACAGTCATGGAGACAGAGAGGGAAGAGAACTGCCTGGCCAGACCCTGGGGACAGCTGGCCAAGCCACTGTTGGCCACCACATTGACTACTGTCTGTCAAAACCAAAGACACAAATAAGGGCAGAGAAGCCAGCCAATGGCCTGGCTTGTATTTGATGAAGGTCAAGGCTATTAGAAAATAAATCAGAGATCTAGGCTTATAGTCCTAGCTCAACAGAAGGCCTGACATTCCATATCTGCAAAATGAGATATTTTCCTAAAACTGGAAGATCTGATCCTGCCCTAGAGTCTCTCTCCACTTTTTTTTTTTTTTTGCAAAATGTAAGAGTGGGACTTTGATGTCACAAGATTGCTTGCATTGTCATCATGTCATCAGACATTAGATCTCCAGATGAGAGATCTATGTGCAAAGTCCCACCTCAGCCAGCACCCTTCAGGTTTCCACCTCACATCTGTTCGGACAGTAGGAGAAGCCAGGGACTCTGATCAGCCTACTGACTGTCTTGAATCGCAGCACCCCAGTCTGCAAGTCAAAAAGTGCCTTGCCACACCCCAGTCTGTGGCTCCTTGTCACAGCCACCCCTAGGACATATGCACCAAACTTTTAGGACCAAGGGGCTTCATACATGAAGCTCTCCAGCAAAACATTTCAGTCACTGTAAAAAGAAGGGTGTCCCATCTATTGGCCTTCTAGACCACCTGATTTATGCATTAGTCAGACCTACTACAGATCTCGAAAGTCTATCCTTCGGGGTTTTATTGTTGTCTGAAACTCAGATCATCATTCTTCATATAGAAACTTAAAGCACTTGTCTCAAGGATGCCACTGTCATTCTGGGAGATGAGGACTCAGTAGAAAACAGCACGGCCCGAGCCTGGTTGCATAAATGAGAGATGCTGCTGTTGCCTGACAGACCACTTCTGTTAAGAAAATTTCAGGAATTCTCCCTGTCACATTGGCCTCTTTTGTGGAGAGGAAAGTCATGTTCAGACACTCGAAGCTTTCCCTGGAAGGAGCCTGAGGCAGACACTCTCCACTGACCACCTCCTGGATGGGCCAAGGGGAGCAACTGGACAAGCTCTGAGAAGGACTCTGCCTGGCCCTGTGAGGTCACCTCTGCTCTCCCACTCATGTAGCAAGTAGAGTCCACAGGTCCTCCACGCCTAGTATCTTCCCCCCACCCCCAACCCCTGCCCCGGGATGGCTGACACCATCACACTTCACATAGGAGTGAGATAAGGGCATGTCACCATGGCAGGCACAGCCAGGACAGGCAGGGGTCCCTCTGGAACACAGCTTTTCTGATGCCACATCCCCTGCATCTTCTTATTTCCTTCCTGAGTACAAGTGAATATCTGGTTTACAGAGAAACTTTAGAAAACACAGGAGAATGTGAAGGAGGCAGGCAGATTCCCATCTCATAGCATTCTTCTACTTAACAGATCAGATCAGATCAGTCGCTCAGTCGTGTCCGACTCTTTGCGACCCCATGAATCACAGCACGCCAGGCCTCCCTGTTCATCACCAACTCCCGGAGTTCACAGAGGCTCACATCCATCGAGTCAGTGATGCCATCCAGCCATCTCATCCTCTGTCGTCCCCTTCTCCTCCTGCCCCCAATCCCTCCCAGCATCAGAGTCTTTTACAATGAGTCAGCTCTTCGCATGAGGTGGCCAAAGTACTGGAGTTTCAGCTTTAGCATCATTCCTTCCAAAGAACACCCAGGGCTGATCTCCTTTAGGATGGACTAGTTGGATCTCCTTGCAGTCCAAGGGACTCTCAAGAGTCTTCTCCAACACCACAGTTCAAAAGCATCAATTCTTCGGCGCTCAGCCTTCTTCACAGTCCAACTCTCACATCCATACATGACCACAGGAAAAACCATAGCCTTGACTAGACGAACTTTTGTTGGGAAAGTAATGTCTCTGCTTTTGAATATGCTATCTAGGTTAGTCATAACTTACCTTCCAAGGAGTAAGCGTCTTTTAATTTCATGGCTGCAGTCACCATCTGCAGTGATTTTTGAGCCCAGAAAAATAAAGTCTGACACAGTTTCCACTGTTTCCCCATCTATTTCCCATGAAGTGGTGGGACTGGATGCCATGATCTTCGTTTTCTGAATGTTGAGCTTTAAGCCAACTTTTTCACTCTCCACTTTCACTTTCATCAAGAGGCTTTTTAGTTCCTCTTCACTTTCTGCCATAAGGGTGGTGTCATCTGCATATCTGAGGTTATTGATATTTCTCCCGGCAATCTTGATTCCAGTGTGTGTTTCTTCCAGTCCAGCGTTTATCATGATGTACTCTGCATATAAGTTAAATAAACAGGGTGACAATATACAACCTTGACGAACTCCTTTTCCTATTTGGAACCAGTCTGTTGTTCCATGTCCAGTTCTAACTGTTGCTTCCTGACCTGCATACAAATTTCTCAAGAGGCAGATCAGGTGGTCTGGTATTCCCATCTCTTTCAGAATTTTCCACAGTTTATTGTGATCCACACAGTCAAAGTCTTTGGCATAGTCAATAAAGCAGAAAGAGATGTTTTTCTGGAACTCTCTTACCTACAATTCCTGCAGAAAACTTGCAGAGTACAAAAATGTATGAAAGTAAAATCCAAAATTACACAGAGATAAACTGAGGTCCATTTCTTTCTAATCTATTTTCCTAAGTGTATTAGAAAAAACATTATTGACTATGCGTGTGTGCTAAGTTGCTTCAGTCATGTCCACCTCTGCAACTGTATGGACTGCAGCCCAACGGGCTACTCTATCCATGGGATTCTCCAGGCAAGAATATTGGAGTGGGTTGCCATGCCCTCCTCCAGGGATGAAATGCCCTCTCCCCAACCCAGGAATAAAATGTACACCTCTCGTGTCTCCTCCTTTGGCTGGCAGGTTTTTCACCACTAGCACCATCTGGGAAGCCAACTATATACTACGCCCTCGTTGATATATTTGCTTCTAGTAAAGATCCTGCTGGCTGCTCACACTGTCAAGTCTTCCCAAGGCCTTTCCAGCCTCTGGCTGCAAAAAAGTCCTGTTGATAGTACTAACCCAAAGAGGGTTTGTGGGTAACACAAGACTCTTTTCCCCTTTCTTCAAACCTGTATTAGTTTTGAAACCTCCAAATATAACTTATGCTTGTTCTCCAAATAATCCTAGCACACCTTTCTCAATCCTTTCACTGGTCCCCTCCATCTGAAAAAAATCACTTGAGGATCATGCTCTAACTGCCACTTCTTCCATGAGAATTCAAAGCCCTACTTGATTCCCTTCGGTGTGTGTCCCTACCCAGGGCAGTTCTCTAGGCAGAGGTGGGCAGATGCTGCTCGCCCCACTCTCTGAGATGTATCTGGATGTGCTGGCTCCCCCAGGGCGGCACTTCCCAAGCTTCCGTGTGCACACAAATGTGCACATCCGGCACCTTGTTACGATGCAGAGCTCGATTCACAAGGTCCTGGAAAGGGGTGGGAGGTCTAAATGCTCCCAGGTGATGCTGATGCTGCTGGTCCCAGATCAGTTCCGTCAGTTCAGTTGCTCAGTCGTGTCTGACTCTGTGACCCCATGGGCCGCAGCACACCAGGCCTCCCTGTCCATCACCAGCTCCCGGAGTTTACCCAAACTCATGTCCATTGAATTGGTGATGCCATCCAACCATCTCATCCTCTGTCATCTCCTTCTCCTCCTGCCTTCAGTCTTTCCCAGCATGAGGGTCTTTTCCAAAGCATCAGTTATTCACATCAGGTGGCCAAAGTATTGGAGTTTCAGCTTCAACATCAGTCCTTCCAATGAACACTCAGGACTGATCTCCTTTAGGATAGACTGGTTGGATCTCCTTGCAGTCCAAGGGACTCTCAAAAGTCTTCTCCAATACCACAGTTCAAAAGCAGGGTGCTCTTCGGTGCTCAGCTTTCTTTATAGTCCAACTCTCACATCCACACATGACTACTGGAAAAACCATAGCCTTGACTAGACAGACCTTTGTTGGCAAAGTAATGTCTCTGCTTTTTAATATGCTGTCTAGGTTGGTCATAACTTTCCTTTCAAGGAGTAAGCGTCTTTTATT
Source organism: Bos javanicus (assembly GCF_032452875.1). Lineage (NCBI taxonomy): Eukaryota > Metazoa > Chordata > Mammalia > Artiodactyla > Bovidae > Bos > Bos javanicus. The sequence continues at coordinate 7,177,659 of NC_083887.1, read as the reverse complement.
TTCATAGCTGCAATCACCATCTACAGTGATTTTGGAGCCCCCAAAAATAAATTGTGCCACTGTTTCCACTGTTTCCCCATCTATTTGCCGTGAAGTGATGGGACCAGATGCCATGATCTTAGTTTTCTGAGTGTTGAGCTTTAAGCCAAGTTTTTCACTCTCCTCTTTCACTTTCATCAAGAGGCTCTTTAGTTCTTCTTCACTTTCCGTAATGAGGGTGGTGTCATCTGCATATCTGAGGTTATTGATATTTCTCCCAGAAGTCTTGATTCCAGCTTGTGCTTCATCCAGCCCAGCATTTCTCTTGATGTACTCTACTTAGAAGTTAAATAAGCAGGGTGATAATATACAGCCTTGACGTACTCCTTTTCCTATTTGGAACCAGTCTGTTGTTCCATGTCCAGTTCTAACTGTTGCTTCCTGACCTGCATAAAGATTTCTCAAGAGGCAGGTCAGGTGGTCTGGTATTCCTATCTCTTTCAGAATTTTCCAGTTTGTTGTGATCCACACAGTCAAAGGCTTTGGCATAGCCAATAAAGCAGAAATAGATGTTTCTCTGGAACTCTCTTGCTTTTTTGATGATCCAGCGGATGTTGGCAATTTGATAACTGGTTCCTCTGCCTTTTTTTAAAACCAGTTTGGACTGGAAGTTCATGGTTCACGTATTACTGAAGCCTGGCTTGGAGAATTCTGAGCATTACTTTACTAGTGTGTGAGATGAGTGCAATTGTGTGGCAGTTTGAGCATTCTTTGGCATTGCCTTTCTTTGGGATTGGAATGAAAACTGACATTTTCCAGTCCTGTGGCCACTGCTGAGTTTTCCAAATTTGCTGGCATATTGAGTGCAGCACTTTCACAGCATCATCTTTCAGGATTTGAAATAGCTCAGCTGGAATTCCACCACCTCCACTAGCTTTGTTTGCAGTGATGCTCCCTAAGGCCGACTTGACTTCGCATTCCAGGATGTCTGGCTCTAGGTGAGTGATCACACCATCGTGATTATCTGGGTCATGAAGATCTTTTTTGTATAGTTCTTTTGTATATTCTTGCCACCTCTTCTTAATATCTTCTGCTTCTGTTAGGTCCATACCATTTCTGTCCTTTATTGAGGCCATCTTTGCATGAAATGTTTCCGTGGTACTGGTCCTAGCACCCAGCTTTTAGTATTGATATGAATAGCTGACACACTGGAAAAGACCCTGATACTTGGAAAAACTGAGGGCAGGAGGAGAAGAGGGTGGCAGAGGATGGGATGGTTAGATACCATCACTGACTCAATGGACATAAGTTTGAGTAAACTCCGGGAGATGGTGAACGACAGGGAAGCCTGGTGTGCTGCAGTCCATGGGGTTGGGAAGAGTCGAACACAACTTAGTGACTGAACAAAACAGAGTTCCCCTGTGAAAATAATATCTCTGCTTAAGCATCAGAACTCTGCCCATGGACCAGGGGGTACCACTCTGTCTCCCTTATCCAGCTTGCCTCCTTTCCTTTTCTCTTTCCCCCATTCAAATAAACTGAAACAGATAGATTCCTGCAGACTACCCACTCCTTCAACTCACCCGTAAGCCCAAACATTCCTATACAACTCCTCTGCTCCCCCTTCCACATGCTCTGCTCACTCTCCCACTATTCTATTGTCAGCTCTTCCTAACCCTCACATTCCCAGAAACATCACAGGCAGAGCAGTCTACTTATCTCCTTATCCAGCTCCCATTCCTCACTAGAGAGCCTTGTTCATCTTCTTGACCATAACTACTTCCATAAGTTGTGACTCTAACCCAAGATAGCTTTCTCTCTTAAACAAATTATTTGCCAGTTCTTGGATTATTCTCTCAGCTGGAGCAACACTATTACAATCAATATTTTTGCACATAAAGCTTTGTCTGCATTTCTGAGTATTTCCTCATTAGGATAGATGTCTAGGGTTGCAACCACTACATTCAAAGGCAGGAAAACTTTGGGACTCTTGGTACATATCGGCTCCCCTTCTTCTTCCTCAGGGCTTCACTGCCTATCATGAGATACTTGTGGCTTCACTTGAGAAGCTCTGAAAAATAAAAAGACACTCCCTGCTCCCAGTAGTCCAAAACAAGCTCTTTCATAATAACTGAAATCCACTGCACCCTGCTTTGGTTATATGTACACAAGATTTGGGGAGACTAGTGGCTCAGTAGTAAAGAATCCATCTGCAATGCAGGAGATGCAAGTTTGATCCCTGGGTTGGGAAGATCCCCTGGAGGAGGGCATGGCAACCCACTCCAGTATTCTTGCCTGAGAAATCCCATGGACAGAGGAGCCTGGTGGGCTATCGTCCAAGGAGTCAGACATGACTGAAGTGACTGAGCACATGCACACAGATTTGGGGAAACTAGCAAATATATCGGAGAAGGCGATGGCACCCCACTCCAGTACTCTTGCCTGGAAAATCCCATGGACAGAGGAGCCTAGGAGGCTGCAGTCCATGGGGTCGCTAGGAGTCGGACACGACTGGGCGACTTCACTTTCACTTTTCACTTTCATGCATTGGAGAAGGAAATGGCAACCCACTCCAGTGTTCTTGCCTGGAGAATCCCAGGGACAGGAGAGCCGGGTGGGCTGCCATCTATGGGGTCGCACAGAGTCAGACACGACTGAAGCGACTTAGCAGCAGCAGCAAATATATATAGTATTTATTTAGCAAGAAAATGGACCACAACATTGGGAGGCATTAATGCTTTGACTCAGAGCTTCCGTCCAACAGAGGGAGGTTTCTCTGAGCCCAGAGCACCCTTAAGTTTGGATTTTATTGTTGTTGAGGAGTGTGTATATGAAGGTGAAAAAGTGCAAGTGTTAGTCATTCAGTCATGTCTGACTCTTTGCAACACCATGGACTATAGCTCGCCAGGCTCCTCTGTCCATGGAATTCTCCAGGCAAGAATACTAGAGTGGGTTGCCATACCCTGCTCCACAGGAACTTCCCTACGCAGGGATCAAACCCGAGTCTCATGCATTTCAGGCAGGTTCTTTACCATCTGAGCCACCAGGGAGAAAAGATGAGAAACTGTGTGAAAGGCGGGACGTCTGAAACCTGGATCTTGTTCCCCAGCCTCCAACTCCCCCCACCCCACCTTGCATGAAGCAGGTGGCTGCTGCGGGCGTCATGCCATGATGGGAGAGGGGAGGGGAGTTTGGACACAGAGGGAGGAGTCAGAAAGCCACTGCCCCTTGGCCCTCTTATCCACCCCCTCAGTCCTGCCTTTTCCAGTCAGGAGACAGTGGGAGACTCTCCTGCTGTCTTTATCTATGAGCTCTAACTCTGCTCCCCACTCTCCACCCGGTCCCACCTCACTCCAGTTCTAAAGGTTCCTACATGCGAGGGGCTGGGCCAAGGAGGTGACACAGGCTCTGTGGAAACATCCTACACACGAGCGGCTGGGCCAGGGAGGTGACACAGGCTCTGTGGAAACATCCCACCCCAAACCATGTCTTCTCATGCAGCTTCGCACAAAGCCCACGTCTCCTTAAGAGGCAAACCTGTCTGGTCATGAGGAACGCTCAGGGTTCATCAAAAGCAAATTGTGCAAAGGGGAGCACACAAAAGGATAATTAATAAACTTAAGGGAATCAAAGTGGCATGGGGACCTGGGTGTCTGCTCATTAAAAGAGAGAAACAATGAGCTCTCTGACCGGGAGCCTGTCCCTCGGGGCCAGCCATGGCCGATCCCAGTGTCTATCATCTGGGATCTCATTTCCAATTCGAATGGATGCCACCTGTTCTGCCATGGCCTGCGGTAGACGGTGTTTTCTGGTTTAAAAAGCAGAAAGAAAACGACTCACGTTATGCTTTTTCTGTAGCCAGGGTAGCATCTGTTCCCATCCCCGACAGGACAGCTAGCTGAAGGACAGAGGCCAGGATTCTTTTTCCAACAATGATTCTTGAAATTTCCAGGAAAGTTCTTGTTTGAGCCATATCTTTCCTTTATATCCTCAGTGTCTTGGCTGAAAGGACTGGCGTTTGCAGGCTCAGGACCTACCCAGTTCCAGGCTGTGAGTCGGTGTCATCACCTGATGGATTGATAGTTCACATGCATGCTGTCTGGGGCCCTAGAATTTTTCAGGAGTGATTTCAGTTCCCACATGTGCAAAGATGGCTACTAACAAAATTTGTTCTGAAACAGTACTTATTTTTATACTTAATCTTTTTGGCTTCATTTTTTAAAGAAAAACTCATATAGTATTGGTAACTTAGTTGGTGTCCCACTGGTTCAAAAATCAGTCTTTAATGCGATTGCTTGAATTCAACAAAGATGAGTTAAAGAGACACTGTGTACAATACACCTCTTAGCCTGTAGAATGGGTAAGATGGAATAGTATTGGAGAAATAGAAGATTCTGGAACCACATGACCTTCAAGAATCACTGGGGGTAAAAATACCCATCTCTCCCCTCTTCTAACCTTAAACAGATGATAGGTATTCCAAAGCTGATAACCAAGGTGAGTGGGAGACACTCTCTCACTTCTGACCTCCTGGGTCACACGGCTCTGGTGTCTGCTTGACGGAAGGCCTTGCAGCCTCCTTTCTGAAGCACTCCAAGGAGGCACATGGTAAGATTGTCTGGTAATTCAGTTGGCAAGAGAGTCTTCTCAACCTTATCTCAAGAAAGTGCTAATAGTATGGTATTCAAGGATATGTTCCTTGGGAAAATGGGAATAAAGTCTATGCCATTTTTTAAAGACTTTTTTTACAACATGCTAGAACAACCCTAGGGTATCCAGAAGCCCTGATGGAGTCAGGCAAGATGGGGAAGGAAATTAATGCCAACAATAACAATGCCAACAGGGACAAAAAGGCAATGATTACAAACGCCATGAAACAGCACCTGCTATGTGCCAGGCAGGGAGACATGATTTCCATGTCATATGAGAAGACTGAGGTTTTAACTCAAAAAGCTTAAGTAATTCATTCAAGGTCACAAAACCAGTTAATGTGGTAATTAAAAGCATGAGTTTGAGTGGAAGTTTGGGATTAGCAGAAGCAAACTATTATATATAGGATGGATAAGCAACAAAGTCATACTGTATAGCACTGGGAACTAATATTCAGTTTTCTGTGACCAACCATTGTCACCTGGGGGTGACTCAGTGATGAAGAACCTGCCTGCCATTGCAGGAAGTGCAGGTTCGATCCCGGGATCAGGAAGATCTCCTGGAGGAAGAAATGGCAACCCACTCCAGTATTCTTGCCTGGAAAAATCCCATGGACAGAAGAGTCTGGCAGGCTATAGTCCAAAGGGTCACAAAGAGTTGAATACCACTGTGCAAACACATGCCTGCATGCACAACCAACCATAATGGCAAAGAATATATAGATCTGGATATATACATATGTATGTATAAAACTAAGTCACTTTGCTATACAGAGGAAACCAATGCAACATTGTAAATCAACTAACTGTACTGCAATTAAAATGCTTTTTTAAAAAGCATGAGCTTGGGTTTAGAGACTGACTTGGGTTGAAAACCCAGTCCATCACTTAATAGTCAAGTGATTTAGAGCAAAACACTGAACTCTCTCTCCTGGTGCATCTCTATTTGACATCTTATTATAAAGGATCTGAAATTTTAGGACTTGCCCCTCCCTCTTCTCTTTCTGCCCCTCAACTAGGCAAGCTAATTAGAAAGCCAGGGCACTCTCTCCCTTGGTGTTGGCCAGAAGTTTAAACCCTCACTCTGATCCCAGGCCCTAACCTCCATAAAAATACCAAGCCAGTCTCTTTTCTCTGCTCTCTCAAGCTGCTTTTGCACCTGTTTGGGGGCTACCATGCTCTTGCTGAAATCCTCATTATGTGAGCTCAACCTCATCGTACACCCTTGGTATATGCAAGGCATCATCAGTCTCAACACCCAAATTGAATTCTGGGTGGAATCCAATGTGTTTCTTCAGAGTGTTCAACCCTTTAGCAAGAGGCATAAACAGGAGATCCAAGAGGAGAAGAGAAAGAGGTTGAGGTGGTCTTTCCACTTCCTCCCTGATCTGATGACACATTTCTGGCTGTTGCAGCATCGCCCCACCCCGACCCCACACCACTCCATGCCATTGGTTCCCACCAGGCAAGCAGTCCTCCACAGGCTAGCATCTGCTTCTTTCTCTTGTTCCTTCAGCACTAAGGCTGGTAGCAAATCTTTAAGACTGCAGTCTTGAGTGCCTCAGCATCCTTTGTTGGATCCCTTATCCCTGCCCCACCTCTGTTAGGAAAGGCTGCACATTGGAACCATCTGCATCCAATTCTATTTGTTGCCAGGACCCTAACTGACTCATTCTCTAAGCCTCAACCTTTTCACTTATAAAATAAAGATGACTAGTAATACCTCATGATAAAACTTCAGAGGACTTTTTGTAGTGATTAAGTAAAATAATCCAGGCAAGCAACTAAGATACTGCCTATATGTGCAAAGTCAAGTAGACTCTTTTTGTTATTATTACTTACAACAGCAAGAATAGTAACAAACAGTGACAGTGGAATTAAAAATCCAGGTCTTTCTACTTATAAAGTTCATGGTTTTCCCACCAAGCTACAATTTTCCCTTCTTTAGAGGAAAAAAAGGTCAGACATCTCTCCTAGCCCATCTTGGAAATATCATATTTAGACTGTCACATGAATTAAATCATTCCTTATTCCTTACTTAAACAAAGCTTCTCCAGCTCAAAAGATTTGTCAGCTAAATGGGAGCTTGCCAAAAGAACAAAGTGTACTGTTTTCCTTTTAGTATCTCAATGCCAGACATGATTCCATGTCTTTCACCCAGCAGAGACTTTCTGGAATATCAACTTCTAAGGCAGCCAATGAGAATTCAGAATAAATCATAGTAATTAGTATTCAAATGATAGGTGTTTGTCACAAGTCCATTATCAGAAATCAAATATCCATTAGGCAAGAGACATGACCTTTAGAGCTTCTAAACATTTGTGACCACTGCTTGAGAAGCTCTCCATCTGCCAATGCTCAGAGAGGTGATCTTGTATGGAGGATTATACAGTCAGTCCTCAAAAATAGCCAGGAAATGGGATTCTCAGTTAGAAAGACTCCCAGGTCATGAAGACACAAATAATTTATTCTGTGTGTGTATAAGATAAGGAAGAACTAAGGAAGTAGGTAGAGAAACTGTGGAAAATTAAGGGACTTGGGTGATTATAGAAACAACTTGAGTTGAAGAGGTCATCCGGCTCTAAGGGCCCTCCACCCACTTTCCCAGACGGTTTTCCTACAATTGTCTCCTGCCCTCTCTAGGGTTCAGCACACAGTGAATTAAAAAGGCAGTGCTTTTTGTGACCAATCTACTTGGGGGGAAGTGTTCCATCATTGAAATAATTTTATAGGATTGCCTCTCCAGGGCACAATCTCACAAAGGATGAGTCATGTGTAAGAACCCAGAACTGGGTGTAGTGGCAGCGAGGTATAACAAAGAACCTGGGCTTTGAAGCAGAAAACCCGGTTCAAATCCTGACTCTGCCCCAACTAGCTGTGAGCTCTTGAGTGAGTTACTAACCTCTCCCTACACTTTTTCTTTACTAACTTGAGAGTAATGGTACTTGGTATAAAGACTATTTGGAGTCACAGAAAATTTAGGAAAACCACTCTAAATTATTCCCAAAACTTAGGAAAACCATAAACCAAACGGATGTAGCTTATGTTTAATGAATAGTAGCTATTGTTACTCTTGGCCTCTAAGTAAATAATTGGAGCAGAGCTGACATGTGACTTGACTCCATGGGAAATTGTTCATACATGACTTGGAGATAAACAGAGCACCTACAGTATATGGGAGTCATGACACCAATAACATTGCTAACAACTTGCTATGATCTTGGGTGAGTCACAGTATTCTAGATGCTAGCAGGGGCCCTTGAGCTATTTTCAAAAATTTAGAGTCCAGTGAACATCATCTAATTGTTGGAGCTGAGCTTGCACAAATGCTGCCTTTGCTTCTAGAAGGAATGATCTCAGAGTCACACAATGACCCTTGGTTACTTTCATTTTGATCTGATGCTCTAATGAATATTATATATCTCTTTAGTTACTATAACTGAGAAAAATCAATGGATCATTATTGAAAACACACAAGGTTTTGGTGGGAACATCCAACAAAATACATGAAAAAAATTTTTATTTATTTGTTTATTCATTTATTTTTGCCTCACTGCATAGCCAGTGGGATCTTAGTTCCCCCACCAGGAATTCAGCTCATATCCCCTGCATTAGAAGCACAGAGTCTTAACCACTGGACTGCCAGGGAAGTCCTGAAATAAATTTAAAAAGAGATCTTTGTTAATGAAAAGTCCAGAAAGCTTTTCCTAAGGAAATTTTAATGCTACCATCTTACATTTCTATTGTTCTCCTTCCTGATTCTCCAGAATTTTCTCCCATAGAAGGAGAGTAAAAAGTACATCAATTCATTTTCCTTTGCTTCTCCTCACCACACAAGTGTCTCTAGTCACATACCATTAGCCACTGACAACCCGTCTTTATATAATGACCTCTTTGGGGCCTTTTATCATCCAGAGATGAACAAAGATATGAAGTATTGACTTACTGTTTCCAAAACAATTATTGGGCACATACTGTTCTAAACAGTGAACAGAGAAAAAAAAAAAAAAATCCCCTGCCCTTACAGAGTTTACATTCAATTGTAGAAAGAGACAACAAACCAAGTCATCCAACAGATAAAATAATGTTAGTGGTAAGTGCCTTGAAGAAGAAAAAAAGGCTTGGGGAGGTTGGAGAGATAAGGCAGTCAGGCCAAGGCACAGTGAAGAGGAAAAATTGAGTAGATACTAGAGGGTGAGGAGCTGAGACAAGTTGATGGATGGGGAGGAGCGCCCCAGAGGAGAGGAGAGCCAGAGCGGGTAGTGTGCTTGGCACGCAGAGGGACCGCTGGCCACCGTGCCTGGAGGGAAGCCATCTAGAGGTGGGTGGCAGAGGGAGCAGGGAGGTGGCTGCCAGCCAAACACTGTGGGGCCCCGTGAACCGCAGTCAAGACTGGATTTTAGTCCAAGTGTGTGAGGGGAAACCATTGGAGAGTTGTGAATACGGAAGGGACATTTTCCAAATGTCATCTCTCCAACAGCAAGCGTCGGGCAGGCACTCTAGTAAGATTCTGGACCACATACTACTGTGGGACGGCCACAGTCATAAAAGCAGCAGAGAATGCTTTCCTCACATCCCTGGATGTGAACGAAGGTTCCCCTTAACTTAACAGAGGGAGTCTCTGCCCTGCTTGAAACCCTCATGCTACTCTTCAACCCCGGCAACAACTCAAAGGAGTTAAATGTAAAGACGCATTTTTTTTTTTTTTTTTAGTTATCCTTAAGTTTTTATATATATATGGCTTCCTAGGTGGAGCTAGTGGTAAAGAATCTGCCTGCCAATACAGGAGACACAAGAGATGCAGGTTCAATCCCTGGGTCAGGAAGATACCCTGAAATAAGAAGTGGCAACCCACTCCAGTATTCTTGCCTGGAAAATTCCATGGACGGCATAGCCTGGTGGGCTACGATCCACAGGGCTGCAGAGTCAGACACGACTGAGCGACTGAGCACTATCTATCTACATATTTTTGATTGAAGTTTGTTGCTACTTAGTCGCTAAGCTGTGTCCAACTATGCAACCTCATGGACTGCAGCACACCAGGTTTCCATGTCCTCCACTATCTCCAGAAATTTGCTCAAGTTCATGTCCATCTAGTCGGTGATGCTATCTAACCATCTCACCTTCTGCCATCCTTTTCTCCTTTTGCCGTCAATCTTTCCCAGCATCAGGGTCTTTTCCAACAAATCGACTCTTCACATCAGACACCAAAAAATATTGGAGCCTCAGCTTTAGCATCAGTCCCTTCAACGAGTATTCAGGGTTGATTTCCTTTAGGATTGACTGGTTTGATCTCCTTGCTGTCCAAGGAAATCTGAAAAGTCTTTTCCAGCTCTGCAATTCGAAAGCATCAGTTCTTTGGTGCTCAGTCTTCTTTATGGTCCAACACTCACACCTGTACGTGAGCCCTGGAAAAACCATATCTTTGACAATACAGACCTTGGTTGGCAAAGTGATGTCTTTGTTTTTTTAAGATGCTGATTGAAGTACAGTTGATTTATAATACCATGTTAATTTCAAGTATACAGCACAGTGATTCAGTCATACACATATTCTTCAGATTCTCTTCCATTAGAGATTATTATAAAATATAGTTCCCTGTACTATCAGTAGAGCCTTGTTGGTTAACTTTATTTTTTTTTTTTTTGGTTGATTTACAATGTTTCAGGTGTACAGCAAAATGATTCAGTTATATATATATATATATATGCTATATATATATTACATTCTATATATACATTCCTTTTCAAATTCTTTTCCATTATAGGTTATTACAAGATATTGAATATAGTTCCCTATGTTATACAGTAAGATCCTATGGTTCATCTATTTTGTATCTAGTAGTATGTATCTAGGAGAAGGCAATGGCACCCCACTCCAGTGTTCTTGCCTGGAGAATCCCAGGGACGGGGGAGCCTGGTGGGCTGTCGTCTATGGGGTTGCAGAGAGTCAGACGCGGCTGAAGCGACTTAGCAGCAGCAGCAGCAGCAGTATGTATCTGGTAATCCTGAATTCCCAATTTATCCCTCCCCTCTTTTCCCCCTTATTTTCTTTGTGAGTCTATTTCTGTTTTGTAAATAAGTTCATTTGAACCATATTTTAGATTCCAAATATAAATGATATCATATGATATTTGTCAAGACTCAGTTTTAATGTGAAGATTAAGTTGACAGCAAAGAGTTTCGTAGGCAAAGGCAGAACTCTTCACCAAATCTCATCAATTTTAAACTCTAAGTAGAATAATATCTCTAACTCACAGCTTAAGTATTTCTCAGGCAAGGCATGTCTAGGTGTGCCAGCATTTGCGTGTTGGCTGGAAAAAGCGTCTTTGCTCAGAAGCAGTGATGGCACATCCATGTAACAATGAGATCTCATTTTCCCTGCTTGTCTGCTTGGGACAAGGGCACATACGTTCTGTCTCAATCCACAATATCTGTCCTCACATACTTATTGGGGACCCCAATTTTGAATTATCAACCATATAGCTCCTATTAAAAGCTCAGGTGAAAAAACATATTCGAGAGGATTTTCAGATTTTTCCATCAAATCATTCCCAGTGTCAGCACTGAGAAAGGATATATTTATCTCAAGTTCTAGGGGTATAGACTGAAGTAACCTGCTAGGAAAAGAAACTTCTTCAAAGAGACTTCATCATAAAAACCATGCTGTGACTTTTCAGTTATATACCATAATATGTCCATATTTGTTTTAATATGGAGGATTTTAAGATACCAGTTGAATTACTCAACAATCTACCCCATCCTGCCCCCCACCCCATATGAAATGAAATGAGCATCCTTGGTTGTGCTCTGTTTATCACAGGGCTTTGGGTTCTCCCTGCATCCCAGGAAGGAAGGAAGAAGTGCCAAATAAAGGCAGCCAGTCATCCCTTCAAGTCAGTCCACCGAAGATTTCTAGAGCCAGACCATCCCAAGTTCCCTGTAGAATTCCTTCATATCATTGTGACTTCAGATCAGGTTCAGCATTTTTATTAAGAATTAGCATGGAAAACGGAGAAGGCAATGGCACCCCACTCCAGTACTCTTGCCTGGAAAATCCCACGGACGGAGGAGCCTGGTAGGCTGCAGTCCATGGGGTCGCAAAGAGTCGGACACGACTGAGCAACTTCCCTTTCATTTTTCACTTTCATGCACTGGAGAAGGAAATGGCAACCCACTCCACTATTCTTGCTTGGAGAATCCCAGGGATGGCGGAGCCTGGTGGGCTGCTGTCTATGGAGTCACACAGAGTCGGACACGACTGAAGTGACTTAGCAGTAGCAGCAGCATGGAAAAAACTTACCACTCACCATCTTGGAGCTCTCAGATTGATTGGGGTTTCCTTATTATTGGAAATTAAAAACTTTAGGAAAAGAAAGAATCAATGTAAGAACCAGCAATATTTATAGCTGGTGGTTATATAATAACTCATACAATAAATTCCTCTCTGCACTCGAGAAATTTCTCTTTGTTATTTTGCATGCTTTTTAAAAATAAGAGCTCATGAATCTGTCTTCTTTCTTTTTTTGCTTTGACTGATAGGAAACCCGGAGATGTGTTTGGCGTTCAGTTATTAGTGCTGGGCTGTGCTTAGTCATTCAGTCATGTCTGACTCTTTGCAACCCCATGGACTGTAGCCCTCTAGTCTCTGTCCATGAGGATTCTCCAGGCCAGAATACTGGAGTGGGTTGCCATGCCCTCCTCCAGGGGATCTTCCCAACCCAGGGATTGAACCCAGGTCTCCTGCACTGCAGGCGATTCTTTACTATCTGAGCCACCTGGAAAACCTTTAGTCTGAGTTTCTGGTATAATCATTCCTCTGATGCCACCACCCCATTCCACACTATATTGATCAACTTCAGGGTTTTATTTTTCATTTAAATGTCTTTAGAGTATATCAAACCTGTGTTTCTTAAGGTAAGCCATTTCAAGGATGTTTGCCAACGAGTCAAAACAAGCAACTCCATGAGAGATTTTTCATTCATTCATTCAGCAAACCCAGACAGAGCCCAGCCCTGGGCTGGGCTGGAATGAAGGGTAACAGGAGTCTGCAATGGATTTCTTCTTCTTTTTCACTGGGGAGAGACTAAATGGTCTCAAAATACCTCCTCTGTTTATATTGTTTGTCCCTTAAAAACAAACAAATAAACAACAACAACAACAAAAACACCAGAACTTTACTTTTGAACTATGGAGCCTTTATTCCATAACCAGTGTTGCAGGGTCTGATTTTGGAGCCTGTTTATCCAGACACCCGCACTCCCCACCCTGCCTCCCAGAGGATCCGTGCTGAATTGTGTTGAAACTCCTGCTATGTCATTTGCCATCTTTAAGGAAATTCCTACTTTAAAATGCCCAGGATGCGTGGAACTGAAGGTGAGGGGAGGGTATTTGCTGCCTCTGAAGCTTGGGTTTTGGCTGTGAAGGCTTCCCTATGTAACTCACGGTCCAGGCTAGGACTCCAGCCCCAGGAATCTGTAGCCAAGTTCTACAGCACTAATTTGCATGTGAATACCCAAGAAGCCAAGTCTCAGAAGTCCTCAAGGAGGCACACCCCGGTGCGAACTACTGTCAGCCCATGGGGAGACGGTGCCAAGCTTGGCCATGCTCTCTTTGGGTTTTGATGTGGTCCATTTGGCCCTTTGCAACATCTGCGGAAACCTCCTTCTGCTTCCACCACCTCAATGGCCACTTCACGCTGGGTCTGAGCATGTAAGCTGGGTTCTTTGTCCACCAACAGGAGACTCCCTGGAAGAAACCAGCCATTCCACTGCCCACAGAGCAAGCATCCCCAAGCGACTAACCAGCAGTAACCACTCTCATGAGAGCTTGGGGGAGGTTTACAGGACAGCTGAGCTCTGCATCCTTCTCACACCCACACTGTGAACTATACTCATATCTGCATTTTCGCAGACAATACCCATCACTTCAAAAAGCCCTGAATCCTCTGCTACAGCATGTGGACGACTTAAAAGCAGTATTATTAAATTACCTTCTAATTAATTGGCTCACCTGTTGCCAAGTCAGATTGCTAGAAGCTGAGTCTCTTTATTGGATGATTTGCTTATTATTCATGCCAAGTAGAACATATCATAAGCAGCTATAGACAATGTTGAGAAGGCCAGGGACCAGCATAGAGCCACTCCCCATCCAGTCTCTACACTGGTTCCTCCTCATGTCAGGGGCTAAAGATGGAATTCATTTACCTGTGAAGATGAGTTGGGAAACCTTTGTAAAATCTGTCTCCCAAGAATTTACCATGCTTTTCACCTCGAGATCCTTCCATAAGTATTAGTTGATTGGGAATGCTTCTCACTGTGTACAAATATTTATTGATCCTGGACACCCCAATAATTTCTTCAATTGAACCCATCTGGATCCATTCTCAGATTCTGCTTTGCCTTCCCACTTCAGGATGAGCCCAAGCTTTAGCCTGAGAAAAATGGACCATCTCTGAATTGACATAGTTTGTGGGCCAGGAACTCAACATTCTGGCTGGTAACTTTTCTTCAGACACTTCTATTCTTGTTGGAAGCTGACTCTCCTCTGTTCCAAGCCGGCCAACCTCCTGGCTCGTCCATGACATCACCCACCCTTAATTGCTCCCTCTCGTGTCAAAGGAAGAGTTCCTATTCCTTTCCAAAGCCATCTTCCAGCTGAAGACCCATCCTGCCACCCCCCACTTCTCTTTAAATGACTTCCCCTTTCCTGTCTTCGGAAGTTGTATCTCCCCTATCTGCCTACCAACATTTTTCAATGTTTCTGGCTCATTCTAAAAATAAGTTTCCCTGGATTCTGCTTCCATTCCACCAGAGCTCTCTCCCTCCTCCTTCCGGTGATGACGAGGCTCACCACCTCCTCTTCCCACTTCCCATCCTCTGCCCAACACTCACCATCTGTCATCTGCCTCCAACCCTCCAGAAAACCAGCTCTCCCAAAGGGTGCCAGCAGTTTCCCTTTCCCCCAGCCCACCGATGTATTTTTACTTCTCATCTTGCTGTCGTGTTTGACCTTCTCAGCTATGCCCTGGCAATGCTGTTGGCTCCCAGCTCACCGTTTCTGCTCGATTCTTCTGTCTTCTGACCATCGCTTTCACTGTCCCTCTGCTCTGCTCTTCCTCCTCATCTTCCCCCCTCCTCTTTTGATCCTGCCCCTGCCCCTCTTCTCTTTTTTCTTCTCCTTGCTCTTCCTAGAGCTAGTGCAATGCAGTGTGTGCAAGTCACTTCAGTCGTGTCCAGCTCTTTGCAACCATAGTCCTCCAGGCTCCTCTGTCCATGGGATTCTCCAGGCAAGAATACTGGAGTGGGTTGGTGCAGTGCTGGGCAGAGGCACAAATCTTTCAATTCAGACAGAATTAAGTTTTACATTCTGGTTCTGGTACTTGGGAGCTATCAGACCTTAAGACTCAGACCTTAGAAGATTGCTTAACCTTTCCAGACTTCAGCTTTCTCTTCTATAAAACAAAAACAAATGGTAACAACAATAATAAAAATAATAATCATTCTTTCCAAGTTGTTTCAAGCATACCAGTGCAGATACCATAGAAACCTTCTCAATACATGGAAGCTTTTATGATTATCTTTATCATCACAACCTCTAGAGAGAGCTCATCTTTTTATCTTCTCTCCTGACTTCAGTTCATGCACTTGATTCCAGCCACTCACTTCCCCATGCCCAGCCCTGACCTCTCCCCTGAGCTCCAACTTATACTGCAAACCACCTACTAGACCTTCTCTGGGATGTCCACAGGCATCTCAAATTCTGTGTCCTGTTAAAAGCTATTTCTTTCCCACCCACCCCCAAATTCATATGTTGAAGCCCTACCTCAGAACGTGACTGTATTTGGAGAGAGGCATTTTAGAGGTGATTAAGTTAAATGAGGCAGTTAGGGTGAGCCCCCATCCAACCTGACCAGTGTCCTTATAAGGTGAGGAAATTGGGACACACAGAGAAATACCAGGAATGCTTGCACAGGGCCAAGACCATGTGAGGAACCAGGGAGCAGGCAGGCAGCCCATGGGGAAAGGTCTCAGGAGAAGCCTAACACCCTGATCTTTGACTTCTAGCCTCCAGAACTATTAGCAAATACATCTCTGTTGTTTAAGCCACCCATTCGGTGGTATTTTACAGCCTAGGAAACTAATACACGTCCCAGGCTCTAATTGCTGTGTCTTTCCTGAAACATACACCTCCTCCTGTTTTATCCCCTTCCCACTGACCAATAATATCCTCTTCCCTCTGCCTCATCACCCACCCAGTCCGTCTCCAAGGCTGCTGCTTCTAATTTCTGAATAGCTTCAACCTATGCATCACCTTGCTTAGCTCAGGCCCACGTGATCTTTCATCTGGTCCAAGGCATAGCCTCCCATTCAGCTGGTCTCTGCCATCATAGCATTTCTCTATTTTCATCCATCAAGTACACCAGTTAGATGAATCACTCTAACATGCAGGCTTGTTTGCCTCTGTCTTCATCAAAAAGTCCTTCGTCAACTCCCCACTATCCGGTGAAAGTTCCTCAGCCTGACACCTAAAACCGTCAGTAATTTGGCTCCAGCTTACCAATCTCTCATGTCCTGCTTTTTTCTTCCTTAGACCTTTGCTCTATTCAAACAGGAAAGCTTGCTGCTCCTGGAAAAAGGCCCCACCTCTCTGACCACTCCCTGAAATAAAATGCCTCCCCATTCCTCAGACCGTTCTGTATTTTGCAGTCTGTAAATTTCAGTTCAAAGGCCACGCCGCCACGCCTTTCTTGCCTCCTTCACTGTAGGAGGAGTCTTGGCACTGGGCTCAGCCCCGACCCATCACGATGGTCTATGTCACATGTGCGTTCTCTCGTCTCCGCTGCTCAACACGGAACACACTGAGGGCCACATAACTGGCTCTCATTCTCCTTTTATCCGCCTGGTGCCCAGCACAGCACCTGGCATGTACCTCTCCCACTGTGTTCATCGATGAGCAAATGAAGAACACTGGAAGTGAAGTCATGAAGACAAGCAGGCCTTGATGCCCTAAATTAACCATTCTCACAAAAGAGCTGCTTCTCCTGATTTCACTCTAGAAAACCTAGGTTGTTCATTCAACTGGCCAAAGTCAATCGCTAGTCTGGAATATATTTAAGCTCTAGAGAGGATGAAAATAGCAAAAAATAAAATAAAATTTAAAAAATTTAAGAAAATAGCAGCAGAGGGGGGAAGAATGCAAGGAAGAGATAGGGAGTTTGAGATCAATATGTACACTCTGCTATGTTTAAAATGATAACCAGTGACGACCTCCTGTACAGTACAGGGAACTCTGCTCAGTGTTATGTGGCAGCCTGGATGGGAAGGGAGTCTGGGGGAGAATGGATACATGTATGTACGGCTGAGTCCCTTTGCTGTCCACTTGAAACTAACACATCATTGTTAACTGGCTGTACCCCAATATAAAATAAAAAGTTGACAAAAAATTAAATAGTAGCAGGAGACAGAGGTCCTGGTTGTGAGGTCATTAACACCCAGCCGCCACATCTTGACCTTAACACTTCTCTGGGAACAATATCCGTCTTTATTAACAACTCCCAGCGAGCTATTCTCATACTCACCCAGACTCTGCTCAAAGTCTAGAAGCACTTCCACCTGGTGCCATCAGATCTGAGCTTTCTAGCTCCCAAATGATGTCCTCCCTTGGCTTTTCCCCCTTCACTGTGACATCAGTACGGAACACAAGTACGGTGGAGGTAGGTCAATGACATGGAACCTGTTCTGACAGGTCACTTCTGGCAGCCGCTGCTCGGGCTTGAAGTATGACAGCACCCTGATACTTTCCCAAAGGCGTTCTCAGAAGGGGTGGATGCATCTGAGTTCTCTTGCTACTCAGGAGCAGAGCATGCATTTGCACAGATCAGATTGGACACAGTTCCTCAGGTTGTTTTATGCGGCTTTTAAATGAAGAAAATGCATTCCATGTGCGGCGCCGGTATCTGCCTCTCCCCCAGCAGCGCTGCCCTGGGCGATCACAAGATGGCTGTCCTGTTGTGGCCCCTCGACTCCTGTGCGTTACAGCCTGCTGCATGCAGTCTGGCAGGGGGGATTCTGCCCAGCTAGTGATTAATCTGGCTGTGTATTTTGGCAAACAGATATAGTCCTACCTCTCTTAAATTAAGAAAATGAGCTTGTCCCAACAAAGCATTAAAATAAATTTCAGAAACACCTAAGACTTACAGAAAATGTAAGATCATATACTTACTAGTTAGAGATGGTCTTTGGCACTCTGAGCCTCAGTTTCCTTCTCTGGAAAATGGAGTAAAACCTGTTTCTCTCATCCTAGGTATTTTTGTAGATCCAATCAGGTAAATACATTATTTGAAAATTATAAAGCATCACATAAATATATTACTTATTTTACACGTATTTTTATATGAATAACTTTAAGCTTTCTCATCTACATATGAAAGTTTCTTATCATCAAATAACTCAATATGGGTTTATGACAAATAGTTTCCCACAACCAAATTCCGGCATTGCATTGGTGTAAGTGATAATGTCATATGTTTTACCATGTGCCTGCCACATAGTATATATGCAATAAATATTCATTAAATTAGTTAATTGATTAGTACTTTAAATTTCATCTAGCATGCCTTTAGATACACAGTGGCCAGATTCACTTCCCTTAGTTCAGTGGTCTTTCTACACCTTTCATAAAGAAAAATGGACAAACCACAGTGGATTGAAATGTTTTAGTTACATTGTGCTGGGCCACATACAGTTTCTCCTCTATTTCTTAAGAGCCTTCTTGGCTGTTTTTTTGGAGTGAGGCTGCAGTAGGAAGTGAGGAATACCTGGGGCTGGGGACTATCAGAAAGGAAGAGGAGGAGAAGTTAAGTGTGTGCACAAGTCTTTAAACAGAAGACCTGGGATGAATTCAGACTCTGATACATTCTACCCAGGTATCAATTTCCTCACATTAAAAAAAAGACAAGAGTAGTAAAGTTTGTTATGTGGTAAACAAGACAATGCTAAGGATTCTAATATTTCCACATTATAAAATGTAAGCCAGGACCCCTGAAGTTAGAAACATCTTTTCTTTGATCAGGCTTCCCTGGTGGCTCAGATGGTAAAGAATCTGCCTACAATGCAGGAGACGCAGGTTTGAATCCTGGGTCAGGAAGATTCCCTGGAGAAGGGACTCTTCCGGCAACCCATTCCAGTATTCTTGTCTGGAGAATGACATGGTCAGAGGTGCCTGGCAGGCTATATACAGTTTGGGGGTCGAAAAGAGTCGGACACGACTGAGCGACTAACATTTTCTTTGATCATCCAAGTATGAAATGACCCTGCTTCTTAAATGAGCAGCCATGTTCTTCTCAATCCATTTTCTCCACGGGCATTTTCTGGGGGTCTGCTGGGACCTAGGCACTGGGCCGGGGACTACAGATCCTTGCCTTCCTGGAACATTCCAGTCTAACTCTGTCCTGGATTTAGTAACAGTACCGAGAGCCACCTCTAAAAAGCAGAGCACTAATGTGCATGTAATGTAGCTGGAGGCAGAATGTATTCTGGGAAAATAAAACTTTTAAAAGTAGATTCGTGTCTCATCACACCATATGGCTGCATGAGAGATCAGAGGCATCTATCTGCACTATTGATGGAAAAATAGAGCGGATTACATAGACTTATAATTGTGAGGAATTACATCATTAAAGAATTTAGAAACAGAAATTATCTCTTATTTGGGTTAGAAGGAGCATGGTAGAAAATTAGATGCATCACCATATGGAAAACTTTAATTCTAATTTGCATTTTAATGGAAATGAAGATTCAAATGCCTCATTCTCTTTAGTAAGCCTTTTGTGGGTCTCTCTAGCTTGAGCATACCAGATTTCTGCTGGAATCTCATTCTCCAGAAAGTTCACACCACTAAGAGTATTTAAGGTGAGAATATTACATAGTGTTATGTTAAGCCACATATATATATATGGAATCCTTAAACACTGATGCTGAGTACCTGTCTCTTTTTAGTAAAGAAATGCTTTTCCTTGGTGTTAAAGGTAATCCACATTCTTTGAAAGAGAATATAAACATTAATTGTCTGGAATCTCAGCATCCAAAAATAAACACTATACGATTTTATATCCTTCTTTTCTCTGTATGCATGTATGTTCGTTGTTCAGTTGTGTCCAACTCTTTGTGACCCCACAGACTGTAGCCCACCAGGCTCCTCTATCCATGGAATTCTCCAGGCAAGAATACTGGAGTGGATTGCCATTCCCTTCTTCAGGGGATCTTCCTGACACAAGAATCAAACCCGTGTCTCCTACATTGCAGGCAAATTCTTTACTGTCTGAGCCACCAGCTAAGTCCATCTCTATATGCATAAGTGATTATAATTTTTATTGTTGTTTGGTTTCTGCAAAGATGTATCATCAGACATTCTATTTGTGATCTTTGTGTGTTCCCTTAATGCTTATAATGAATATCTTTTCCTGTTCATATATGTAAACATTAAGACTCTTAGGGTCTGCAATATTACACTATATGAATGTGCCATAATTTCTTTCACTTCCTTCCTATTGCTATATATTTAGACTGTTTCCCATTATTGTAAATAATTTTGTATAATCTTTCTTGTATCTTTGGGTACATTTTCAATAATTTTCTAATTTTAAAAAATGGTACACAGAACTTTGTCACATCCTTTTGAAAGAGACATTTTGGCATAACTGAAAAAAAAAAAAAAGAAAGAAAACTTTCAGCTCTTAAAAGTATCAAGTATGTCAAGGTAATTCAAGGAAAGTTTTCACCCATGGTACTGGAAAAAACTGGGTATCCATATGCAAATAAATGAACCTCAACCTTGACCTTATACTATAAAATCATTATCTCAAAATAAATCCTAGATGTAAGAGCTAAAGCAACATAAAATTCTTCAAGAAAACATGATAGAAAATATGACTTTGGCATAAGCAAATTCTTAGAACACAAAAACTTCAAACCATTAAAAAAAACCTGATAAATTGAACTTCATCAAAATTTTAAATTTCTGCTCTTTGAAAGACTGTTAAAAAGATGAAAAGATGAGTCACAGACTGGAAAAAATAACTGCAGAACATATGTCTGCTAAAGGACATCAATAATATGAAAAGAACTCTTACTATATAATAAGACAAACACTGATAAAAATAACAGGCAAAAGATTTAACAGAGACACTTCACCAAAAGAAGATGTGCAAATGGCCTAAGAGCACCTGAAATGATGGTCAACATCACACTCATCAAGGAAATGAAAATAACACAATAGACTACTCATATCCACTAGGATGGCTGAAATAAGGAAGAGTAACCACATAAAGTCGGAGAAGGCAATGGCACCCCACTCCAGCACTCTTGCCTGGAAAATCCCATGGACGGAGGAACCTGGTAGGCTGCAGTCCATGGGGTCTCAAAGAGTCGGACACGACTAAGCGAGTTCCCTTTCACTTTTCACTTTCATGCATTGGAGAAGGAAATGGCAACCCACTCCAGTGTTCTTGCCTGGAGAATCCCAGGGACGGGGGAGCCTGGTGGGCTGCTGTCCATGGGGTCGCACAGAGTCAGACATGACTGAAGCGACTTAGCAGCAGCAGCAACCACATAAAGTATTGGTGAGATGGGGAGCTAGAACCCTCATCACTTGCTTTGGGAGTGTAAAATGATTCAGCCACTTTGGAAAACAGATGGACAATTTCATCAACAGTTGAACATACACTTACTATACAAATGACATTCTCATGCCTAGGTATTTATTCTCATGAAAGGAACATACAGATCTATACAAAACCTTTTATATGAATGTTCTTAGCAGCATTATTCATAATAGCTAAAAAGTGGAAACCATTCAACTGGGGAATGGATAAATGATGAAATAGCACTCAAGAATAAAAAGGAATGAACTACTGATCCATGCAACAACATGGCTGAATCTCAAAAGAATTATGCTAAAAGAAAAAAAGTCAAACGTAAAGTCTATGTGTCAGATGATGTCATTCATGAGAAATTCTAGAAAAGGTAGAAGTATTGAGATAGAAAGTTGGACAATCATTGGAAGGAATGAGGATAGTTGGTGACTTCCTGTGAATAGATCTCTCTCTTTATGATTCTGGATACCCCAGATTAAGAAAGGGGAAAGAAGGAAGAGCAGAGGTCAATTAACTTTGCCTCCTACCTCTCTTGAGACCAAAGCTATGTGTTTCTGCTCATTTTCCACAGTGGGTTCTGATCTGAGTGACTGTGGGCTCAAAGACACCTGTGCCTGGGCTAATAGAGAAAGCTGGATGACTCTCTGAACTCAGCAGAGGGATTCTCAAGAAGCACTTATAACAAATGCATATACTGCCTTAAGGTCCAATAATAGGATCTATTAGCCAATTAATTTTGTTGTAGTCATAAACAAGTGGTCTGAAAATTCCAAAGAGAAACATTGTTTCTTATTTCCTCAAACCCCAGTCCATCAATTTTATCACAAATAAGATGCTCTTTGCGAGGCAGACGAGTGCTGACTCTCAGTGAGACGCAGGAGAAGTCAGCCTGCACACTTCCTCATCCACGAAAATGCGTGCTGGAGAGGACAGAGTGATGTGGCAGATGAAATGAGGTTGGTCAGGTGTTGATCACGATTGAAGCTGGGTGGTAAGTAGTAATTCAAACACCTCTCCACATAGAGGATGCCTGAACTTTGAGCTAAAACTTCTCCAGCCATCAACACAGGGAGGAACTGGATGTTGTACTTGGTCACTGGGCCTTCACCTGAACCTCAACATCTAGGCCTACATTTCTCATCTGAGCCCACAACTGTCTCCTCTCCAGTTTCCTCCAATATTCTAATCTCCTGGAACTAACATCTCAAACTGAGGTCTCCTTCCTCTCTGAAAAATATTTGATTAGTGACCACCTCTTGTTTCTATTTCACTGTAAAGATTATAGTTCTACTGCCAAAAAGCTAAATTGAACCCTTTAACCTTTTGTAGTATTATTGGAAAAGGCCCCTTAATGGTTTCCTTAGCTCCAATATCTGTTGCTCCCATTGTATCCTCACCCCTATGTCAAATTAGCTGTTCCCAAGGCAGTTCACCCGTGCCGCTCTGCCACTCAGAAACCTCCCATAATTCCCCATTGCTTACTGGATTACATCTAAAACCTTCACCCTGGTAGCCACCACTGACCTCAATATATTAAGTTGGCTAAACTGTTTATATATGCAGAGTACATCATGAGAAACGCTGGGCTGGAAGAAGCACAAGCTGGAATCAAGATTGCCGGAAGAAATATCAATAACCTCAGATATGCAGATGACACCACCCTATGGCAGAAAGTGAAGAGGAACTAAAAAGCCTTTTAATGAAAGTGAAAGAGGAGAGTGAAAAAGTTGGCTTAAAGCTCAACATTCAGAAAACTAAGATCATGGCATCTGGTCACATCAGTTCATGGGAAATAGATGGGGAAACAGTGGCTGACTATTTTTTTGGACTCCAAAATCACTGCAGATGGTGATTGCAGCCATGAAATTAAAAGGCGCTTACTCCTTGGAAGAAAAGCTATGACCAACCTAGACAGCATATTAAAAAGCAGAGACATTACTTTGCCAACAAAGGTCCGTCTAGCCAAGGCTATGGTTTTTCCAGTAGTCATGTATGGATGTGAGAGTTGGACTGTGAAGAAGGCTGAGCGCCGAAGAATTGATGCTTTTGAACTGCGGTATTGGAGAAGACTCTTGAGAGTCCCTTGGACTGCAAGGAGATCCAACCAGTCCATTCTAAAGGAGATCAGTCCTGGGTGTTCATTGGTAGGAATGATGCTAAAACTGAAACTCCAGTACTTTGGCTACCTCATGCGAAGAGTTGACTCATTGGAAAAGACTCTGATGCTGGGAGGGATTGGGGGCAGGAGGAGAAGGGGACGACAGAGGATGAGATGGCTGGATGACATCACCGACTCTATGGACGTGAGTTTGAGTGAACTCCAGGAGTTGGTGACGGACAGGGAGGCCTGGTGTGCTGCGATTCATGGAGTCGCAAAGAGTCAGACATGACTGAGAGACTGAACTGAACTGAACTGAAACTGTTCATTCAGGTTTTTCTATAATGTCTTACACCAACTCTATATTTTTAAAACCTCATCTACCCTCCGCTTTTCTACACAAAATGTCAACTCTAGACAAATCTATTTACTCATTCTGGTTCAAATATAGTTTGCTCCTTCCACTCATCTTGCTTTTTTTGTAGGCTGCTTTCGCCACCAAAACTGGCTTCCAAAACCAATCCTGACTTCCAAGATGAAGGCCAGTTCCCCCTTCCTTAGTAATGAAGTTCTTCATTCTCCAGGCTGAATTGATCACACCTTCCTAAAAAATCTCCCATATTATTCTTCATATACTCTAATTGGTAATTAACCACTTACTGATTACTCATCTCTCAATAATTATTGCTTTCTATTGTTAAGTGCTTTATTGTTATTTAAGTTTTCATTTGTGTAAATCTTGTACCTTCAATTTGGTTGTTTCCCTCTTCTTTGAAAGGGGGTGAGTTTATCCTCTTTGTATCTCACAAAACATTTAAGAATATTTTGCACATGATAGAAGCTCAGTAAATGTTTGTTGACTGAATTTGTTGGCTAGTTGAGTTAAGAAGTGGTTACTTCTAACATTTAAGACCATTTTAGTTCATCACATCATATTCTTTCAGTTAACACGTCTTCAGGGTTGGCCTCAGAGTTTTGAGAAAGCATCAGTCTCCAAAATATTTGTGCATCTTGTCATGATTTTGTACTCTATATCCTTCTTCCTGGCCTCATGTACCACTATATGTGGCAGATTTGGCATTTTACTCTACCGGTAATGAACTAAGTATGAGTTCTAAACACTGAGAGTAGAGAGCTAGATGACTTCTGCTTCAGTTGTGTCAAAATAAGAATTTTCTTTGACCCATCCCATATAGATATCCATGGACAAAGGAGCTTGGCTGGCTACAGTCCACGGGGTCACAAAGAGTCGGGCACAATTGAAATAACTTGGCATACATATGCACAAAGAGATTACCCAACAGAACTGCAAAAACACAAAAGTAAACCTAGTTACCCACTGTTATTCTCAGCTAATATTATTTTAGACCCTTTGAAAAGAAATTATTGTCATGCGCTCATCGACCTACTTGGTAGAAGCTAGATGTCTGTAAGCTGTGAAGTACAGTCAACTAGTTACTGCCTTCTCCCAGCTTCAGGGGTTTCCAGACTAATGACTGGTGGTCAACTGCTGATCAGTCATCTCACTCCAACTTACATCCAGCCCATTTACCCGAACCCACTTGAAAGAGGTTGTTTATTTGGTCCAATTCACCAAATACCGATCAATCTCATATAATGGTCACTGTTGGTTTATGGCAGCTGCCCGGAGTACAGTAATGGAAAGAATTCCGACACTGTCTCCAGGCTCAACAAGAAGGACCCATTAATAAAATCTTGACATCTGCCATGGACACAGACGTGTTGGCCTAAGCAAAACGTCAGACATCGAGTTCCTCAGTGGCAAAGACGCTGCTGTACGCTCCTCCATGCCTCCCTTCCTCTCCTCTCCCTACGCGCAGACTCAGTGCAGTGTCTGTCATGAAGTCAGCACCACTTGAAAAGGCGTGGTTGCTTAGAGATATCTGTGCCAATAATGGATGCGCAGTGCCCTTTGTCACACTCAGCTTCCACTTTTCTTTCCTGTGGAAACAGTCTCCATTTTCATTTGGAAACTCATTCACCTCCTATTTTCAGTCCATGTGGTTTCAGGAGAGATGATTCTACCCCAGGGTCATTGTGACATGTGACCCAGGCCACCCAAAGAAATCACTGTATTCCTCACTAACTGGCTTAGGATGAGCATGTGACCCTATCAGGGCCAGTGAGATACTTTGAGATTTTTTCTGAGGTGTCTGTCAGGGGGATAGTCACTCTTCTTGCTTATCAGATTTTAAGCTAACTCCAAGCAATTACATGAAATTGAGAGTTTTAAATTAACAGGAAGATGAAGTCAAAATGTGATGATGACAGTAATAGTCATGATTACATCATCAGAGCCTCAAAGTCCATCATTCCTGAAGGCCTGACTACTTTTCACTGATAGATTCCTTCTCCTGCTTAAGCCTTTTTGAGTTTTCTGTTACTTTTAACTGACACAGCACTCCTGAGATAAATGTTTCCAAGAGCCTTCTTTGACTCTTAACAACTGCAAAAATGAAAATGATATCCAGTGGAAAGTCTGAGAAAGGACAGGTTGGGTTGTATGCACGCTGATGTTAGAAAGGATCCTACTCTGCCAATAAAAAACAGCCATTCAAAAGCAAAAGGTCTGGGGAGTGACTGCTAGTTGGTTGAACACTAGTTTTGTTCCATGCCCTTGCTTCCTTGTGTGAGTCCTGATGATTGAGAATGGGCTATTTTTGAGTTGGCCAAACCGTTTGTTCCAGTAATGGAAAAACCTGAACAAACTGTTTGGCCAACTCAATACTTTGCAAGTGCTTTACCAGCAGTTTCATCAGGTCAGTAAGGGAAGACTGATGTCTGAATCACTGTCCGAGCAGTGTTGGAGCTGGTCTCCAAAGCCAGAGGAGAGGCCATCTCTAGAAGCAGTAGGAATGGGGCAGGCAGTGATGGGGAAAGTTGCCAGCTGAAGGCAGTCCCAAGGCTTGGAGCTGAGTCCCCCAGCCTCACACACCTTGAATGCTTTCCACGAGGCATGAGGAGGTAGGGAGAGGGACTGTAGTCTACTGACTCAAGAAGGTAGTTCTCAGGAGGAAGGTTCTCCATAAAAGCATCTCCCCTGGATGGGCCTTGGCAGCATGCTTGCATCACTTGAGTACTGGATGGTGTCAGACATTGCCCAGAGGGCTGTTCCTATTGCTTAGTGACTGTCTTTGACATTACTAATCTTGAATATCTTGAAAAAACAGTAGAGTCTTAGCCACAATCTGAGTCTCTTCATCTTATGTTGGTATTTTTCATAACTCAAAATAGTAGCTTCCTCCCTCCCTCCCTGAGATCGGTCTCAGAGGGCGTCTTGAACATCAATGCTGAAATAATTATTTCAGCTCCAGAAAAATGAGTCTGTTGTGTCTCAACAAAATTGCTGTCAGAGGTGAAACTATCTTTGGCTACAACGTCCCCACAAAAGCCTGCAGGAACGGGTCACATGGGCATCCACAAAGGGAAGAGTCAGAAAAGATTTCTTTTCTTCTCTTTTTTCCCTCCCTTTTAGCTTTGAGATGTG
The DNA here is from genome assembly GCF_032452875.1 of Bos javanicus. Classification (NCBI taxonomy): domain Eukaryota; kingdom Metazoa; phylum Chordata; class Mammalia; order Artiodactyla; family Bovidae; genus Bos; species Bos javanicus. The sequence goes on along the minus strand of NC_083887.1, from coordinate 7,150,772 downwards.
AATGGAAAGCGCTTAAACGTCTAAGTGATGAGACCTGTTCTACTTGGTCCTTGTTCTTCAGGACAAGTTCAAAGATATCAAAAGCCAGCCTCTGAGGCTAACGAGAAAACAGGGCTTTCTATTAGTTGCCAAAAGGCTTTAAAGTCAGAGGCCTCGCAGAAATTCAACGGTGAGGACTAAGAGAGAAGTTTAAGATTGTTCCCTGACATTGGAAGATATGGCTTTTTGTTTTTTTCTGCAGGCAAGTCAAATTCACACAGCTGGGCCTTTAGAACAATTAGACACACCTAGAAGGTCAGACCGGGATGCCAAGAAAATGTCCCCAGGAGAGAAAAACGGTAAACATTCTGACATCATGCACTGATTGGCTCTTTATATTCTAAGGTCTTTTCAGAGAGATTTTACTTAGATAAAAATGCGAGCCTCTGAACCAGATGCTTTCTCTGTGCTGCTGGCCTGAGCAGCTGGCAAAACATGATCTAAGACTGATAAACCGTCCTGACAAAAGCACTTCAGAGGGCTACGCAGGCCAGGGTCTGAAAGATGTCTGAATTTTAAAAAGGTACTAACTGCTCAGAGGATTAAACAATTCTTCCGAGACCTAAGCCAGTACCTTAACAGAGCCCAGAAGGACACTGAGAGGATCTCCGAGAGAAAACCTGCTTGCTTTCCTGACTCAAAGGAGAAATCTGCCCGGTAAGGAGAGGGTGATGTGGGCGAACGTGCTGCCCGGGACTTCTCAGGCTCTGATGAGTCCTTCAAGAACTGGAAGAAAGACTTGACTTTAGCAACTGAACAAGAGACGAAAGAGCAAAAAATCTATCACGGAGGAATGACTGGCGATGAGGTTGGTGGTCTTTGTGTCAACTTTGATGTCTATGGGCTCGATCCTCCAAACAGCTGTTGCAGAGGTCTACCAGGAAGACCGGCAAGGACCGTGCCCAGAGGCTGGGGGTGAATGAATGACCCATCTTCACACTCAGTCCCTCTGGCTTTCCAGAGAGAATGGGAACACCCAGCTGTGCCCGTTCTGCTCCTCTGGCACCTGTAGAATGGATTTCATATCAGCACTCAACAGCTTAGGTTTGGTAAGACTTTATCAAACTTACAGCATCCTACATTACTGGGCAGTGAAACCAAGGAAGGACATCAATGCCCCAATGCCCGAGGTCTTGGGTGCCCACCACCGTGTTTTATCTGCCATAGTGACACCATGTCGGGGGTCTCAACAAGTTTGTCTTCTCCAGTGATCACTTCTCATCCCTATGTTTTCTATAAAGTACTGGAAACCAGAAGATGAGTGAACCTCTCCATATTCAACGCAGAAAAATATGCTGGAGTGGGATGAGCTCTTGAGCCTCATTGCCAATGGCATTTGTGATAAGAACGGATGAACCAAATCAAAAAAGGATAGCTTCAGGACAGCTATTCTATGTCCCCAATGAACAATTAACATATTACTGCTGTCTGCAAAAATATTATGTAGACAAATAACAACATAAAAAAAAATCCCAAGCTTATTCAGTATGCACACATCAAGTTCTGGTGATATCTCCAGGAATTAATTGAGTAGAAAATATTATGCAGAAGTGGGGGTAATAGAGAGTAATGGTTTTACAAAACACAGCAGTGAGCCCGGCGTGCTATTATCCCCGCCTCCGACCCCTTCTTCTCTGCCACTGCCCTTCTCTGCGACAGCAATGACCAACCAAGGGAGCCACTGAGATAACTAAATGGAAGATGAATCACCGCTGTGTGGCCCGCAGCTCCACCTGCAATCAGGAGGGAGCCGCTCTCAGACGGCAGCGGCCTCGTTACTGATGCTATGGAGGTGGCAGCATGCCTTCTCTAAAGATAAACTGGTGCAATCCACACTTCACAGGGCAAATTAAAGTCCTTTGAGCTTATTTACCAACTTAAAGATGGCTGTACTTTTGCTGAGCAGAAGTTTTAGAATGGGATTACTCTAATGCCTCATCCCTGGGTCTCACTGGTAAATCACAAGAGCGGTGACCAGGCACGGGGTGTCTGTAGATGACACGCTCTCTCCTGCCTTCAGAATATGCGGGAATTCAGTCTGCTATTTGACTGGAGTTTTAGGTAGAGGATTTTTGGCTCACCTATTGTTGGAAGTGAAGTGAAGTGAAGTGAAAGCCACTCAGTCGTGTCCGACTCTTTGCCACCCCATGGACTATACAGTCTATGGAATTCTCTAGGCCAGAATACTGGAGTGGGTAGTCTTTTCCCTTCTCCAGGGGATCTTCCTAACCAGGGATCAAACCCAGGTCTCCTGCATTGCAGGCGAATTCTTTACCAGCTGAGCCACATATGCACAAGGCTCTGTGCTCAGTTGATACATATGTATTATCTCATTTAAAGACAATCACAGGTGGTGGGGCAGGGGCTCAAGAGGGAGGGGGTATATGTGTACCTAGAGCCGATTCACTTCATCGTACAGTAGAAATGAACACCACACTGTAAAGCAACTATACCCCAATAAAAAATTAAAAAAAAAAAAACAGAAGAAAATCATTGTCTGTTAAGGTAGATATCATATCCCCCCAGCAAACAAAATAATACTCCAAAAAATTAAGTTTCTTCCCAAGATCAAGTTAAATAGTAAATGACTGAAAAGTTGGAAGCTCAGCATGTATCCTTTTACTCTCCAAGAGCCACGTCCCCAAGACTAGAGCTTTGCTGGGTGGGGGTGGGGGAGGGCAAGAACCAGGAATGAGATACCTCTGTGCACAGGATCCATCGTAGCAGCAGGCTGTCTGCAGAATTCCCAGGTCTACAGAAGGTGAAGGTGCCAGCATTTGCCCAGCTCATCAATGGAGTGCCTGCCAATCCTCCCTGTCACTGAGGGGTACTCTTCCTCTCCAGTGAAAATCTACAACCGAACCTCAGGGCATTATTGGCTAGTTGTTGTTGCTGTTGTTTAGTCACAAAGTTGTGTCCAGCTCTTTTCAGTCCCGTGGACTGTAGTCCACCAGGCTCCTCTATCCATGGGATTCTGCAGGCAAGAATACTGGAGCAGGTTGCCATTTCCTTCTCTAGATGATCTTCCTGACAGGGATTGAAACAGCGTTTCCTGCATTGGCAGGCATGTTCTTTACCACTGAGCCACCAGGGAAGCCCATAACTGGCTAGTAGGCGTGGCCAAAGGAAGTATCGAGAGCTTGCTAAAACAAAAAACATTCAAGTGATACGTGAACCACCCAGAGTTACCAGCTCCCTGGTACCCTGTGCCGACCCTCCCACTTGCCCTCTTGGTAATTTTCCCACATGTTAAAAAGTTATTGGTACAGTATAGCTACATGCGGACAGAATACAATCATAAATGAACACACATTTTTGGAATATAAATCCACACACTTGTGAGTTTATATGCTCTGAAAAGTGCAGAAGATTAAAATTACGTGATTCAATAGAACCATCCTGAAGATTACTGGTTCTCAAAGTAAAGACAAGCTGATGTCACCACTGTCTCTGCGCCATCTGTATTTCTTTCATTACATCAAATCAACACTGACTACAGTGGTAAGAGTAATATGATGACATAATTATGCGTCCAAAGTTGTGTCAGGTTGGGATCTGTTCAGCTTTTCTCCAAATCCTCGTCTCTCAATTTTGCTGGGCATGTGGTCCACAAAAAATCTCTGCTCTTTGAAGAACAGGTGTAGAGACAGCCAAGATCAGGGATCACCAAGTCACAAGGGGCACCTCTCAGATTTTCTCACCAAAATCTCCCAAGGACAGGTTGAGTCACACGTCACCCAGAAGTTCAGCCCAAAGGCCTTCAGCAAGAGAATAGCTTCCGTAGTCTAAAGTTTCACCTGAAAGCCTGTGGAACTCTCCCACTTTGCTGTAAAAAGTCCACATATTTTAACATATAAATGTTATTTTATCACTTATGTACTTAGAACTGATAGCATTATTGACTCAATGGGCATGAGTCTGAGCAAACACTGGGAGATGGTGAAGGACAGGAAGCCTGGCGTGCTGCAGTCCATGGGCTCGCAAAGAGTCAGACACAACAATTGGAACTGAAGCTTCAGGAAGATGTATCATATCTCTCCAGTATTTCAAGAGCCACCTTGCATTCTCAGGGTACAAACAAGGAATCCAATGTCCTTGATTCTTAAAAGCAGGGCAAAGGGGAGGAGCAAGGAGTAATGGAAAAAGAGAAGCTATCTGGCCAAATGAAGGGCAGAGTTAAATTTATTAGAAACCAAGAAGGAGAACAGACCCCAGCCAGGCCTACTTCAAACAAGACTGTGCAAGTGAGCATGAGCTTCGTGTCCCAGCTGTGCTGGCAACACAGCCACCACCTTGCAGAAAGGCGCGATTGTCGTAGGGTTGCTCAAGGGCTCATTTCCCCAGCAGGGCTCCTGGTTTGCAACAAGAAGTCTGAGTCATTGAGATGCTTCTGCACTGACCTGGCCTGGAAACCCCCGGAGAGCTTTGCCGTCCTCCTCTCCTTCCCAGCACTGTGGTTCCTTGCGGCTGTGTCTCAGCTGACCCAGCTCAACAGCCCAGGTCTTCCCCCAACTGGGGGCCCCAGGATGGAGGGGGCACCAGGTTATGCAAGCCTGGCTGTCTGCCTGGCACAGCCCTGTGACAGCACCGAGGGCTGTTGTTACCGCCTTACCTAGCCACCTGTGTACGCTTGTGAGGACAGTTGCCATGGCACCCAGCCCGCGGGCTGTGCACATTGAGTGAGGTGGTGCTGGCCCAGCAGGGCTCCTCACAGGCCCAAGGGCATGTGGAGTGGCAGGACCTCCAAGAATCCTGGAGCAGGGCCTGACTGACCCTGCAGGGGTTGGGGTACGCGGTACAGGGAGGGGCAGGCAAGAGTCTCGAGACTCTTAAGAGATTATGTCAGAGACTCCATAAAAGCCATCAGACTCCTCTTGCCAGAACTTCCTGGGCCACCATGGCTGTCTTTGGCTCTCAGAATAGGCTAATTCTAAACAAAGATAAAGTAGATCTATGTATAAGGTTTTGAACTGTGGTGTTGGAGAAGACTCTTGAGAGTCCCTTGGACTGAAAGAAGATCTAAGCAGTCCATCCTAAAGGAAATCAGTCCTGAATATTCATTGGAAGGACTGATACTGAAGCTGAAACTCCAGTACTTTGGACACCTGATGTGAAGAACTGACTCATTGGAAAAGACCCTGATGCTGGGAAAGATGTGGGAGGAGAAGGGGATGACAGAGGATGAGATGGTTGGATGCTATCACCGACTCTATAGACATGAGTTTGAGCAAGCTCTGGGAGTTGGTGATGGACAGGGAAGCCTGGCATGCTGCAGTCCATGGGGTCGCAAAGAGTCAGACACGACTGAGAGACTGAACTAAACTGAACTGAATGTATAAATATACAGTTTTACATGTTATTAAATATGCACATTATTAAATACACATTATTGTGTGTGCAGCAATATTTCCTTTCCTAGAAAGGAAAAAAACCCAGCATATTTGAAAAAAAAAAGCTAAAATAATTTCTACAATTTTCAAGTAAAGAAAGTATCTTCTTCTTCTTCTTCTTCTTTCTTCTTCTTCTTCTTCTTCTTCTTCTTCTTCTTCCTTCTTCTTCTTCTTCTTCTTCTTCTTCTTCTTCTTCTTCTTCTCCTTCTCCTTCTCCTTCTCCTTCTCCTTCTCCTTCTCCTTCTCCTTCTCCTTCTCCTTCTCCTCCTTCTCCTTCTCCTTCTCCTTCTTCTTCTTCTTCTTCTTCTTCTCCTTCTCCTTCTCCTTCTTCTTCGTCGCTTCAGTCATGTCCGACTCTGTGCAACCCCATAGACGGCAGCCCACCAGGCCCCACCGTCCCTGGGATTCTCCAGGCAAGAACACTGGAGTGGGTTGCCATTTCCTCCTCCAATGCATGAAAGTGAAAAGTGAAAGTGAAGTCGCCCAGTCGTGTCCGACTCTTAGCGACCCCATGGACTGCAGCCTACCAGGCTCCTGGGTCCATGGGATTTTCCAGGCAAGAGCACTGGAGTGGGGTGCCATTGCCTTCTCCATAAAGGAACAGGAGAGGTTGCAATACTTTCTAGTATGAGAGCAAAAAAAGAAGAAGGGAGATGAAAAGAAAAGGGGAAAAGAGAGACTTCTCTAGTGGTCCAGTGGTTAAGATTCCGTGCTTCCAATGCAGGTAAGGCCGGTTCAATGCCTGGTCAGGGAACAAAGGTTCCACATGTCGCATGATGAAGCCAAAATAAAATAAAATTGTTTAAAAAATAATGAGAAGAAGAAATTAAAAAAAAAAAAAGAAACAGAAAAGGTGAAAAGAGAGAAAGTGAAAAAAAGGAGGATAACTCGAGAGGAGGCTGAAGAGGCCATTTCATAGTTAGGCAGTCAATATGTTAAGGACTTCAAGAGCAAATAAACCTTAAGTCTTCACTCCAACAGAACCCAAAGAGATTAAAAGTATGAGTTAAGTGGAAGTCACAGTGCTGGGTTTTGAACTTGCCCCCATGTGAGCTGGACAGAGGAAATAGAGCTCAGGGTCCAGGAGGGCGATGATAACTTACAGGGCACATCCTTGTAAGAGTGTGCCGGCCATCTTCCAAGAGCGCCCCACGTTTTAGTGTTCACAGCAAACCTGGGGGTGGGCAGTATGACTCCTCTTATTTCATAGAGGTGGAACCTGTGGCCCAGAGGGGTCACGTGGCTTGCCTAAGGTCACACAGCAAGTAAGGGGGACACTCAGGATCTGAACACAGGTGGTCTGACCCAAACCCCCCTCTCTCTTAGCCACTGCCCTGTACCACTTCTCCAGGGCAGTGGTTCTTGAGTGTGCGTTCACCATTCCTCTCCGGAATGGTTTCCCATAGGAAATTATAAGTTTGAAAAGGAAAAACTGGGTAGAGGAAATTTTCAAGCAGTTTTTGAAAAGCAATCCGATGGAGAGCTGCATGTGGGAGAGCGGGGGAGGCTGCCTCTGCAAGAAGGAAGGCCGTCTGTGGGGCTGGGAGGCTGGTGACACTCCCCACACAGGAGAAGGAGCCCAGCAAGCACAGAAACTCTCCCTTCTGTTTGCTGTTCAGCTGGTTCTGAACACTAGGTAAGTAACGGAAGGATTTCTCAGGACTGTCACCATCTCGCAGCCCCGAATCTTGCTGTAAAATGCTCAGCCTTGAGTTTCTGGGTGTGTTCAGGTCTCTTTTAAAAACTCAAACTGAAAGTTGAAGACAAAAGCAAACAAAAAACTGCTAATTGTAATTATCTAATGCGTTGTTTGTGTGTGTTTCAGTTAATTAATCTATTTTAATTGGAGGATAATTCTTTACAATATTGTGATGGTTTTGCTATACATCAACATGAATCGGCCACGGGTATACATGTGTCCCCCCCCATTCCCGGAACCACTACTTCTATCACACCGTATTCCTCTGAGCTTTCCCACAGCACCCGCTTTGAGTGCCCTGCTTCATGCATCCAACCTGCCTGGGCCATCTATTTTACATATGGTGATGTACGTGTTCCAATGTCCAATCCATTGTTGACTACAGACACGAAGGACTCAGGTAGAGCAATATTGAGAATCCTTCAGACAGAGAATTCACTAGAGCAGGAGTCCCCAGCCTCCAGGATCTAATGTCCAATGATCTGAGGTGGATCCGATGTAATAATAATAGAAATAAAGGGCACAACAAATGTAACGTTCTTGAATCATTCTGAAACCATCGCCCTCCCCTGAGTCCATGGAGAAATTATCTTTCAAGAAACCACTCCCTGGTTCAAAAAAGGTTGGGGACCACTGCGCTGGAGTATTCTTGGCCTTTTTGACATCATCTTACGTGCAAGCCTTGTCTTCTTCCCCTTGGTCTTGAAGAGAAATTGCTGGGAGAAAGTTGTCCCCAGATGCCCTGGCCAAAGACCTGTCTTTCTGCTACTCCACCATGATCAAGGAGGCCAGCATTTGGCATCCTCAGCTTTCTGTGGCCCTTGGGGAGCCTGAAGATCCACTGAGTACTTGGAATACTATTTAAGTGGTCTACAGCAGTTCTTCAGACATCAATTCCTTGCTGGAAAACATACACACATTTTCTTTAAAATAAGCAAACCTATTTATGTAAATGAAACCTCAGAAAAAATTAAAATTTTTCATGGCTATAACTTTTCTTCTCTGGATGCTACTGTGTGACCAACTTGGACAAGTAGGAATCACTCTCAAGATATAATCACTAAATACCTACATGAGAGCAATGATAGATGCTCTGGCCTGGTTTCCAAACCTTGGGCTGCAGAGTTTCTGTAGATGAAGAGGGACATTATTTCCAATAAGTGTCACTGATTGAACCACTTGGAACAACATAAAATCTCATTCCGTGATGGGCTTTCTGTTGTCTTTTTGCTTTTTTCTTTCCTTTTTGCAATGCCAATTCAAGGGAGAGTGTGTTGTTTGCAGTGGGTGTGTAAGACGAAACCATTATGAATTGAAAATTCAATTCAAACTGACTGCTATGTTGCAATAACTTAAGAGTGTCACAAATAAGTTGATGCTTGTAAGTGGATACCAAAGTGTGGGAATGAGTTCCTTTCCAAATTAGAGCCTACTCAACACTCTCCATGGGATCACAATGAGTCAGACATGACTGAGCAACTAACATTTTCACTTTCTTTTTCCAACGCTCTCACCCTTTCAGAGTCACTCATAAGCCCGTGTAGTCCAAAATGCTTTCCTAAATGGCAGAGAGAATTATAGCTAGTGAAAGAAATAACACATCCTTAATATCCAACCATGGGCCAATTCCTGCCAAGTAAGACAGCTACTATTAAAAAGAAATAAAAACAAAGAATTAAAGAAATAAATGTTGGCAAGGATGTAGAGAAATTGGAATCCTTTGCACTGTTGGAGGAAATGTAAATGGTGCAACTGTTATGGAAAATAGTATGGAAATGCCTCAAAAGTTGAATATAGAATTACCATATGATGCAATAATTCCACTCCTTGGTATATTCAAAAGAATAGAAAGCAGGGTCTTGAAGAGATATTTTGCATACTCTGTTAGTAGCAGCATTATTTACCCTAGTTCCCCTACAGTCCATTAGTAGACAGATGAATGGATAAAGAAAATGTGGTATATACATACAATAGAATGTTATATTCAGCCTTAAAAGGAAGAGAATTCTGACACCTACAACAACATGAATGAACCTTGGGGACATTATGCTAAGTGAAATAAGCCAATCACAAAAACAAATACTGTATGAGAATAGTTAAACTCAGAGAGATGGAAAGTAGAAGAGTGGTTGACAGGAGCTGGTGAGAGAGAGACAGGGAGTTGTTTAATGGGTTTCAGATTTGCAAGGTGAGAATTCTGGAGATGACTTGCACACCAATGTGAAAGTACTCAACACTACTGAACTGTATACTCAAGAGATAGTTAAGATGGTAAGCTGTATGTTATGAGAATTTCACCACAATTTTTTAAATGAAAAAACTATGAGATCATGGAGTATGTTGCCCAGGAAACATCACCCAGCACATGTGAAGGCGGAAAACCATTTCTCAGTATTGCGAAGCTGAAGGGTCCTACTCAAACCATCACCCTCTCTCCTCCTCCTCCTTCATTTTCATCATCTTCTTCAGTCTTGGTACATTTGCCACCAAGCCTATTATCTGCAAAATATTGCTGATTTGCCCATTGTTTTCTGTGTCTGTTGTCTTTGTCCTCTCATACAACCTGCATCCTAACTCATCTGCCTGACTCTGGTTTTCTCTTCCCTCCAATTCTTTCAGTGTGCCATTGCCATTCAAGTATGTCTGCAAGACATCTTTGTGCATGTCACTAGTCTGCCCAATAAAAATAATTTTGTTGTTGTTGAGTTGCTTAGTTGTAACTGACTCTTTTGCAACTCCTCTGTCCATGGGATTGCCCAGGCAAGAATACTGGAGTGGGTTGCCATTTCTTTCTCCAGGGAATCTTCCTGACCCGGGGACTGAACCCATGTCTCCTGCATTGAGGGGCAGACTCTTTCTCGCTGAGCCACCTGGGAAGTCCTAATAATTACCCCTGAATTATTACATTGTGCCTGACCTCAATGTGCTTTAGTACTAAACTACCACCCTCCTGGCAAACCTGGTTCTCTGTAGCTTTCTTACACAAGCTTTCATCTTTAGTCCAGCCAGACTCTCCATCAATCACCCCTCTGTGCCTCACACTAAATCTCCCCATCTTTAAATACAGTAGAACCCTGATTCTATCTGAGAGCAGCCTGGAAGGTCCTTGGCCTGTGCTTTTCTGTCATCCATCTGAGCCCTGCACCCAGGGGAAGACACGTGAGCCGCTCAGTTAGAAGGGAGCCTGCTTTCATCTGCATCTCAACACGGCCCCATGGTTCTCTGCTTGTCACTGCAGAGGCAAAAAATCCTTGTGTTTGGCTGTAGCTTATGAAAGAAATGAAATATGATCGTGGAATTGGTGCAACTGGGAGCTCACAAAAATCAAGGATCTATTAGACCTTCCTTCTCTTCTCCACAGGTTCATTCTTTCCTCGTTTAAGAAGCCTCCCCTGGGTACTGTGAGGCTTGGGATTCTCTGCCCTTTCTCTGTTCTGGTAACAAGAGAAGAAACTCTCTATCCCTAGATACTTGGCACAGGTTTATATTCATCTGATATTGTCCCTTAATTTACCCATTTGTATGATCCTTTCTTGTCCAACAAGATGGATGAAAAGATTAGGTGCCATGACTTCTATGTCTCTTGATTTCATAACATCACTAAGTCCAAAGCTGGAGAGATTACAGAACCCTAATATATCTAAAAAGTGTATCTGATGACCACGGAAAACAATGCCCTAGGCTGACCCTCCTAGAGCACAGGCGTCTCCCTTGAGGCAGAGTTCTCCTTTATTGGCATATACCACTCTAGGATTTTTCTTCTCAGTGTTGAGACATTCCTGACATGCACTGGAATAATCCATCATTCTGGAATTCTATGTCAACATGGAATCTTGGATGGGAAAATTCTAAGAAATTTACTTTTCTTTTTCATATCCTATTTTCCTCATTTCAAAGTGGAATTGATGCAGGTTCCCTTGCATTGCTGGGAAGGGAAAATCCCATCAACTTGCAAATATAAAGTGTTGCATTGTTGCCCCATCATTCTGACATATAAAGTGAAAGTCAAATCTGCTGGTGGCTCTCACACTCCATGGAGTTTTGGGCCACATTGAGGAACCTCTGCCCAGGAAAGGACCTCTGAGAAATAGACAGCAAATTATCTAGCAGCCTAAGAGAATTTTAATACACATTGTCCTAAAGTCCTGACAGAGCCATGACTAGTCAGAAACCTGTCGGATAAGCCCACACCCTGGCAGGGCTACCCTCGATGGCTCCCAATTCCTTGGAGGCCATCCGGAACAGTTGGGGTTGGCTTCTATTGAATACACCGAGGGGAATAAGAAACAATCAAAAACACTCCTTCCAGCCCTGGCACAATAACCCTTTGTTTTGCATATTCTTTATGCAAGAACATGGCAATTATTTTCTGAGCCAACTTGTTTGAGCAATAGTGCAGAGGGGTGAAATGCAGAGATATAATTAGAATATCAAGGCTAATGAAACTAATAGTTTCAAATTAAGCCCATCTATGACTGCAGCACCACATAACTGCCTTCCCTTTTTTGCTCTCTCAGGGAAACTTTCCAGGTGTATTGGGGGGAAAAAAAAATAGCTGTCTTTTCTAAGAGTTAAAAAGGGAACAGGCCCAATGCACAGAACACCCTTCAAGATTTTGAGGTGAGCCAAAGGAAGCTGTTATGGCCTCAGGGCACCCTCTCACAGGGGGAAGATAGCCCAGATGCGAAGCAGTAGAATCTAGCTGGCTCTCTAGGGATGGGCAGGACCCAGGCCCCTTCTTTGCCTGTTCCAGCCACCCTCTGCCCTTTGTAACAGATACATCACTAAGGAAAACACAGTAGCCTTCATGCTTCTGTGGAGCTGATGGCACAAAAGAAAAAGGAATGGGTTCAGCTTACAGTTTGAAATCAGAAGTATGATTTGGGAACATATTCCTAAAGAGCCCGTGATTTGAAGAAATCATTAGATGGCTAGAATACTATGCAAGATGGTTGTTACAAGTCACTTAACTGCAGTCTTAGTTTGATAAAATTCTCACAAGTTCTCTTAAGTTGACGGGGTCTGGTCAGTGGGTAAAGTTTCCAGGTGAAAAGAATTTGGTCTGTTAGACTTGGCCACACCTTGGAGTTTGCCCTGTAACCTGAAGATCTGGCTCCAGGCGCAGAGCCAAGAGAAGTCCCAGATGTCTTTCGTTACAACTTTTGTCGCATAGCGCTTTGTCCTCGCCCGTGCTGAACCACCACGCGTGGGCTGTTGACTTCAGCTGTCTATGGAGAAATTACACCAACCACATGCTTCAGCAGAAGGACTACAACATACTGCTGGTTTTGTATTTGAAAAGCCAAGTGATGTGGAAGACACCAATCCTGCTCAGTCACCTCCCATGAGGACACATGGAGCTGCTTCCAAGCGACCTTACACCAATCACTTCTCAATCTAGAGTCAGATGATGTTCCAAATAATAAGACATTAACTTGAATGCTACCAAGAGTGTCACCTCAGAATTCAAGAAGGGGACTGTTTATTGAAATGGCTTAGGCTTGCCAATCTGAAGTCTTGATAGATTTTTTTTTTCCTGCAATGTAGTTACTTTATTTGTAAAAGTGGGCTTCCCTGGTAGTTCAGCTGGTAAAGAATCCACCTGCAATGCAGGAGAATTGGGTTTGATCCCTGGGTTGGGAAGATCCCCTGGAGAAGGGACCAGCTACCCACTCCAGTATTCTGGCCTGGAGGATTCCATGGACTGTATAGTCCATCGGGTTGCAAAGATTCAGTCAAGACTGAGCGACTTTCACTTCACGTCTATTTGTAAAAGTGGACTCCTTAGTAGAGATAAACTTTTTCTCAGCAGCAATGTTTCTTTTGTTTCACAGTATTCCCTCCCCTGGGCTTTCCAGGTGGCACTAGTGGTAAAGAATATGCCTGCCAATGCAAGAGATATAAGAGATACGAATTCATTCCTTGGGTCAGCAAGATTCCCTGGAGAAGGGCATAACAACCCATTCAAGTAGTCTTGCCTGGAGAATCCCATGGATAGGGGAGCTTGGTGGGCTACAGTGCATGGGGTCACAGCGTCAGACACGACTGAAGTGACTGAGCATGCACGCACATTCCCTCCACAATATGTTCTAAAAACTCTTGTCCATTGTTGAAGTGAAGCATTAGTCGCTCAGTTGTGTCTGACTCTTGCGACCCCATGGACTGTAGCCCACGAGGCTCCTTCTTGTCCATGAGATTCTCCAAGCAAGAATACTGAAATGGGTTTGCCATTTCCTTCTCTGGGGGATTTTCCAGACCCAGGGATAGAACCTGGGCCTCCTGCTTTGCAGGAGGACTCTTTCACCAGGGAGGCTTTGTCCATGGCTGGTGCCCAATAAGTATTTCTGGAAAACAGCCAATGGATGAAGAAGGCCAGCTAAGAAGGTGTCACAGGGCTGCCATAAGAAGGGGGTAAAGGATGTAAAATCATCTCTAACTGTGGGCCCTCTTCAGGAATTGCCTTGGCTGAAGAAAACTGCCTCACCTGAGGTCACACCTCTTCACTTAGTGACGGATTGACAGGGGCATACAGAGGGTAAGACCCATGTCCCAGCCACAAAGGGCCATCCCAGATACAGTGCATCCCATGGAGTGAGTTAGCAGAGGTCTTTGCTGAGACACCATCAACTCTCCACAAGCCCCTCTTCCCTGGGCTGCTTCTTTCTCATCTCTTCCACAGGCGCCTACCCCAAGAGTGCTCCCTTACAAACTTCCTTCATGTTCGTCTCTGCCCAAGGTCCCTGTATTCGTTTGCTAGAGCTACTGTAATAAAAGACCACAGCCTGAGTACCTTAAAAATTTGAAATTTATTTTCTTGGTTCTAGAGGCTAGACATCCAGAATCGAGGAGGTGACAAGGTTGGTTTCTTCTGAGGGTTGTGAGGGAAGGATCTGTTCCATGCTTCCCTCTCTGACTTGTAGATGGCCATTTCACGTTCACATGGCATTCTCCTTGTGTGTGGGTCTGTCTCCAAATTGCCCATTTTCACAAGGACGGTTGTCTTGGTTTAGGGTCCACCCTAATGGCCTCATTTTCTCTTGATAACTTCTGCAAAGACCCCATCTGCGGAAAAGGTCACATTCTAGGGGCCTGAGGGTTAAGACTTAGACATATAAATGGAAGAGGAGACACAATTCAATACCCAACAGCACCCAACCTGCAACCGCATTCAATTATGTTTTCAACCAAGAGGTCAATGAACATGGACCTGTCAGCTTCCTGGGCCCTCTCGAAGATTCAAGTTCAGTCATATCAAGTTGCCTTTTTTTAAAGGGTCTGCCCACTCAGAAAGCTGAAAGAAAGAGAGGTGCTCAGCCAGGTTACATCCAGATTCTCCAACACATGTTGGCAAGATTTAAATCAGAAAGGGCAGAGTCTGGTTCCCAGGCTGGAGGGAAACCTGAAATGGGGAGTGGATTGGGAAATCTGCATTTACGAGGGAGCTCTTTCTGACACATAGCTGGGTGATGAGAAGTGTGGCTGATAGACTAACCTCTGGAAGGGTGTCTGGGAACCTAACATAATTAGCTTTTTATGTCCTTTGTTCTCAAAATTAATAACTGTTATGACATGAGAGGAGGGAGATGCAGGCAAATTGATGATGGATTTTTCACTAGAGAGAGATGGATTTTTTTTTTAATTTGCTTATTGGTAGCATCACTGAGGTTTTTCTCCACAAGCGTATTGGTAGTTTCAAGCTGGAAAGGCAAGACGCGTTGTTGCGGGAGGCACTGCTGCCATGAAAAGCCTTGAGCATCAACATTATGCGAGTGGAGGCAGGGCAGCAGGAAATGCAGGTCAGAGAAATTCATATATAACTGCTTAAAAGCCACTCGAAGCCAGCCTGCATGCTGGAACTCCAGGATGTGCTTACTCAAGTTGGTGTCACCAGCCATATCTGGAGCCATCAAAACCGTGTTTGGACGGGGCGTGTGAAGGGGCACACACAGGCAGGGTTACAATCTGGCCCCGGGCCCTGGTTCCCAAGAACGCGCACCTCAGAAACATCAGAAAGCCGTGGAGGTCTGAGAATCAAGTGCAAATGCGCTCATGTGCCAAGAAAGCCTAAGACGGTGATTTTCACAGCGTATTGGGGTTTGGCCGAGTTCCAGAAACCATCAGCAAAGTAGCCTGCCTTGATACTTCAAAGGAAGAACTCTCCCTGATAAATCCTGCCCCACACTTCCCACAGCACACACTTAATCTTGAGGCATATAATACCACAACAATGAGTCACCGGCCTGGAGCCTTAGGCCTGTCCACAGGACAGGCAGGAAGAAAAAAAGTCTCTCACATCTGTTGTCTGGGGCAATTCCCCTCACTCCTCAGAACAGCACTAAAACAGACTAATAAAAACTATCACACGGCAGTGAGTTACGGCCTGGTTTACCTGTACAGACCACAGCACAGAACGATAACAAACTCAGTCTACCATTTTTCATGACCCTGTTTTATCATGTTTTGATAAAAACCCATCAGATAGGGGTAACCAACCTACTCGATTCCTCAGATTAAGCTTAGAGGCTTCTAGAGAACTTTCAACCATGAGACAAGCCGAGAGCTTTACTTTAACACACACTTACCCACACCTGAGGAGGTCTGAAACTTGCAAGGCCTGGGTCTCCTAAATTGTACTTCATACAAATTAAAATCCAACCAATATTCACTAGAAGACCCAAGATAAATAATATCAAGCCTAGGTGTGGCGGAAGAGAAGCAAGCAACAAGGGAGTGCCAAGGTCAAGGGTGAAGGTCTTTGCTTCTCTGTTGGGGGCAGGGGGGGTGGTTGTGGGGAGAATGATGCTAACTCCTCTGCTACAAATCCTGCTCTGTCTGGAAGGTTCACGAGCTGATTGGCAGTTAGGTCAGGCAGTTTCCCACCTGGTCATTTAGCTGTGGTCTATGGAAGGATGATGGAAACTGCCTACATCTTTTCTTGAGTAAGACTAGCAAGCCAACAAACTGAGTGAGTGAATAATAAACTCGTGGGGGCCTCTAAGGAGACATTTGTGGTAGGTGTTTGCGTCTGGCCATGTTCGCGTTGGGGTGGATTTCCGGGCACACAGACTCTTCCCTGCCCCACCCCACCTCACTTTTCTTGAGGCCATTGCTCTGCACACCTCCTGAGGCAACACACATTCCAGATGAACCTACACCAAGGTCCTGTTTTCCACAGCTCTTCCTAGTTTCAGTGAATTCCATTTCTTTCATCCAAGTTTTGACTGCTCTCTCCTGGGGTACCCACTGTGGTCAGATGAGCCTCTGACAGGCATCTGCGCACAGACTCCACTGTCACGTCTGTGAATGAAGGGGAAAATGAGGAGCCGCCAAGCTGCCCATTTGTAGGCCAATAAAATCCTGCCTGCGCCACCCCTTGGGCCCTCCAGAACTCAAGTTGGTGAGACTGGTTCAAGAATGGTGGCCTCTCACTGGGAAGGGCCACCTTTCTCATCACCTATGAAATAAAACCTGTCAGGTCTCACACAGGGCCTTCCATAAATCTTGCTGAGTAATTGTGTGCACATGAGCCACCCTAGCATGAAGAAAGTGAGAGCTGATGAGCGGGAGGTTGCCTGCCAAGGTAGGGAGCCTAGAATCTGTGCTTGAGGCCCTGTAGGCATTGGCAAATGGTCCAAACCCGGGGCAGGGGTGGAGGAGGGGCATGTTCCTCAAACACCTCCAGAGTCTAGGATCCCGCTGACCCTCACACTGAGGCCCACAAGACTGCCCAGAAGGAAAGGGCCCTGGAGGCAGGGGCCTCAGGGAGTTTCTGAATCTGGGGTGAGGAGACTCAGATCCAGAATACACACTGGGGTTCCCTCTTCCCAGCCCCCTTTGGGAAGGAAACAGAATCCGGAAGAAAGTTTCTATCACTGAGACCTTCTCCAAAACATCCTCCTGACGACAAGAGCTGTCATGGGCAGGTCTGTTGGAGCACAGAGGCCACTTCACTCAAGTCAGAAGATTGGTTCCCTATTCAGACTCCATCACTTACTGCCTCCTGGAACTTGAGCAAATTACTTGATTTCTCTGAGCTTCATAAAGTTCTTGTGATGACTAAATAAAATGGTATGTAATATTATAATAATAGGTAATGCTTACTAAAATGCTTTCTGAAAGCCAGGCACGGGGCTAAGAAAAATAAATAGCAGAGAAGAAACAAAGTGAAGCCCAGAGACAGAGTAATTTGCCCTGGTTCACACAGCAGATATCCAACACGTATTTGATTATGTTATTTGTCAATTTAGAACCAGGAGAATCTCAGGCGCCTCCACAATACATGAAAAAAAAAATTTTTTTTTAAGAAAAAAACTTCAGTGGCTATATTTTTGGTTGTTTGTTGGCAGAATACAAAACTTGTACAAAGGTTTGCCCAGGACAGGTTGGGAGATTGATTAAGCTGATGGGAAGCCTTGGTAAAGAACCTGCTTCCCAGTGCAGGAGAATTAAGAGATGTGGGTTTGATTCCAGAGTCAGGAAGGTCCCCTGGAGGAGGGAATGGCAACCCACTCAAGCATTCTTACATGGAGAATCCCATGGACAGAGGAGCCTCGTGGGCTACAGTCCATGGGGTTGCAAAGTGTAGGACACGACTGAATCGACCTTGATGCATGGGGCCTTTTGATGTTGTTATTTATTTTTTTGCTGTTTGTGGCCCTTGGGCCACAAGCCTGTGGCTGAGCCAAGCAGAGGTGTGAATGGGACACAGAGAGATAAAGTGTAAAAACTTAGAGGGCTGAAGAGAAACCTTAGAAAATACACCACTCCTTACAGAAAAGGCATATAAAGTGTACCCTCTTCCCAGCCCCCTTTAAGAAGGAAACAGAATCCGGAAGAAAGTTTCTATCACTGAGATCTTCTTTAAAACATCCTCCTGATGACAAGGGCTGTCATGGGCAGGTCTGTTGGAGCATAGAGGCCACCTCACTCAAGTCAGAAGACAAGAATTCCAGCTGCCCCAAATGGAAAGGACAGCTCTTCAAGTCAATCATGTTTCCATCTGCACACATGCCCAAGTGGATGCCCACTGAGAGCGAGCAGCTCCATGGCAGGGTGTCTCCTCTGTCACGATCACTCCTGTTCCCACATCACAGGGCAGAGGGCTCCCTGCCTGTGAGAGCCCTGCTCCCACCTCTCTGAGAAGAAGGGGCTGGACCATGCAAAGTGAAAAGGGGGTGACCTCAAGGTGTCTTTTTATGCCAAAATCCAGAGATTCTTAACCGTGTCGAAGAAGCTACATTGAACTTTTGTTGTTTTTTCAGTCACTCTGTTGTGTCTGATGCTTTGCAACCCCATGGACTGCTCAAATTCATGTCCATTGAGTCAGTGATGCTATCTAACCATCTCATCCTCTGCCGCCCCTTTCTATCCCTGCCCTCAATCTTTCTCAGCATCAGGGCCTTTTCCAATGAGTCAGTTTTTCGCATCAGGTGGTCAAAGTATTGGAGCTTCAGCTTCAGCATCAGTCCTTCCAATGAATATTCAGGGCTGATTTCCTTTGGGATTGACTGGCTTGATCTCCTTGCAGTCCAAGGGAAAATCTCTCAAGAGAAGACTCTCAAGAGTCTTCTCCAACAACACAGTTTAAAAGCATGAATTCTTCAGCACTCAGCCTTTTTCATGGTCCAACTCTCACACCCGTACATGACCACTGGAAAAACCATAGCTTTGACTAGACAGACCTTTGTCAGCAAAGTGATGTCTCTGCTTTTTAAGGTGCTGTCTAGGTTTGTCATAGCTTTTCTTCCAAGAAGCAATCAGCTTTTAATTTCATGGCTGCAGTTGAACTTGGTAGTAGTGTTACTTGCTAAGTTGTGTCCAGCTCTTTGTGACACCACAGACTGTAGCTCACCAGACTGTAGCCCACCAGGCTCCTCTGTCCATGGGATTCTTCAGGCAAAAATACTGGAGTAGGCTGCCATTCTCTTCTCCAACTTACTTTAATAACCAGAACCCAAAACAATGCTCATTTTGGGCCAAGCATCCATTGCTGACCATTTTTACTGTCTAATTTTTAAATTAATTTTTCAATTTTTGGCCATGTGGCATGTGGGATCTTAGTTTACCAACCAGGGATCAAACCCACCTCCCGGAATTGAAAATACAGAATCTTAATCACTGGACCACCAGGGAAGTCCCTGTTCCTGACCCTTTAAAGCTTGCATTTTATGTCTCTTTTCTTGGTGGCTTGAGAAGGTATTTCAAAATCCCTACATTGTTCTTTCTCTCCTTCTCCCCCTCTTCCTTCTTCATCTCCTTTACCATCATCCTCTGCAGAGGGTGCCTTACTCAAGCCACTGCTCCTCCTCACTGAGGAACAGAAAGTAAGCCACGAAACTCCCAGTCCTCACACAGTACCAAAGCTGAAGAACATCCACCAACAGACCCCTGCCCTCCCCATGCCACTCCAAGAGGGTCCCACCCACAGCCCCAGCTAAGGGGTCTTGATGCATAAACTGCCGGGTCCATATCACGTGACCCTACCTCCTACGTAACTGGTCTGGGTATAGACGTCTGACCCACGAGCAGCCAGTCTCTGAGGTGGCCTGACACAAACATCACATCTGGCAAAGACAGCGAGGATAAATGGAGCCACTTGGATCCTCTCTGCTGAAGAGTCTGAGTGGAAAATCAGAGAGAAAGAGAGATTGGAAACCTGGAGGGGCGGGAGCTGAAGGCAAGGGGAAGCATGGGTAACAGGAGCACGGGTCCCCGGAGATAAGCCTGGGATGCTAGAGACCGCACGATGAGCAGGAGACAGGCTGAGCTCATTGGTTGTGGAACGGCTTGAACAGTAGGAAATTAGACCCCCTGGTTGCTCTAGGGCAACAAGATACTTGAGCTCCTAAAGTTGCTTTTGATTTTGTATAACCTTCCAGTTTCTGCTGGTTCTTCCATTCTCCATAAGACTTCAGTTCAGTTCAGTCGCTCAGTCGTGTCCAATTCTTTGCGACCCCATGAATCGCAGCACTCCAGGCCTCCCTGTCCATCACCATCTCCCAGAGTTCACTCAGACTCACATCCATCGAGTCAGTGATGCCATCCAGCCATCTCATCCTCTGTCGTCCCCTTCTCCTCCTGCCCCCAATCCCTCCCAGCATCAGGGTCTTTTCCAATGTGTCAACTCTTCGCATGAGTTGGCCAAAGTACTGGAGTTTCAGCTTTAGCATCATTCCTTCCAAAGAAATCCCAGAGCTGATCTCTTTCAGAATGGACCGGTTGGATCTCCTTGCAGTCCAAGGGACTCTCAAGAGTCTTCTCCAACACCACAGTTCAAAAGCATCAATTCTTCAGCACTCAGCTTTCTTCACAGTCCAACTCTCAGGTCTTTGTAATTTCCCATAAGGGATGGTATGGATTTCTGCCTACATCTACTAAAAAGCCTCTTAATGAAGGTGAAAGAGAAGAGTGAAAAAGCTGGCTTAAAACTCAACATTCAGAAAATGAAGATCATGGCATATGGTTCCATCACTTCATGGGAAATAGATGGGGAAACAGTGGAAACAGTGTCAGACTTTATTTTTCTGAGCTCCAAAATCACTGCAGATGGTGACTGCAGCCATGAAATTAAAAGATACTTACTCCTTGGAAGGAAAGTTATGACCAACCTAGATAGCATATTGAAAAGCAGAGACATTACTTTGCCAACAAAGGTCCTTCTAGTCAAGGCTATGGTTTTTCCAGTGGTCATGTATGGATGTGAGAGTTGGACTGTGAGGAAGGCTGAGTGCCGAAGAATTGATGCTTTTGAACTGTGATGTTGGAGAAGACTCTTGAGAGTCCCTTGGACCGCAAGGAGATCCACCCAGTCCATTCTGAAGGAGATCAGCCCTGGGATTTCTTTGGAAGGAATGATGCTAAAGTTGAAACTCCAGTACTTTCGTCACCTCACGCAAAGAGTTGACTCATTGGAAAAGACCCTGATGCTGGGAGGGATTGGGGGCAGGAGGAGAAGGGGACGACAGAGGATGAGATGGTTGGATGGCATCACTGACTCGATGGACGTGAGTCTGAGTGAACTCCAGGAGATGGTGATGGACAGGGAGGCCTGGAGTGCTGCGATTCATGGGGTCGCAAAGAATTGGACACGACTGAGTGACTGAACTGAACGGAACTGAACCCATCAATGAATCTCCATTTCCCCACTGTAACATGAGTCAGTCTCTCTTTCTTATCATCAAAAATGCCTATTAAATGTAAAAGCCTGCATGGACTCGTCTGAACAATAATTTCCTGTTCACAGCTCCACTAACATTGATGTTTCTGTTCTAGAAAATTCCAGGATTCATCTTCCATTTTCATTGAATTGACCACTTTCCTGTTTTTAAAATGCTCTAAACCTTGCTTTTCCATAAATGCTCTTATACCCTCTTTCATATACTTCTTAGACTCTCTCTGGCCACCCAAAGCTAAAAGCTCTGGCACTATTACTTCAATTGCCACCTTATATATGTACTTTTCCAGACCGATTTTTCCAAGTACTTTTCCAAGTGATTTCACACATATGATCTCTTCTGAACCTTGCAATAGCCTTATGAGGGAATAATAATAAAAACACCTAATCTTTGTAATGTGCGACACAATTTAAAGACCACTTTAACATATGTAATCTCCCTTGATGAGATGCTGTTAAACAATGCTGTGAGGTTCTTTTCTCCTTTTACAGACAAGAAAACTGAGACTTGAGGATAGTGAAGAACCCATCCAAGTTCACACAATTTAAAAAAAATGGTGTCTATAGGGATTTAAGGGCTCCATATCGGTGTTAAAGTGCTTTGTGGTCTTTTTTCCCACCACAGACAGGCGCTAATCTTGCATGTATTCATTTGGCATTAGAAATGTCTAGTTTCTTGTCTCTATTAAGTCAAAGGTCCTTGAGGTTTACCGTGTATGTTACACGTGACTATAGTCTGTCCGCATGGTCTGGCTGCCTCTGCTCGGCAATATGCAAAGGATGGCCGTTTAATAAGGTGACTCAACTTTGTTCTTCCACAGGTACACAAATAATCCATTGATAATATTAACACACAGACCTGTTTCTTCCTGGTCACATGATTTGATATATATGTGTCCCATAACCTAAGCTACCTGAGCCAAAGCCTTGCTTGTATTAATGCAAGCGCTTTTTTTTTTTTTTAATACCAGGGAAATTGATACTTTCAGAATAGTGGTTCACACCAGCTTGCACTAGATACACTGTGCCATTTCAGCTTGTGGGACAGAATCTTGAAATCACTTTGGTTTAAAAGAGAGACTCAAAGTAAAAATTGTTTGATTTCATCTACAGGAAATGTGTTTGGTCTAAATGATAGCACACAAAGCTTGTTTTTATGCCCCACGTTCTCTCTGCCTGGAATGTCCGTTGTCTTGCAGGTAGGTGACTTATAAACTCCTCTTGATCCTTCAAGATTAAATATTCTATTATCATCAAGCCATAACTCTCCTCTAGATAAAAACCCTAGAGAAACTTGTACACCAGGAAACAAACAAACCCAAACATTTACAGCACTGGGTAAATAGCCAGGAGGAATAGGTAAATTGTGGCGTGTTCATACAACAGGATACTGCCACAAAGTAGCGATGTACTGAACGTTAATGACGCTTGTAAGCAATGCAGCATGAAAGAAGCAAAGATGAAAAATTATATCTATTCTATGATTTTCTTCATAAAAATTTCCAAAGCTGGCAAAACTAAACCATAATGTCTAGGGATATATAGGTGGTCAAACTATAAAGAAAAATGACAGCCGTGATCACCATAAAAGTCAAAGAAGAGGAGAGGTTGTCAGGGTTGGTGGGAGCATGTGAGGGCTTCTAGGGTACAGATGATGCTCCGTTCCTTGAAATCGATTCTGGTGACTTGGTGTTTATTCTTTGTTACACTGCACATTTGTATTTTGTGCACTTTTCTGTGTGTATGCTATAGTTAATGATTTTTAAAATGGTAAAGGAAAAAAAAAAGGCTATGGTCATACCGCCCTGAACAGGTCCAACCTCGTCTGATTTCGGAAACTGAGCAGAGTCAGGCCTGTTAGTACTCTGGGGCTTCCTGGGTGGTGCTAACTGTCAAGAACCCACCTGCCAATGCAGGAGACATAAAAGACATGGATTCGATCCCTGGATTGGGAAGATCCCCTGAAGGAGGGCCTAACAACCCACTCCAGTATTCTTGCCTGGAGAATCCCCACGGACAGAGGAGCCTGGCGGGCTACAGTCCATGGGGCTGCTAAGAGTCAGACAGACATGACTGAATCGACTTAGCACACAAAGAGGAAAAAATGAAATTGTCCAACTGGCAATTCATGGTTAAGAAATGTCATAAAAAATGTAGACATCATCTACTTGAGTAGAGCCCCTGTGAATGGACAGAACCTCTGCGGTCCTTTGTTGATAAGGGAGCTTCATACTGCTTCAGTAGAAGGGTGAAAGAAATACACAGCCTTCCTCTGGTATACCATGACTGCTGCAGCATGAAATACATGTTTATAGAAAATAAATCGATCCAGTATTTTTTGAATATGCTAAATTCTTGCTTTGTCTTGTCTGCCTAGAGCAGGGCCTTCAGAAATGTGACTCACTGCATTGGTATTCTCCCTCCTGGGGTAACCTCTTCCATGGAGGCAAATTTTAAAGCTGTTTCTGGAAGCCAGCCTTGGCTGGCATTATGACATACACAATTTTGTAATTAAAAAAAAAATATATATATATATATATATATAAGGAAGAATCACAGACTCCCTTGAAGCTGGGAGGCAGAGAGGTGCATGAGAGGTTATCACATCCTGCCTCCTCCAATGCCCCCTGTGGCTGCAATTGGCTACGGTCCCCTTCTTCATTCCCGGGCCTGAACTGGTGTGCATGGTCGCTCTGGGTATTCAACATGCCCGGCCTTCTGCAGGCAGCTGCTTCTCAAGGCTATGTGTAATGAACCTGGTACCCCAGCCCTTGGCCCTCTTGGCTCTCAGGTCCACGATATGCTCCAGTGTGCAGGTAGAAACTACATGCTCAGAACATAAGATTCTTTTTTTGGCAGCTTTTTTTTAAGTACAAGAGATCAGCATTTTACGTTGAAGCTCAGGTTCTCAGAAGGGGGTGGGAGGCTAATATGATCAGCTGAGTGTCTTGACATTTTGCCCGTGAACCACAGAAATTGAACCACAGCAGGCAGCAGCTGAGATGGGAGGCGGTACTCAGACTATGCTGAAATCGCGATGAAAAATCTACCCACAGAGCCATCACTCTGGCTGCAGCTGATGGGGGGCCAAAAATAAAGGGTGGGATGCTAAAAGTAAGGGTAACGGGGTATCGGCTGTTGTTTTGTTTTTATTTCTGGAAGAATTTACTTAAGTTGTTAGACTTTGTAATGTTATATCAAAGAAGGATTTTAGGATTTTATGAAAAGAGGCATCTGCTGGAAAAAGAGACACAGAATGCAGAGAAAAACAGAGATGGACAGAGAAGTTGGAAGCAGAGACAGACCAAAAGAGCGACAGAGACAGTGAATGGGAACTTTCCTTGGCTGGGTTCACTTTTTTTGTTAGGATGTCAGAACATTTTGCACCTCTCCAGATTAGTGCTGGCCTTAAACCCATTTAATTACTGTGATGGATTGCATACTTGCCACCAATAGCCTTGTTCTCACTTGCCCTAACTACTAACGTGCTGTAAATATGGCCTTTCAGAAAGGAACTGGGTTTGATGTGGATTTGTGTTGACCTATGTTAATGACACATGGGGCAATGGAGTAGTTGCTGTCTGCCAGTGACTCACTGCACTGACTTGGCCTGGCCCAGTGTGCCTGGACAGAGGGCACTGCTCCATCTGCATGCAAATCCAGGCTCGGATCATCCATAGATATGTCTCCAACAAAGGACAGCATTTCCAGCAGGAGCAGAAAGAGCTCTTGTTACTGTTTGGCAAACAGCTGAGTCCTAGGGGACTCTTGCAAGCGATGAGCAGCTTCAGCTGGAAATAACTAAACAGCTTTCCACGAAAAGGGGTGGAGGAACAGTAGAGATTAAGGAGCTCCAAGCAGCAAAAGGGTTACAGCATAATTGACTCCTAGATGGTCTCATGGATGGTACTGCAGGGCTGTCTAACCCAACCCAGAGCTTCCTCCTCGGCTAGAATTAAGTTTAATTCCGTGTCAAAAGGGCATTCTCCTAAGTCACTTCAGTCGTGTCCGACTCTGTGCGACCCCACAGACGGCAGCCCACCGGGCTCCCCCGTCCCTGGGATTCTCCAGGCAAGAACACTGGAGTGGGTTGCCATTTCCTTCTCCAATGCATGAAAGTGGAAAGGGGAAAGTGAAGTCGCTCAGTCATGTCCGACCCTCAGCGACCCCATGGACTGCAGCCTTCCAGGCTCCTCCGTCCATGGGATTTTCTAGGCAAGAGTACTGGAGTGGGGTGCCATTGCCTTCATAAGGGGAAGAAAAAAAATAAAATAAAAGCCTGCACAGCATAAGAGGGAGAAATCAATGAACTTCACGGAGAAAGGGTCACAGTGTGGATGATCCTTCCTGCACACTTGGCCGAGTGGGCGGATTTTAAGAGGGTGACTGAGATCGTCTGACCCAGACTGAAGGAAGTCTGAGTCTGGGCCATCTGGGACAGAAGCTGATGGAAATATCTGCCTGATGCCTGGAGAAGCTATTTGTTTTGACTACTGCTGCTGCTATTTTCCTTAAGGTTAGAGCCCATAGGACAGTGAAAAGCCAGTGCCCCGAACCTAACAAAGTTTTCTCTTCAAGCAACTGGGAAGCCCTATGCTCTGGTTCCCACCTGCCACAGTAAATTCAGGGTGTTCAGGAAAAGGAGACCACAGTCCATGGCCATCTCATGTATCTGATAGCAAGAGCAGATCATTTTTAATATTCCCTCCTCTTTTCAACAAAATTACTTTCATCAAAATCTAGGAATGGAATAAAAAAATAGCTTGGCCAAAAAAGGCAGGAAAATTTTCATAGTTAGTGAAAATTTTCCTTTATTATAATTTATATTTATAATCTTGCAGTAAAAAAGAAAGGTTTATTTTACATGTATATAGAAAGATAAAAAGCACCATTTATTCAGTTTTATATCCACCTTACAGTTAAGACTTTGATCCTTTCTTCATAATATGCTATAGTGTTTGTTATTTTACATAAAGCACTGCCCAGTAACATCTAAGTAAATTTTATCAAAATCCAAATGTCTACAAAAAGTATAATTGTTTAGTGATACAACTGTGTGTGTCAATGTTTTATTTACTGGATTTTTTCTTAGTTTTAAAATAAATAATTATCATTTTTAAAGCAGAATACATTTCCATTTTAAAGACATTGTTCACAATCAGTAAAATATGTCGTGTGTGAACTAAAAGTTGCACTTCACAAAAATATTATGCAGCACACGTTTACAGCGCTTCACTATTTCAAGTTTTAGACACAAATACACACTCAAAATGTCCACGGGGTATGACAGAAATGAAGAAATTCAAATTCTGTTTCTTTATCTTTTGCAATTGTTGTTTACTTCAAATCTAGTGTTTAAAGGCAGGAATATGAAGTCTGATGGAGCTGGAAAAATAAACTCTCATGATGCAAGTCCAAAATAGAATATACAGTCCATGGAATTCTCCGGGCCAGAATACTGGAGTGGGTAGCTGTCCCTTCTCCAGGGGATCCTCCCAACCCAGGGATAGAACCCAGGTCTCCGGCACTGCAGGAGGATTCTTGTGATTTGAGGTTTACATGTAGCTTTAAAACTCAATATAACCTCAGAGATTATTCAAAATTTTGATCACTCCAGTACTTTGGCCACCTCATGCGAAGAGTTGACTCATTGGAAAAGACTCTGATGCTGGGAGGGATTGGGGGCAAGAGGAGAAGGGGACGACAGAGGATGAGATCACTCGATGGATGTGAGTCTGAGTGAACTCCGGGAGTTGGTGATGGACAGGGAGGCCTGGCATGCTGCGATTCATGGGGTCGCAAAGTCGGACACGACTGAGCGACTGATCTGATCTGAACCTTTTTTTTCCCCAGGGAAGATATTTTATCACATTATTTAGAATACAGGGCACATGGTGATAATGAAAGGCAATTTTGATTTTAGTCAGTTTTACAATTGGTTTTAAATTCTTCACACATTTGCACCCTTTGTTGCTGGCATCAGGCTGATCATCTCCCACTTCTCTGCCCTTCCTATGCCTCTGTCTGTTATTCTCTGCCACGACACCAGACTGAGGTATCATCTCTGCAGGGAGAGCCCAGAGCACCTCCAATAAGACTCATTAGGAGTGAGAAAGAAGGGTACTTGACAGAAGTAACATTTATTGAAGATCCCTTTACCAAGCATTTTCACTCAAAATGACTCATTCTTCCCAATGATTCTTCACAAGAGGGGTTAAAATCCCAATATTTAGGAATGAGGAAAAGTGGACTGTAAGAAGTTGAGTGGCTTACCCATGGCCCACTTCTCATAAGTAGCAGAATCCAGAATAAAACCCAGATAAGGCCGAGAATGAGGTTCCAGTTACCTCCTGAAGGCACTGCAGATTCTGCAACATCCTTAGAAGATGACACAGAACTCCCCAGCTGTGTAAAATGCACAGAAGGCACGCTGAGTGCATTAGAAGAACACAGCCTAATCAAAACACTGCTGTAATTAGAATAAACTCACCTCTCCTGGACTCTTTCCTGAACTCAAGTATCACCCCTTGAACGTCATTGGACCACTCGTCCTATGCCAACAAAGGGCTTCCATCCACTCAGGAGGGTTTCTGAACCAACTCTCCTTCCTTCCTTCAATTCCGTCTTGTTTCTCTTTCTCTCTCTCTCCCTCTGCCCATCTCCATCTCTCTTTCCTTTCTTTTAATGACTTTTCAAACTTACTTCACTACCAATATCTGAATCTTGGGTGAAATTGCTTTAGCCCTCACATTCTTTCAGAAAATTTCTCATTTGGGACCTTGCATATTACACACAGTTCCAAAGGACTGATAAATCTTTTTTATGTCCTCTTTATGACTAAAGCTTAAGGGAAACATTTTGTGTCTCTCTTTATTTTTCCTGCTGCATTAAAAAATTATAATCTAGCTTTCCATATGTCCAGAGTTTGGATGAGGTCTGGCTTATTGGTTAGTATTGATCAGTATTCATTTATAACTGGTATAATATTTTCTCTACAGGGTGTATATTGCAATTTTCAGAATCAGGCTGCAGAAAGCTTTCAATCACATAATTGCATGATTGGGCAAAACCTGTAATCATAGTGTCTCTAATTCCCAGCAGAGCTATTTTGTCTCCATCTGTCTTCTTGCCTTTGTGTATGACTGGGGGCAACAAATACAAGGCTGGCCATCTGAGACTAGTGGAGGAAGACTGACCAAGAGGGCAAGATGAACAGCCTAGTGGGAATTAGAGTGCACAGCTAAGGTACATGGGGCTGGGTCCACCACAAGCCTGCCTTGAACTTCCTCACCTCTATAGGCATACCCTTGAGAGCCTTCATAGCAACCAGACAGGTGAGTGAAAAAGGCAGAGCAACTCAGTACTTCCTCTCCTTCCATGGCCTACAGAGGGACAGGTATCATACCACTGTTTTCTCTTTACTAGTTGATCTATTCAAAACACATTGGAGGATAATAAGCATCTTCAGAATAACAAAAAAGTTCCAGTTAAGAGAAAGGTCAGTGCATATAAGAGTAGCCCAAATAAATGATTTAATAACACACAAGTCTTTCTCCCACATAAAAGACATGGCTGAAGTGGGCAGCCCAAGACTGAACTAGAAGCCCCCCAGTCATCAGGACCCATGCAACTCTTTTTCTTTCTTCTCCATCAGACTTGGCACATGGCTTAAATCTCTGAGGTCACCTCGTGATCCAAGATGGCTGTTGGAAGGCAGCCCATTGTCTCTGTTTTCTAAGAAAGAAAGTGTAAGTGAAAGTGAAGTCGCTCAGTCGTGTCTGACTCTTTGCAACCCCATGGACTGTAGCCTACCAGGCTCCTCTCTCCATGGGATTTTCCAGGCAATAGTACTAGAGTGGATTGCCATTTCCTTCTCCAGGGGATCTTCCAGACCCAGGGATTGAACCCAGGTCTCCCGCATTGTAGACAGACGCTTTACCGTCTGAGCCACCAGGGAAAGGTTGGGCAAAAAAGGAACCTCTCCCAGCTGAGGCAGAATTCTTGAATATTTTGAGAAACTCAACCAAGTCTTCCTAGAAGACTATGAAAGGCATCTCTTTATCGAGGCACATCACCACCCAGAATAAAATCATAGCTCTGCTGATGAGGAAGAGAGGAAGCAACACTGAATGGCAGCCACAGTCTCTGCTCCAAGCTAGGCACCAGTCCCCCAAAGCTGAGGATATCATGCACTCACTACAAGCCCATAGAGCAGGAGAAATCTTAGAAATCATCGATCTAACAACCCAGGTTTATCTTAACATTTGAATAAAGTGTTAGGATTATAGAACTTTCTCCAAACCTCATTTAATTCTCAAAAACACACACTTAAGGTAAATGATATTTTTACCTTAACTTTCCAAATGAGAAAACAAATCTAGAAAGGTTTAAGAGATTGTTTAAGGTTACATATAATAGCTAATTAGAGGGAGAACCAGGATTCCCAGGTGGCTCAGAAGGTAAAGAATCTGCATGCAATGCAGAAGACCCTGGCTCAACCCTCGGGTTAGGAAGATCCCCTGGAGAAGGAAATGGGAACACCCTCCAGTATTCTTGCTGGAGAATTCCACAGACAGAGGAGCCTGGCAGGCTACAATCTATGGGCTTGCAAAGAGTCAGACATGAGTGACTTAACAACACATAGGCAGAACCAATACGAGCAACTCAGAACTCCTGACACTTGGCACAACATTCTTTTCTTTTTAAAAAGAAATGAAAGATACAGAAAAGTACAAATGTCTAGCTATTTTACCATTTTGCTTTAAATTTTTTTATATTAAAAAAAATTGCTGAGAAAGTTGAACTCTATTTTGTACCTCTCTCCGATCACATTCCCCTTGCTCCCCAGAGATCAGTAGTAGCTCAGTCATGTCCGACTCTTTGCGACCCCATGGACTGCAGCACACCAGGCTTCCCTGTCTATTACTAACTCCTGGAGCTTGCTCAAATGCATGTCTATTATATTGGTGATGCCATCCAACCATCTCATCCTCTGTTGTCCCCTTCTCCTCCTGCCTTCAATCTTTCCCAGCATCGGGGTCTTTTCCAGTGACTCAGTTCTTCACATCAGGTGGCCAAGTACTGGAGTTTCAGCTTCAGCATCGGTCCTTCCAATGAATATTCAGGGCCAATTTCCTTTAGGATAGACTGGTTGGATCTTCTTGCTGTCCAAGGAACTCTCAAGAGTCATCTCCAACACCACAGTTCAAAAGCATCAATTCTTCAGTACTCAGCTTTCTTTATAGTCCACCTGTCACATCCATACATGACTACTGGAAAAACCATAGCTTTGACTAGATAGACCTTTGTTGGCAAAGTAATGTCTCTGCTTTTTAATATGCTGTCTAGGTTGGTCATAGATTTTCTTCGAAGGAGCAAGCGTCTTTTAATTTCATGGCTGCAGTCACCATCTACAATGATTTTAGAGCCCAAGAAAATAAAGTCTGTCACTGTTTCCATTGTTTCCCCACCCATTTGCCATGAAGTGATGGGACCAGATGCCATAATCTAAGTTTTTTGAATATTGACTTTTAAGCCAACTTTTTCACTCTCCTCTTTCACGTTCATCAAGAGGCTCTTTAGTTCCTCTTCACTTTATGCCGTAAGGGTGGTGTCATCTGTGTATCTGAGGTTATTGATATTTCTCCCGGCAATCTTGATTTCAGCTTGTGCTTCATCCAGTCTGGCATTTCGCATGATGTACTCTGCATATAAATTAAATAAGAGATAATAAGTTAAATAAGAGATAATGAGATTCTTTTTTCTCACTGGAAATCCCCAGAGATAATATCATTAACTTGGTGATTATCTTCCTGGCCCACACTTCTCTATTTTAATTTCTCATATGCATCCACAGATAAGTGATTTTTATAGCTTTTTTCATTTAACAATTTTTTGAATTCTATTTAGGTTAATGCATATGATGAACTATAGTTCAATCATTTTGATTGCTATGATATTCTATTATATAAATATATGTTTTATTTATTCATTTCCACTTTCCTACTAGAAATACTGAGTGGTTACTCAATAAACAGATGAGGAAGTATTCCAAGAGTTTATCTTCACAACAAATCTATGAGAAAGGACTGGTGCTAATCCCTGCAGTACACGGCGAGCAAACTAAAGCAAGAAGTAGAAATCTGCCCAAGGTCTCATAGCAACTGAGCCAGAACTGAACCCCAGATGATCTGAATCCAGAGCCCCTACCCTTGATTTCTACTCTCTATAACCCAAGCCTAATATTCAGGCATCCTTACCAAGACAGTCCTACCTGTTGTGAAAATATTGTCCTCGACACTTTATTCCCGCCAGATAGGGTTCTGTCCAGGCCCATGGCCGATTGCTTGATGCCTGTACCCTAGTTTATGGCTAAATATGCTGAAGATCACTCCTATTCTATATTGACTAGACAGACACTTGTAAAATGTAAATGTGTTAGTCACTTGGTCATGTCCAGCTCTTTATGACCCAGCTGGATTCCTCTACCCATGGAATTCTCCTGGCAAGAATACTGGAGTGGGTTGCCATTTCCTTCTCCAGAGGATCTTCCCAACCCAGGGATTGAACCCGGGTCTCCCACGTTGCAGGCAGAATCTTTACTATCTGAGCCACCAGGGAAGCCCAACAGACACTTGAGTTGATTCCAATTCTTCACCCCTACAAACAAAGGAACCTAGAAGTAGGAAATACTGACTCACAAATTACACCCAAATATACCTTGGATAAAATAATATATCAAAGGTTTTACCGAAAACTACTGACTACTCTGGAAAGTTGGCTATATAAATGAACTAATAAATTATACTAATAAGCTACTGTAAACTCCCATTCTTCCCTAATATTTTATGTCATCAAACTTCCTCATTTTGCCAGTTTATTGGGTATAAAATGGTATCTCCTTATCTTTACTTGCATTTTGCCCATTACTAATAAGGTGGATAGGGTTTTTTGAAAATATAAATTTATTTATTTTAACTGGAGGCTAATTATTTTACAATATTGTAGTGTTTTTTTACCATACATTGACCTGAATCAGCCATGGGTGTACATGTACATGGGGTGTCCCCCTTCCTGCACCCCCCTCCCACCTCCTTCCCCATCCCACCCCTCAGGGTCATCCCAGTGCACTAGCCCTGAGCACCCTGTCTCATGCATTGAACCTGGACTGGCGATTCGTTTCACATATGGTATTATACATGTTTCAATGCCATTCTCCCAAACCATCCCACCCTCACCCTCTCCCACAAAGTCCAAAAAACTGTTCTATACATCTGTATCTCTTTTGCAGTCTCACATACAGGGTTACTGTTTCCATCTTTCTAAATTCCATATATATGCATTAGTATCACAACCACGGAAATTGAAACTTTAATCAGAAATCTTCCAGCAAACAAAAGCCCAGGACCAGACAGCTTCACAGCTGAATTCTACCAAAAATATAGAGAAGAGCTAACTTCTATCCTACTCAAACTCTTTCAGAAAATTGCAGAGGAAGGTAAACTTCCAAACTCATTCTATGAGGCCACCATCACCCTAATACCAAAACCTGGATAGGGTTTTTAATATGTTTATTGGCCATTTTGGTTTACTCTTCTTTGAATTTCCTTTCTCTCTCTTTGAGCATTTTAAAAATAGCTTTCTTCTTTTATGTATTTTATTTTTCTCTGTATAACTTGGACATTAATCTTTTGCCTGTTATATCTAGTACAAATTCTCCCCATCACTTCTTACCTCTGGCCCCCATTTCTCATGTTTTATGCCATATAGAAGTTTTAAATTCAATACTATCAAATCTATAAATCTTTTCCTTAATACACTACACTTTTTTGGTTACTTTTCATTCTTGAAGTAGTGAAGAAAATCTGGATTTTCTTCTAATTATCTTATAATTTTGTTTCTTCTGTTTATTTCTGTGTGTGGTATAGGAGGGAATTCAAATGAATATTATTCTATTTTGAAGTCACTCCAACACCATTAATTTAATAACATATCTTTTTCCCAATGATTTTTTTAGTACCACTTCTAGTATAAATGACCAAGTTCAATAAATACACTGGTTTGCTTCTTGATCATCTATGCTATTTCACTAATCTGTTTTTTATTCTTTTTTTTTTTCAGTTTAATTCTCTGGCTAAACAATAATGCATGTCTGAGACTTACACCCTCCATCTGCTCATATAATTATTATTGTCCTAATGCTGAACATAAGCCTAAAAGTTTGGTAACTGCATGACAGTTCTTCAAGATAGTAGGCTAGAAGGCAGGTGGTCTCTTTGGTTTTCCTATTGGAGATTCCACTTGTACTGCTGAGGGATCTAGGTGTTTGGAATGCTTTCCTCTGCAGTAGAGGGAAGAACAAATTCTAGATGTCATGAGCAAGAAGGAATGAGTCTCAGGTTCTGCATCCACAGTGGTACCCACTACTGATATCCACTCTTTAACATCTTATGAATAAATCTCAGTGAGAGCACATCATTCATGATCATCATTCTTATTAACTTAGGTTGGCCAAATATCCCAGTTTCTGATTACACAAGTATAGAAAGAAGCTTGGGGGGAAAAATCAGTTTCAGAGAACAAAGAAAATTTTTATATCACAGTGCTTTCTATAAAGGACTGCATTCACACTACATAATGGTCTGGGGTTTTTAGTCCTTTACAGGGTTCGTCTTACTCATGATCTGGAGTCTGGCTAGGGAAAAACTTCCTTCTAGCACAAGTTACATGCACTGTAGGCTGAGAATGCAAACATGATGTACTGATGTTCTGCACACGACTCCGTGAAGTAAAGAAAGGTAGGAAAGAAATAGGCCCCTCACAGCAATCCTGAGTGTGGCTGCAGCAGTATCTCTGCCTGAGCAACAGGACTCAGGTCAGGACTGGGGGCATGAGGAAGAGGGGGGCAGTCCAGGAATGAGCTTCTCGTGGAGCCTAGCTTCTGACCATCACCCACCCCAACCACAATGATCAGAAACATGAGCCACATTCTTAGTTAGCATTAAGAAGAAGAGCATAGGCAGGCCTGACAAAAATGTTTTTTAACTCAAACCACCAACTAAATTAAGCCACCAGCTTTATTTTTCATATTCTAGAAGTCATAAAGTACCTGGTCTGCAGAATTTTTAAGATTCTGCTAAAGATTCCTGCATAGCAGCTTTGAGAATATGCCACAGTCCAATTAGAAGATTGTTTTCAATATTAGAATGCATTTTCCCACAGGCAATTTGACTTTCCCTAGGCCGGTGAAAGGTAGAGGCTGGGAGAGTGGAGAAGAGCTATTTCTGAAGACATGAGAACTTTCTGGTTCTGCCAATGAGACTGCATAAAAAATGGCATAATGTGGGTTGCATGGAACCAACATTAGAGATTCACAGAGTCTATACTTTCTGGTCACATTCCCTCCCCTTACCCTAGCCTTACCCTCACCTCCATCTTCTCCTAAGAAAAATTTTACAAAAGTGAAGTGTGATCACTTTTAATCATTCAAGGAATTTGAGGATATTTCTAATCTGTAGTGTAGGAGAAGACTCTTGAGAGTCCCTTGAACCACAAGGAGATCCAACCAGTCAATCCTAAAGGAAGTCAGTCAGTCCTGAATATTCATTGGAAGGACTGATGCTGAAGCTGAAAACCCAATACTTTGGCCACCTGATGGGAAGAATAGACTCATTGGACCCTGGTGCTGGGAAAGATTGAAGGCAGGAGGAGAAGGGGATGACAGAGGATGAGATGGTTGGATGGCATCACCGACTCAATGGACATGACTTTGTAGGCTCTCGGAGTTGGTGATGGACAGGGAAGCCTGGTGTGCTGCCGTCCATGGGGTCACAGAGTCGGACACGGCTGAGTGACTGAACTGAACTGCACTGATTTGTAGCCTTTAATTTCTATAACGAAAATGATATGCAGCTCAGATTAAATTTGAATAAATAGACAACTGACTACATATCCAAGGATATTTCCATTAAAAGTTTTTTTGTCTCCTGCATTAGAGCTGATATGTCTCTTCTCATCTTCACCAAACAAAAATGTTGTTCTAAAAAAGGAGAACAACCCAGGCTACCCATTTGCTCAAAGCAAGTTGAACAGAGAATGAAGTGAGTACTCCACCACCTTCTTACAAACCATATTGGACCTCCCCTGTAATACTGCTCTCTGAGTCCATGTCTGAGACCATGGTTTAGGTAAGCCTTGTTTTAATAAGAATCTCCTGCTTCAGCCAGTGATAAATTACCTTGAACAGGATTCAAGACTCAAATGCCATGCAGTGTAGAATATGCCACATGTCACATTTGTGCAAGTCCCCAGTGCAACTGGTGGTACATTTTTATTTCTTTTTACTCTATTTCTTAACATGCAGGCTTGATTGGCATGCTTACGTCAATTACTCTGATATTCTAACTTTGTTGTAGTTGTACATTTTAATGAAAACTCTTCCTCCTGAAAGATAGGATCTATGGACCCTAAAGATTTTCTTCCTGGATAATAAAACAAGAGCTTGGATTCAATTGGCCAACACACACATTCCTCAAATGTCACTCATTCGTTCAACAAGCATGTACTGAGCACTTCTTAGACTCCAGGTATTATGCTTATCTGTGAGCATAATAGTGAACGAAACAGATGTGCAGGGTCCCTGCCTGCCATGGCGGGTACCGTCCATTGGAGGATGAAGAAGAGCAAATATTTAGTTCCCTGGCAGGAAGGAAAAAACTGGATGCTCCGATTGAAAACAGTGCTATTACTAGGCAGAAGAGCGGAGGAAGACCTCTTGGAAATGTGACATTTAAGCCAAGTCCTAAAAGATGAGGCCAACCCACCATCCAAATGGAAGCGGGAAGAGTGTGGGCTGAACAGCAGCTGTGAAGGCCCTGCGGAGTGCTGCGACTGCCTCCGCTCTCCACGCTGCCCATCTGCGCCCAACCAGCCTGCAGAGGGCAAGTCCAGTCCTTCCTCCCCCAGGCGGGCTTCCGGCCCAACCCTCAGCCTGGTCCTCTCTCCTCTGTGGTCTCCTCCGGCCCTTCACTGGTTTCCCCCACAACTTCCCACCTAACCATGTACTAGGTTATAGTATCTTCAGATGGTCCCTGTGGTTAAACCTGCCTCCCCCTAGATTGTGTGACCCCGCTGAGAACAGAGTGTGTGAGCCCCTTGGCACCACCCCCCACAACATCCATGGCGGCGCTGAAGCAGAACCTACGCGGGCTGCATGGAAATGACCTGGCAGGAGCAGGTGAGCAACCGTGGCTAAGCCTCTTTTCTATCTGCATCTGCTCATATTAGACAAAATGCAAATAGATAGGCCCCATCTCTCTCTCTGTTCTATTTAGCATTTATATGACACCTTTCAGCACAGAGAAATGAGTAAGTGGAACCAGAAGTGGCTGTTCGGTGCGCTCATCCCCCCAGCTCCGCTGCAGCCAGGCATCTGGTCCCCACCTGCCCCACCCGCCTATCCCTCCTTCCCGAGGGGCGCAGGCCCCGCACTTTGCTTTCAGCAGCGTCCTTCCCTCGGAGCCGCACGCTGTTGAAAGAATGCATTGTCTGCGCTACAGGGAGAGTGCAGATAGCACGTTACAAATCTGAGCTGTTAAGTGATAAATGAGCAATGAAAAGCGTCCTGACATCATTAAGGTATTCTGGAACCCTTGCCCCGTCTCAGCATCGCCCCCATGCAGGCGCGAATACAGACTGGCTTGTAGGGTGACCCAGCCCAGCCTAGGAGTCACAAACTGGATCATTCCTACCCTGTGGAGTTTTCCTAGATTCTGCCAGTTGGGAACACAGGCACTTTATAAAGACTGTTAGTCTCGGACCTTTGCAGACTTTCTTAGAGGATAGGGGGCTTCCCTTGTGGCTCAGCTGGTAATGAATCCACCTGCAATGTGGGAGATCTGGGTTTGATCCCTGTGTTGGGAAGATCCCCTGGAGAAGGGAAAGGCTACCCACTCCAGTATTCTAGCCTGGAGAATTCCATGGACTGTATAGTCCATGGGGTCCACAAAGAGTCAGACAGGACTGAGCAACTTTCACTTTCACTTGAGAGGATAGTGTTCTCCAACTGTATGAAAACGAACTTGCCTTTTCACTGCCTGGAGTATTCCCAGATATGAAGCAGTCCCTCTCCCCTGCCAGCCCCAGGTTCTGGAAGCCCTCTTGCAAACCCACAGGACAAGCCTTTGGACTGGCCCCTCTTGCAGAATCCACACCACATTCTCCAGATCCTCCTGACTCCACCAGGACCCAGCACTGATGGGGAATCCAGGACGGACTGCCTGGCTGGCGACAGAGAAGCTTATGTGATATTAGACATAACGTTTGCCAGGGCCAGAAAGGGCATCTCTTTAAGATCCTTTAAAGAGCATCTTCACCCCTGGAATGCTGTGGGGGCAGGGGTCAGGGCCAGGTAAAGCAACCCCTGTACTTCTACCTACTAGTGTGGTAAAATTCTAAGTTTCTAGAGAAGAGTTCAGGTGTTGGTCAGCAAAAGCAGTGGAGGTGCTGGATTAATGTCCTTACGGCTCAGTAACTACTAGTTTGCTTTTAGGGATCTGAAGGCCATTGGTGCAGAGGAAGAAACATAATTCCACGAAGACATGTTGTAACAATATGGGTATAAATCCTGATACTGTCTCTTAGCAGCTGAGTTACCTTGGACAAGTCACTTAGCATCTTGGTTTCCTTACCTGTAAACTAGGGGCAAATGGTGACAGTTATCACATAAAATATCGTAAAGATCACATTAAGGCAAAAGTTCCATGGTCGGGGCAGCGTCTGGCACATAATGTCGTAAATATTTACTATTTATCTCAGACCTATTTAATATGTCACGCACTGAATTGCATGTTTCATTTGGTTCTCTAATTTAATCCTACAACAGCTCTCAAAGGTAAGGCCTGCATTTATAATCACTGTGCTATTCTACTCACTGAGTTTCCCTAGGAGAAATATTTTCATGTCAGTGGCTATTCCCACCTGCAATTTTCCCTTGAAAAATTGCTCCAGGATGGGTACTTCCTAAGGGGAAGCTTTCTCCATTAGCTAGACAGGAGGGGAAATGTAAGGGCAAGCCTTGACCCCCCATTACCAAGAAATCAACCGTGGAAGTGAGTCATCTTTCTCTCTCCACTGGGCTGGATGTGGTGATTAATGAGAGATGTTTAAGATTAATACACTTTCTTGTTCAAGTTTTGAAAATTAAAGGCCTTGGAAATGTGAGAGCCCAGAGAACGAACGAAAAAGAAGTAAAACAGGATTCTCTTTCTAGTGGCCTGCTTTCAAAAACTCAACCCCCTCCTGGCAAAATGTAGATCACCTAGCCTTGTCTATGTCACGTTGCTTTCCTTTTCTCGCTCCTCGCCTCCAAAAGAACCTTAGTTCCAGCCAAAAGGGTTATCACAGATCCTCGGCGCAGTTTCCAAGTTACCAAATGAGACAGTGGAACAATTGATTGTGCTGGCACAGGCCAGCGGTGGGAGATAAGGGACTAACACGTGGGCCCAAACAGCTATTGTCACTGTTTTTTTCGAAGCATGAGTGCACAGGCTGTATTGGCCAGAGTCCTTGAGCTTCTTGGGAAAGAGAAGATAGCTCAGCTCAAGTCTTATCAAGGCCAGGCTTCTCAGGGCTCTGTGCTGCGCTGGTCACCTTAGCCAAGCTCACACCACCCCATCCTGAGATGGGCTCTGAGACCCAGCCACAAAGATCAGCCTTTGGCTCTGTATGTTGCCATCAGAGTCAGGCCACCTGAGCACTTTCCGCTGTGATGAAAGTGCTTCTTGGCTTTCCCTTTAAATATCAAAACAGAGGCACTGAAGAAGGAACTTTCATTTTTATTCATAAGGCTAAGGAAGACAAAGCTGAGAGACGCTGAGAAGCTCACCTAGCACTGGACAGCTATTTATGACAGGGCTGGCATAGGAGCCCAGACCTTGGACCCTAAACACACTGGTTGAGGATGAGGCGAGACAAAAGAGAAGCATAGGAAGCGAGGAGAAGGAAGGAGATAAAAGCAGAAGATGTGATGCAAGACTTAACATGAAGATCAAAGCATTCTGTGCAGCTTTGACAGCTGACAGAATGGAGGCCCTCACACGGCAAGCACAGCTCTTCTTCTGTGTTCCCCGGGGCAAGGTCCCCCAGCCAAACTTTCCTCCTCCTCAACAAAGAGCTCTGGTTCTAAGCCCTCCCAAACTGCCCTGGCCTTTAGGAGAGAGGGATGATGGGGAAAGCTATTCTCAGTCCTTCAAGCAAATAGGAATCTGCGAGCACACTGTAAAGCTGGAGCATCTACTGGGGAGAATGTTTGAACATTTATTCACCAAAAGGAGCTCACAGTTATTTCTGTGGTTTTTCTGGGGCAGGCACCAAGAGAAAAGCATTTTCACGTAAGAACTCATCTCGTGCATTCTCACCACAGCCCTTTGACATCCATCCCAGTCTCCCCCTAACTTTGCCCATGAGGACACGGAAGGACAGACAGATGCATCACGTCACTTGAGGTTCCTAAATTCTGTGTAGCTGCTCTGGGGACAGGGCCCAGGCAGTAGACTATTTTCAGAGCACGCCCTGGGGATCTCATGTGCTGCTGGGATCAAGAACCACTTGACTGAACCAGTGCAAAGATCCTATAATCACATAATGCCTTGCACTCTGAACTATTCCCTACAAATGTTTTATGTCTCCAGTTAGATGGTAAACTCCCAGGCGTGATAAGGTGGAACAGGAACAAGGTCTTGTAAGGACCTGAGATCTGTTCTTTCAGTACTGGCACCACGGGGTGACGTTGGAGTGTCCACCTCAGCATCCTTGGAGCCTGCAGACTCAGATCAGGCACAAGGACAGCACTCTTCTCATGGTCAAGGCCGGCTGTACACCAGTTCTTTCATGTATTTGATGAGGTCGGTATTTCTCTTATTATTCCCATTTTACAGATGAAGGAACACAGGCTATGTCCCAATGGTTAGAGACACACAACTAGTAAATAACAGAGCTTTGAGTCAAACGCAGTCTGGCTCCAGAGCCTGGTCTAATCCAATATGATCAGAAAGGGCGGAGGGAGAAGGAGAGAGAAGAGGAGGAACTATCATTACAAAGACGGAGGAAAAGAGAGAATTGAGAATTCCAGCTTCTATTGGTTTGGTTTGCTAGGCCTGCCAAAACAAAGTACCATAGACTGAGGGGCTTAAACAACACACATGTATCATCTCATCCTCTTAGAGG
The DNA here is from genome assembly GCF_032452875.1 of Bos javanicus. Taxonomy (NCBI): domain Eukaryota; kingdom Metazoa; phylum Chordata; class Mammalia; order Artiodactyla; family Bovidae; genus Bos; species Bos javanicus. The sequence goes on along the minus strand of NC_083887.1, from coordinate 7,110,247 downwards.
TCAGGAGCCCAAGATCAAGGTGTCAGCAGGGTGGGTTTCTTCTGAGGCTTTAAGGCAGAATCTGTTCCAGGCTTCTCACCCAGCTCCTGGTGGTTTGCTGGCGATCTTTAGTGTTTCTTGGCTTGTAGAAGCATCACTGATCCCTGCCTTCATCTTCCGCGTGACATCCCTCTGGTGTGGGGGTCTGACTCCAAATTTCCCCTTTTGTAAAGACATTGGTCATGTTTGGTTAAGGCCCACCCTAATGCCTCATTTTAACTAGATGATCTCGGTAAAGACCCTATCTCCAAATAAAGTCACATTCTGAGCTGCTGGGGGTTAGGACTTGAATGTATTAATGAGAAGGTGGTGTATGTTAGTCACTTAGCTGTGTCTGACTCTTTGTGACCCCATGGACTGTAGCCCACCAGGCTTCTCTATCAGTGGGATTCTCCAGACAAGAATACTAGAGTGGGTAGCCATTCTCTTCTCCAGGGGATCTTCTCAACCCAGGGACTGAACCTGGGTTCCCTGCATTGCAGGCAAATTCTTTACCATCCTCTAAAACATGTTAAGGGCCATGTTGGTTAATAAGCCAGAGCTCCATGAGAATGGGAAGGAAACTACCAGAGACCCGCGACTCAGAACTGCCTGGAGAAGGGCTCCAGTTTCCAGGGGAGGTGGGGCCGCGTGCAGCGGAGGCCAGCCTGGAAGGGCCAGGAGCATGCTTTCCCAGCACCGAGAATGAATGGCCTCCGACTGGCTGCCCGCTTCTCCTGGCAGTGCCCCAGCCTCTGTGTTGCGCAGCTGGCTCACCAATGAAAACAAATAAGCTTAAGTCAAAAGGAGAACGCTCAACAATAACAACAAAAAGTAACACACCCCAAAAAGCATAACCTTATGTTGTCTGTAAAAAGCTTCAAAAAATGCCAACTAGTGCTGAGTCAGGAAGTCCCCCCTAATAGCTTTTGTTGGAATCGTTTAACATTTCAACTTTATCTCTTCTTTTCTTGCAGACAGCTCCTCAGAGGTATTCAAGTGCAACAATGCCATCATTCAGGCCTTCTGGCTCCCAGAGCCCTGGCCAACATGCAGAGGCACACACACACACACACACACACACACACACACACACACTCACACTCTTATGGAATCAGAGCAGCATACACATCCTAGGGAGCTGACTTCCTCCACCCTACCCAGCTTGGGGAGAGGGGAATATACCTGCCTTGTTGCCATCTCCGCACCCTCGAGAGCATCCCTGAGGTAGGGGCTGAGAAGCAGACACGCCCCAAGGGCTGAGGCTTCATCTCTGGCCGTGGCCAAGAAACCCCAGGGAACCCCCGTCCTGGGCCCTTCAGTGCCGCCGTCACATCACAGGACAAGAGTCTGGCTAAGGCGGGACCATGGAGCTCCCTCGGCTTTCCCACCCTTCAGTCTTCTGCGAGGGATCCCAGGCCACTCTGCCATCACCAGGCCCTGTCAGTGTCTCCCCTCAGATGGCTGTCGGGCCTCTGAGCGCCTCCACTTTGCTTGCACTGCAGTCTCCCCTGAGTGGGACACCACCTTCTTCAGACCTGAGCAGGCAAACACGAGGTCAGAAGGGGAGGTGTTCGAGGGGGTCAGGGTGGAGAGAGTACCCGAGGAGAGCAGAAGCAGCCACCCTGGCACAGCCTAAGCCAGTTGCTGGCCTTCCTCAGTGAGACACCATCTCTCTGGCCAGAGGCATGAAGAGGCATCTTTTAATGGAGAACAATAAGTAGCAAGGAAAAGAGGCACGTTCCCTTTGTCCCCACACTCAGCCCCAAAGGCACAACCTACTCCACAGAGGGGATGGATACATGAGCATCCAGGCCTGCGCCCTCACTTGGCAAAGCCCATTTTTCTCCCAAACTTGGATGGAATCAGTGAACCCACTGTGCTCTAGACTGAGCTGAAAAATTGTACGTACAGAACAAAAGAGCCAGTGCTAAGATAATCTTTGGCCACCTGATCATCATGCTAGAGTAAATAATGCATCAATAAGCATTGATTAGAAAAGGAAATGGCAACCCATTCCAGTATTCTTGCCTGGAAAATTCTGTGGATAGAGGAGCCTGGCGAGCACAGTCCAGGAGGCCGCAAAGAGTTAGACACAACTGAGCACGCATGTGTGCAGAAAAGAACATATTAATTGTCCAAATATCATGAGGATCTTATGCCCAGATGTGAGAGCTAAAGAAAGAGGCTGAGCCAGCAGATTTTGCCCTTTTTAGCATGAGCATGAAATTTCACTGAAGACACGGCAGAAAGGGCCAGGCTCACCATCGGGACATAGCCCTGAGAAGACAGCCCAGCAGCCATTCCAGAAAAGGCTGGGGAGACTGAGGCACAGGTGTCGCTCAAGCAAAACTGAGTGGCATTTCTCACCTTGAACGGTGTTGATACATGTCACCTGGAAGAGAAAGGAGAGGGACATAAGGGGTCTGTGGGGCCCTTGCTCACCCCATGAGCAGATGCACCATCCTCAGGACGACACAAAGAGAGCATAAGTGACCCACACTCAAGGACCTGCTATCGAGTCAGCATCCATTTTCCCTGCAAAAGGACGTTCAAGTCAGATTCGAGGCCAAGGAAAGGGGGTCCCTAGTTTGGTGCTGGGTTATTGTAAACACAGGATCTTTGAGAGCATAATCAGGTTAATCACCTTTTTGGGGTGCAAAAGTAAGGGAGGTCATCCTTCCCCCACCACAAGGTCTCACAATGTAAGGCCCCCCTTCCCCACCCCCAAACAACCTCGTGTGTTCACTCTGTAGCCTCCTGAGCTGCTTCCATCCATAAGAATAAGTCCTCTTTGGTCCATTAAGAGCTTTTCAGGCATTAAAATGTCACATCCAAGACCAGACTTCTCTGTCCCTCCATACTGAAACTTGCCTCTTCCTGAAGCTGAGGCCGATTCCACTTGGGTGAGAAGTGATGAGGAATGTGGGAATCTTCTTCCCCTTTTTCTCACCCATCACTCCTCTCCCTACTTCTGGGTCTTTCTGGGTCAGAGCAGGGTTGAGGGAACGAGGAGGTGCTCCAGGGTTTTGCTTGTTCTCTTAGCAGTGATCTCTTGAATATTCTGTGTTACAGGCATCACCTGCTGCCCATGAGGACCCTCCAGCTTGTGGTCAAAGAACATTCTGGCATATTCATGTGGATGCCCTCAGCGTCCCACCTTTGCCCCTGACCTTCACAGGGAGCCCCTGATCTTCGCAGGAAGCCCCTGACCCTCACAGGAAGTCCTCATGCTCAGGGTCCCCTGAAGGTGCCAAGGGCTTCCTGACCCACAGGAAGCTCACACATGCCTGCCACACCAAGCGGAGGGTACTCAGGCTGCCCACAACCATCTTGCCCTCTCACCCTACCCTGCTGGACTCTTTCCGCTAGCCCCCCTGCCCCTCGTCTGCAGTGTGCTCCAGGCAACCTCCCGGCTCTGGGTCCACATCTGCCCCCTGCCTCTCAGGGGGAGGTGCTACCCTCTCCCCAGGCACTGGGTGAGCCTCTGCTCCTCCATAGCTCCCAGCCAGCCACCCAGAGAGCAGGAGCACAGCCCCTTCCTGTCGGCATGCCAGTCTCCCTGAGTGGCAGCCCCCCAGTACTGCAAGGCCCAGGGCAAGAGTCCACATGGAGCCCCATGTGCCGAATGTCCAAACATTTAAGTTACAAATCTAGCTAACGATACTGTTGAATAAAATATCTTCTTACCTCCCTCCTTTACAAATATACCTCCGTGTTGGCCTGGAAGGTCAGTTTGAATTTAGAATTCCCCATCTCCTTGGAATTTGAAGCTGAGAGAGGCATTCCTCCCAACCCCAGACCCCGCACCTGGCAGACAGCCCGCTCTGTGATTCTTCCTACCCTCATCCCATCCTGCACACACAGGAGGTGTGTGTGTGTGGAGGATGGCTGAAGTGCACACGCGTGGCCACCCAGGCTGCATCCCCAGGTTCCGCCCAGAGCCCCCCAGAGCTGCCCCCTCTGTCACTGTCAGGTCCAGGGCTGAGCCCAGTCCACCTCGGGTCAGAGGACCTTGGATCAGTCTGAGCAGGCCCCAGAAGGGAATCTGGGAACCCGGGAGCCCTGCATTCCTGGAATGTGGGGATGCAGGGGTTCCAGGAGGACACATCCCCTCCAGGCCACAGATGAGCGGCTCTGTGCTGAGGAGACTGCTGGAGGGATGCCTGAGAAGTTCTTTCTAGAATGTAGAGGTCAGAGTGGGGATGCCGCTGAAGGGGGGTTTCTGAGGAGCATTCTCTTGGGCTTGCCTCCCCTGACCCCAGTGTTCTGGCCTACACAATTCCACGGGCAGAGGAGCCTGGCGGGCTGCAGTCCGTGGAGCTGCAGAGTCAGACACGACTGAGTGCACACACACCACTTGACTTGAGGGCACGGCGTGGGATGGAGGCGGGGATGGGGGGTGGGAAATGCCGCAGCCCTGTGCTCCAAAGCCCTCAGTCACCACTCAGCAAGCCGCCTTCCTGTGAGTCTGTTCCTCTGGCTTCTACAGGCCATGTAGGATGGTCCTCGGGAAGGGCCGCCTGCTGCTGGACTCCAGAGGGCGCGCTCCAGCAGCACCCCCATCTGCTCTCACGGGACCACGGAGGCTTCTAACCTGCTGTCCTCAGCTTGGAGGCTTCGGCCATAACTCCGTGACCTCTGGTTCCATCAGGCCATGAGACGCACACGTGTGATCAGTTAAGCAGGAGTGTTTTACATGCCCTGTGTTTTAACACCACACGAGGGAGGGAAAGATGGAGGGGGTGGTTCTCCCCGGGGCAGCTTTCCAACCAGGTCTGACCTGTGCAGGAACGTGTTCGTGGAAACGTGTCTGCAGGGATGCCGGGAGGGACACGCGGTCCTTGCTAAGGAGAAAGCCCACCAGGACTTCGGGAGAGGAACTGGCTCAGAGAGCCCTGTGCCTCCAGGATCAGCCCTGGTTTCTGTAGGCTGTCCCGGGCGCCGAGGTGCTAGACTCGGTTCTGTCACTGCCTCCTGATAACAGACCAGAGCAGGCTTGAGCGTGTGAATGATGGCAGGCCTGGTGGCCCCGGTGTGACGAGGAGAGGCCAGGGAGGCCGGAGCGGCCCGGAGTGAAGGCATCCTCACACTTCCCTCCCCTGAAACGAGGCGAGGGCCCTGCAGGTGGGGCGGGAGCGGCTGGCCCAGCGTTGCTGCTGGGATGCCAGGGCAGCAGTCTCTTGACCCGGGGCTCCCAGTGAGCGGCGGGCTCCCTGAGTTCAGGGAAACAGAATTTCTCTCTCACTCCACGCTTGGTGGAGTTTGGGTAGATTGCAAGACTTTTGGATGTCGGTGGATTTTCCAGGTTTCATCTGGAAATTGGAAATAGAAAGACGCCCGCAGTTCACTTTCCTGCCTCCCGGCCCCACAGAAGGGTCTGGGTCAGGGAACACCGTGCTGCCCCCACGCTCTTAGGTAGGCAGGAGCAGCCCCAGCTCTTGGCAATGTTCCTCTCGTGCCAACCAAGGATGGATGATCTAAGGGTGGGCCCTGGAGACCGGCCCCACGTGCGCAGACACGGCAGGCTGTGCTACCTGTTAGCAGGCAGGCCCCTGCCAAGCATCCCACCAGCTGGGCAGTAGCCTCCTCCCTCTCGTGTCCACCTGCATCTGGCCTCCTGGTGCAGGTGGGAGCTGAGCCGGTGAGGACAGGCCCAGGCTGCAAAGTGACTCTGTGTGGTCAGGGGAGCAGAGCCCTGGATAAACCCCGCCTGCCTCCTACCACCCCCAACCCCTCCCTGCAAGGCTCCCACAGGCACTCCGGGACAGATTCCCAGGGCGCTGCATTTTCCGCCTGTGTGGACAACGCCTGGCAGGAAGGTAACCTTTCAACGGCTCCAGCCTGATGATCTGGGCCTTAGGCTTTTTTCCTTATCTTCATTTTTCCCACACAGGAAAAGGGATGCTGGCCTAGCTCTGCAGATCCAGCCCAGCTGTGATGCACGGCGGCTAATTCCTAACTGCACAAGTGCCGAGAGCGCTGGAGGGGCCGCAGGAAAAGATGATAGCACCACTTATCTTTCAAGGAAACCCAGAGGGCAGAACGGTCCCAGAATTAGACTGGGTGACTGTGTGGCCAGGCACAGGATGGCAGGAAGGGAACCTGCCTCCCAGGCCACCGGGAATCAAGGTTTTAAAACATTTGCAGGAGTTTATCTTGATGCCTCAGAGTAGCTTCAGGGGAGGAAGGGTGAGTGACAATTTAATCTTTCCACCCTCACCAATCTTTATTTCCTCCTCTCTCTCCCACCCTCCCCACCTAGAAGAGCCATCTGGTGTCGACCGGGGCTGAGCCGTGGTTCACAAAAAGCAGCTGGAGCCCCAGGACTCAGCGACATTCAGTTAACGAAAGAGTTTTTTAAACGGGAACCGTTTGGCTGATGCTTGGGTGATGGTGGGTGTGCAGAGGGAGAGAGGGAGAAACAGACAAGGATCCCAGACAAGTGGATAAGCCTAGACTGGTGGGAAGGGAAGGCACCAGAGAAATGGCCAAAGGACGCGGGAAGACAAAGTGAAGAGCCTGCCCTCGGAGGAGAGGGGCGGGGGCGGAGGCAACGGAGAAGAAAATGCTAGAAATGAGGGAAGAGATAAAACAAGGAGGCTTGGGACTGGGAAAGAGAGTTATAAAGAGATATGACCTCAGACATAGACCAAGTCCACATGGACTTGTGGACACAGGGAGGGGAAGAAGAGGGTGGGACAAATTGAGAATAGCCCTGAAACATATAAATTGCACACATGCGTGCTCAGTCGCTTCAGCTGTGTCTAACTCTGTTCAACCCCATGGACGGTAGCCCACCAGGCTCCTCTGTCCATGGGATTCTCCAGGCAAGGATACCGGAGTGGGTTGCCATGCCCTCCTCCAGGGGATCCTCCCAACCAGGGGTTGAACCCGTGGAGTCTCCTGTGTCTTCTGCATCACAGACGGATTCTTTACCTCTGAGACACCAGGGAAGCCCCCAAACATATACATTACCATATATAAAATAGATAGCCAGTGGAAATTTGCTGTATGACACAGGGAGTTCAAATTGGGTGCTCTGTGACAACCTAGAGTGGTGGGATGGAGTGGGACATGGGAGGGAGATTCAAGAGGGAGGGAACACATGTATACCTATGGCTGTGTGCCCTGCCCACACGCACACTGCAAGGCTTGCTCAGGGGTGAAGGTGGGAGACAGTCTGGTGGAGGTCCCCAGAAAGGACGTCCACCCTGCTCCCAATGTAGGGGGTGTCACCCAATCACGTGTGGGAAACCTTTCATAATTTGGGTGTTTGACCGGTCAAGGGGTTCTTATTCAAGCTGGGTGAGAGCTGAAAGGATGGGGGAGAGGGAAACGTGTCAACGATAAACAACAGAGGGATGGGAGTCCCGTAAGAAAGAGCATAAGCTTTGAGTTAATAACGAAGACACACGCCTGGAAATGGAGATCAAGGGTGGCTTCACAACTTGTCCTAGAAAATTAGCTGAGCCAAGACATCAGGGAAGCGGATTTCTGGGTTCCTTTGTGTCAGAGCCACCAGACATAATAAGTTTGCTCCCATCAAACAAATGCAGCCATTTCTCCCAGGGGAGAAGGCCGATCATCAAAATTCAGTTCTCTGACTCGTTGAGGTGGGGGCCGGGACACCCCACCCACTTGTCAGCAGCTGAAAGGTTAGGTCCCCGCCCCTCTTCCTTCAGAGGACACACTCCTGGGGAGCAGAAGGCTGCTTGCGAAAAACACCCGGGGAGACTGCTGGCAGCCACACAAAACTTTATGAAATCCTTAAAGCCAACAAGACAGAACAGAACAGGCCAGAGGGTACAGCCAAAAACCTGTTGTCTCTTCACCTCTTCCAGCACCGCACAATGTAAAGTCAATCAAATAATCGAATTACACAAGCAACGGCCTAGGGAGGATTATGTAAATACAGCTGGTGTCTGGTGGCCAAGTGGTCTCCCCTGAATCTCTTTCCGAAGAAACTCCCCGTCAACCAACAGGGGGCCTCGGGGCCCTGGTGCCCAGGCTGACGAGCCACTGTGCCTGCACATGGCAGAACGGCGGCCAGTCCTAACGGCTGCTCCTAATGAGCAAATGTAGGAGGTGTGGGAGAAGGACGCACAGGCCAGCATACCGGGCACCCTCTTACTCCGTGAGGGGCAGAGTAGCACACTGTCCCGCCTAAGTCACTGGAATTCCTTTGGAGTCAGGCTCTGCGGCTCCCAGGATGGAACATCATTACAGTTAGCTCAAAATGGGACACACGGGGAGCAAAGAAGGCAACAGCCAGGCAGAAGACAACTGGGACATGCTCCCGGATTCAGGGGCGCCCCAGCAACCTCAGGCAGAGCAGTGGCTTCAGAAGCTGGTCTTCCTGCCCCTCACAGTGCGGGCTCCTGCTCCCATCATGGTAACTCGACTCTGTTCAGCTTCTGCAGCTTCTGCCATGACCTTGTCCACCCGCTTCACAGCTTCCACCTACTCAGCTTCTGTTCGGCATCTGCTTCCTCGTCTCCTCTCTGTGTGCCCTTGGCTCCTGGACATTTCTAGAATCTGGAATCAAAGAGTGACTCTAAGACAGAGGGGCTGATTGGGTCACTTAATTACCACTGAGCTGTCTTACTGGGCAGAAATCACACTGCAGCTTCCTGCTGGCTTCCTCTGAGTCAGGTACCACCCACTGGTTCCAAACTGCTGAAGCCAGGGTAGAAGGGCACGGGCAGAAAGTGGCAACCCATGCCTGAGGAGCTACCTGCGGCTTTGTCAGAGTCAAAGGGGGTCATGGGCTAGACTCACACTTCATCCACCACAATCTCAGCCTACCCTGCCACTTGAGTTCCCTTCCACAGATGCGCAACATGACAGCTCCTGAACAAACTGAAGCTGGTGCAAGCGGAGAGAGCATGCACAGGAAGCAATGCATTTCTCGCAAGAAAAGAAGTCCAATAACTTTCTACTACTGAATACCAATGGTTCAGGTTCATGCACCACATAGTTGAAAACCACTGGAGTTTAATCAGTGCAAAGGGAAGAATAGGTTCTTGCAGAATAATAACTAACAATGATCAAATCCAGGCTCTGGGTCAGGCTCTGTGCATAGCGCTCAACCGCTGGTGACATCCTAACATCATTGGGGGCCAGTGTGGCACACCTGTCTGCTGGCCGACCCCAAAGCATCTCAACCTGTTCTCCTTTAACCACTACTACAGAAGCTGGAAAAGACTCTGCCAACTTCCCTCACAGATGAGGGGCCATGTAGCCCCGTTCTAGCCAATGAAGTACAAGAAGAAATCATCTGAGAGCTCGGGGGAAAGTTTTTCCTTTCTGGAGAAAAGAGGAGCAGTCCTGAAACATGGACCTTTGCCCTATTCACCTTTGGTGGGGGTTGGGGGTGGGCTGGGGGAGGGTATAATTGCTTCACAATGCCGTGTTAGTTTCTGCTGTACAACAAAGGGAATCAGCTCTACTACACAAATACCCTGTCCCACTTGGACCTCCCTCCCACTGCCCCCCATCCCATCCATCTAGGTCATCACAAAGCACAGAGCTGAGCACCCTGAGCTCTACAGTAGGTTACCACCAGCTATTTATTTTACACATGGCAGCCCACACATGTCATTCCCAATCTCCCAATTCATCCCAACCTCCCCTCCCCCATGCCCACACGTCTGTTCTCTACATCTGTATCTCTATTCCTGCTCTACAAATAGGTTCATCAAAACTTTCCTTTTTTTAATCTTGCTATCACTTCTCATTTCTACTCCCTGCTTCCTATGACAAATGAAGACAATATCTGAAAAAACCACAGTTGTCTTCTAAGATGAGGCAACAAATACGAAGGTGAAAAAATGACGATGCTGAAGATGTCAAAAGAGACTTTGTCCCTGGAAGTCAGCTGAGCAGCTGCATATGCAAACTGATTACTAGCCCCATCTTACAGGTCAGGAAACTGAGGCTTAGAGTGAGTAAGCAATAGTCTGGGATTTTAGTTACCAAGAGGCTTCATCAAGATTCAACACCAAAGCTGCTGCTTCCAGAGACCGAACCATCATGACATAACTCATCTCCTACCAAAAGAAATCTTGGAATTGGAAAGTCCATATATGGAAGGTCACTTAAGGACCCTGGGATTTCCCAGGTGGCACAGTGGTTAAGAATCCGTCTGCTAATGAAGGAGACTCCAGTTGGATCCCTGAGTCAGGCAGATCCCCTGGAGTAGGAAATGGCTACCCACTGCAGTATTCTTTGTCTGGAGAATCCCATGGACAGGGGAGCTTGACGGGCTACAATCCATGGGGTTGCCAAGGGTCTGACACTACTGAGCGCCCAAGCTCTCACACTTAAGGATCCTGTGGCTCAATTCCTTTCAGTTAGTGGAAAGGCCCACTGTGGTTAAATGCTGGGCCTGAGTCCCATTGGCTTTGCCGTCCTGAGTTATTAGGACTGAATCCTAACTCTTAATCCAGGGTTTTTTACATTGCTTTATGGTTTACACTGGGCTTCCCAGGTAGCACTAGTGGTGAAAACATACTTGACAGTGCAGGAGACATAAGAGACACAGGTTCAGCCCTTGGGTCAGGAAGATCCCCTGGAGGAGGGCATGGCAACCCACTCCAGTATTCTGGCCTGGAGAATCCCATGGACAGAGGAGCCTGGTGGGCTACAGTCCATAGGGTTGCACAGAATCGGATACGACTGAAGCAACTTAGCACACATGCGCACACATGCTTGACATTACGCATGGCTTCTCTCCTGAGAATGGCAAGAGACTCTAAATCCTACCAGGTACCATGATGGCTTCTCCACTGCCTTAGCCAAGGATTTATCATCTTGACTCATTTGGGACCTCTGACACCACAGGAACCAAGACAGAAGTAAAGACAGTAGTATTGTATGTCAGAATGCTGTCATGTTGACCACAGTACACTTCAATGTATTTAGACTATATTAAGCCAAGATATTTTATACCAGAAAATGTTACCTGAGAAGGACCATTATTAGTGGCTTTTGCAATATTCACGCTGGGAGGCTGCTGCATGCTCCCTTAGGGAGAACAGTATTGCAAGGGGAAAGCAATGGCAGGCCCAATCACTGAGGCAATTTCTATTATTAAGCTGCTTAAAAAAAAAAACACACCTCTCCAATTTCCTGAGGATCATAATAAAACAAAGAAGTCTGTTTACACTTAAATTTGTCATCTCTCCAAAGGGTATTGGGCATGATGGAGACTGGTTTTGAAAACCCAACTCTAAGGATCAGTTTATTCTGCACTCTGGCTTCTTTTCAAGCATCTCTGAACTTTCCCAAAAAACTGCCACTGTCCAATGATTGATGCATTTCTGGAGATTCAGCGGAGCTTGTCTCTTCACATTATCCAGCTGTTCAGTGCCTGTGGTTTTCACTCATGGTCGTTCCATTTGATCGTTCCCTCCTTGCCCCTAACCTTCTGGCAATGTGCAAGAAAAATGGAGCATGCAGCTGGGACTGAAAACCTTGCAAATTGAGCAGACTTTAGGATAGTAAAGGGGGTTTCCCTGCTGGCTCAGAAAGTAAAGAATTTGCCTACAGTCAAGGAGACCCGGGTTCGATCCCAAGGTCGGGAAGATCCCCTGGAGAAAGGAATGGCACCCCATTCCAGTATTCTTGCCTGGAGAATCCTATGAACAGAGGAGCCTGGTGAGCTACAGTCCATGGGGTCGCAAAGAATCAGACATCACTGAACGACTAATGCTTTCACTTAGGACAGTAAAAGGTCTTACATTTGAAACAATATGGAATTAATGTGGGAAATCAGAAGAGTCATTTGTTCATTGACTCCACCAGTGTTTACTGAGCATTTACTGTTCAGCAATTCTGTGTTTAGCCCTCTAGACACACTCTGCTATTTAACAAGGCCGCAAATGTGCCAGTTCAGCACTAAGATTATCCTCATTCTATTCATCAGGAAACCATGGCTTACCAAGAAAGAATAACGTACAGTCTAGAAAGGGAGACAACAGGTAGGACACACACATATGCCCATATGAACTCCAACACACAGCAGAATGTATCAGTTAGATGATCTAAACGTCAAGGCTCAGATAAAGAAGAGACTGCATTCCAGCCTCATACAGAAGATCATGTTCTATTAACAATAAAGTTCTACAAGATGGATAAGACTACAGCAAAATAATAATAATAGGGATCTCTGAAGAAATGGCATAAGTAAAGGCAAAGAGGCAAGCAACACAGACCACATTTGAAAATGGTAGACCACATAATTTAGTAAGAGAAAAGTGGTACAGTAAATAGTTTGGTGGTGGTGGTGGTTTAGTTGTTAAGTCATGTCTGACTCTTGCGACCCCATGTATTGTGGCCCGCCAGGCTCCTCTGTCCACAAGATTTCATTAGGACTTCAAAAAATCTTTTAAAAAAAGAGAAACTTCCTGGTGGTCCAGTGGTTAAGACTTCACCTTCCAGTGCAGGGGGTGCAGGTTCAGTCTCTGGTCAGGGAGCTAAGATTCCACATGCCTTGAAGCCAAAAAACCAAAACATAAAACAGAATCAATATTGCAACAAATTCAATGAAAATGTTTAAAATGGTTCATATTAAAAAAAAAAAAAAGAGTTTAGAATTGGGCACAGATCATGAGAAGCCACTGCAAAACTTTGGGGAACCAGGAAACTCTCCCAAGCTGTCCTTAGGTAAAGTGTATTAACAGTAAGAAGAAGATGGAAAAGGAAAGAGGCAGATGGCTAGGAGCCTAGGCATCCACGACCACAGAAGCCTATGACAGTGAAGATCTGCACCATGGTAGGAGCAGTGGGGATGGAAGGATGTCCACACAGATGAAAAGACCAGGCAATTGACAAATGGGTCAGTAAGGTGTCAGGGATGATTCTGATGCTAAGTGCCATCAACACACATGCAGGCAGGACATTGAGCAAAAAACTATAATGTAAAGAATGATACCAGTTAAAAATGATACCTGGCAAGCAGTCCCTAACCCCACCAATTTCCTGCTAGACATACACACGACAACACATTTTCAAGACTGAAACTCAAAAATAGCACAAAAACAAAAGCTGAATTGCCAGAATGTGGAAAGAATTTCCACCCACTCCAGGATGGCTGAAGGCGAATTCAGAGAAACAGTGAGTGGTGGACCATCCTTGCTCTCCTGAGCAGAAAAGCCCACGTATGGCAAAGAAAGTGATTTGGCCCCGGCCCTTCTCCACTGTCTGCCCTTCCTCAAAGATCCAGGGTCAGTGCCCAAAGGAAAATCGGATAACCCTCCCTCAATTATGCAAGTGTTTCTCTTCAGGTGCCAGAATAACAGGTCAATCATTTGTTCGCATTGGGAGAAAATAATAACAAATGAAACAACTGACAAAGGATTAATTTCCGAAATATACAAGTAGCTCATACAAGTCAACACCAGAAAAATAAACAACCCAATCAAAAAGTGGGAAAGAAACCAAAACATACATTTCTCCAAAGAAGACATACATGTGTTATCAAACACATCAATGGATGCTCAACATTGCTCATTATTAGAAAAATGCAAATCAAAGCTATCATATCACCTCACACGAATCAGAATAGCCATCATCAAAAACTCTACAAACAATAAATGCTGGAGCAGGTGTGGAGAAAAGGGAACCCTCTTGCACTGTTGGTGGGAATGTAAATTGATGCAGCCACTATAGAAGATAGTATGGAGATTCCTTGAAAAACTAGAAATAAAAGCATCACATGACCCAGAAATCCCACTACTGGGAATATACCCTGCAGAAACTAAAATTGAAAAATACACATGTACTCCCATGTTCATTGCAGCACTATTTACAATAGCTAGAACATGGCAGCAACCTAGATGTCCATTGACAGATGAATGGATAAAGAAGCTGTAGTGTGTATATATACATATATATATATATATATACACACACAATAGCATATTACTCAGCCATAAAAAAGAATGCATTTGAGTTAGTTCTAATGAGGTGGGTGAGCATAGAGCCTATCATACAGAGTGAAGTAAGTCAGAGAGAGAAAGATCTGACACTAACACAGATATATGGAATCTAGAAAGCTGGTCCTGATGAAATTGTCTGCAGGGCAGCAATGGAGACACGGACATGGAGGATGGACTTATGGACACAGGGGCGCAGGGAAGAAGGAGCAGGTGAGACGTATGGAGAGAGTAACATGGGGGCGCAGGGAAGAAGGAGCAGGTGAGACGTATGGAGAGAGTAACATGGAAACTTACATTATCATACATGAAATAGACAGCCAGTGGGAATTTGCTGTATGACTCGGGGAACTCAAACAGGGGCTCTGTATCAACCTGGAGGGGTGGGATGGGGAGGCAGGTCCAAAAGGGAGGGGACATATGTATACCAATGGCTGATTTATGTTGATGTTTGGCAGGAACCAACAAAATTCTATAAAGCAGTTATCCTTCAACTGAAAAATAAATTAAAAAAAAAAATCATTTGTTCCCCATCCTGTCCTTTCTCACTAATCTCATCCCACCCAAATTTTCTGTCACATCAATGGACTGAAAACTAAGTAGTAAGTGGAAGGGGTCTCTCATGAGGCTTTGCATCCTCTAGGGTGTAGTCCACACCCTGAAGATATATACTAGGAAGAAAAAAGCTGTAGGAAACTAACAGCAGGGCACACGGGAGTTGTGCATTTCCACAAATACCCTCAGTTTCAGAGTGTCAAAGAATCAGGCAGTGGGATGAGAGGATTCCATTTCTGTGCAGCAGAACCACAAAACCTGTTGTCTGTTGGCAAACCCCAAATCCAGGGAGAACCTGCCTAATCTGAAGATTAATAAACAATAAGCTGGATAGGAGGTCTATGGGAAAAGTGCCAAAGCTCCAGAGAAAGGGAACAATATCCTAAAGATCAAGGAGATAAACATGTCTTGGAAATAATTTACTATCAAAAAAAAAAGTGAGAAAATACTTTGAAATGTTTTTGTATCTTCAATAGGATCTAAGAATATGTGGCTTCTCTGAAAAAGGAGCAGAAAGTCAAAAAGAGGATGGTAAGATGAAAAGACATGACAACGGAATCCAGAAACAATGAGCCAGATGGGTGGGGAGCTGGGTGAGGCTGGGAGGCTGACAGTACAGTAAGAGAACTAAGTCATCACTGAAGACAGTAAACCAGACGGTGGGAAATTAAACCTGCGACATGTAGCATTTGAAAAAGCTCTCCTGAAATTTGGGGAAAACAGGGAGGAGGTCAAAACATTTGTTCTGAGCAGGCTCTTATCTAACACTTGGAAATAAATTATCCGAGGAGATACGCATGCTGACAAAGCAAGAGACTATTGGGATGGGGCATCTGGGCAGAGAGCAGGAGGGTAACAGAACCCAGGAGAATGCTCTGCCATGTGGCTCACAGTCTTGGGTTTCAGGTGATGGGGTTAGTTTCTGGGTTGTCCCTGGCCAATCATTCTCACGCAGGGTCCTTGCTGGTGATCTGCACACATTGCTCAGCCAAGATGGATTCCAGAGAAAAGGATTCTGGGAGGACATGTGGATGTGTCTCCTGTCTCCTTTTGAGCTTCTCCAAATTCTTTCAGTTGGTGGTGGCTTGTTAGTTATGTGTTCCTTACCAGGATCTCCTGGCGTAAAACAACTCATGCAAATGGTTTCTGTGGTGCCTGGTCCGGGCGTGTGGCTTCAGTCAGTGTTTCCTCTAACAGGACCAAAGCAATGAGCCTGGGGACAGTTTACAGGCTCACACAGGAAACATTTCATACAGGAAATCTGCTTAATTTCTCCATGTCTTGGAGTTATTGTCTCTAAAATGGGGTTCTAAAACAATAAGCAGAGCATTTTGAGGACCATAAAGGAGATATAACGTGTAATGTGCTTGTCTTCAATAATGACACATAGTAATACCAGGCAGCATCGGTTGTCGTTTATTATTTCTCATTAAATAGTCCAGACAAATTGATAAGCAAACTTGAATCAATAACTGCAAGCTTGAAGAGTTGATTCCTGAAGTAAGAACTAGAAATAACACAGAAGCATATGAAAAACACCTTATTAGGAATCAAAGAAACTCAAATGCCAACAATGAACAACTTTTCTAAAAACAGGTTAGCTACAGATTTTTCTTGCTTTAATGATGAAGCTCTCTGTTGAGTGAATGCCTAACAGGAGCTCTACACACCTTGCCTATGGAGCTCTAAACTGATATTTATAGATCAAGAGAATGAAAAAGATTTGTGTTCTTGCTGTGGACTGAATATTTGTGTCCCTCTCAAAATCCATACATTGAAGTCCTAATTACCTAACATGACTGTATTTGGAGATGTTTTGTTGTTCAGTCGCTAAGTCATGTCCAGCTCTTTATGACTGTGTGGAATATAGCATGCCAGGCTCCTCTGTCCTCCACTATCTCCTGGAGTTTGCTCAGATTTATGTCTCTTGAGTCAGTGAAGCTAACCATCTCATCCTCTGCTGCTCCCTTCTCCTTTTGCCTTCAGTCTTTCCTGGTATTTGGAGATGGGGAGGTGACAAAGGTTAAATGAGGTCATAAGGGTGAGGCCCTAATCCCACAGGGCTGGTACCCTTATGCGTACACAGAACTATCTGCCACATGGGAACAGAGTGAGCAGTAGTCCACGCACAAGGCAGGAAGGAGGCTTTCACCGAGCATGGAATCAGTTGGCACCTTAATCTGGGACTTGCAGCCTTCAGAACTCTGAGAGAATTAATTTCTGTTGTGGGTGTCACGCCATCCGTGGTATTTTGTTATGGCAGCCCAAACAGACAAAAAATCCTCAAGCAGAATCTCCACGTATAGGAGTCTACTCTAAGGGAACCAGTCCATCCTAAAGGAAATCAATCCTGAATATTCATTGGAAGAACTGATGCTGAAGCTGAAGCTCCAATACATTGGCCACCTGATGCGAAGAGCTGACTCATTGGAAAAGACCCTGATGCCGGGAAAGATTGAAGACAGGAGGAGAAGGGGACGACAGACGACAAGATGGTTGGATAGCATTACCAACTCAAAGGACATGAGTTTGAGTGAGCTCCGGGAGATGGTGAAGGATGGGGAAACCTGGTGTGCTGCAGTGCTCAGGGTCACAAAGAGTTGGACACGACTGAGTGACTGAACAACAAATTCTAAGGGAATAATCAGTGAGCTTGACAAGGATTTGTGGATGTGTCCTACAGCATTCCTGGAACAGTTAAAAATAATCTAAATATCTAACAATAGAAGACTCTAGAAAAGTGCAAAATGCACCAGGTTTTATAGCTCATTTATGATGCAGGAGAATGATTATTATATGATATTAATACAAAAGCAGTAGAGAAAACTATATAAATATGATCCTCATTTCATTAAATTATGTATTTACCAAGCACACAGAAAAAGGAATGAAAGAATATACACCAAAAATAATAACAGGAGTATTATCTCTGATAGTGGGCACAAGTAGAACTTTCTTCTTTATTTTTTGAGATGTTCTAAATCTCCAACAATCATCTTATATACTATATTACAATCATAAAAAATAAAATAATTTAAAAAACAAGATACGTGAATTCTACTTCTGCCATTAGCTTGAAATAGTCTTTAAAGGGAGCCTCATTTCTTCATGGTATGCTTGTTTCCTGCCTATAAATTTCTAGAGATATTATCAGTCATTTAACTGCATAATAAAAATTTATATTAAAAAAAAAAAAAACCGCCACCACAGGATGGTGGCATTGTTACTTTGTTACTAACCCCTGCTTTCTCTTTTATGCACTATCCCCAAATAAACCTGCATGGTTTCTGCTTAGGGGTTTAGTGACAGAGCCTAGGGAAATTCTTGCTTTTTTCTTTAAGATGTAGCAACCCCAAATTACAACAGGCTCCTTGGAATTTTAAATATTGAAAAAGGTAACCTAAGTAAACATGAGTATGTTCTTGAAAAATATACCACAAATAAACTAACATGGAAAATATTTTGTGGAAGAGCTTGTCCTATATTGTTGCTCCTAGAAGAAGGAACTAGAATCAAGAGGTGAAGGCTATGGGAAGGCAGACTTCGGCGCAGAACCAAGAACTCCATAACAATGACGGATTCCTTGCAATGTAATGAGTGTCTCATCACCAATAGTGTGGAGAGCAAACACATGATCACTTGTTTGGAAGGAGGAGGAAAAGTAATTGCTGCGTTAAATTTGAACCAAACTGAAAACTGAACTGCATAATCTTTAAGGCAAAAATAACTATAACATTTGTCCAAGCTGGCACTTTTAGGAGAAAAGAGGCGATGTTATTAATAATTACCCCGGGACCAAGGGCACCCTAGTTAAACTGGAATGAGTGGCCATCCCTCTCTCGGGTTTTCTCTAACTCTTGGCACTAACTAAAATTCTACATTCACAGACTGTAAGTCTTTAATCCACATTTCAAGAGTTAAATTCTTCCAACACCCACATTTGAATGACTTAATGGCTTATTGTAATGGTCAGACATTCTTGTGTATAACAACCTTTCTCTGAATGGTTGGGGATGGAGGTGAGGGTAGAAATGTGTGTTTTCCCCAATAATTGGCCCTTGGAGAAAAAGAAAGAAGTGAGCACAGTTAATTGGAAGCCTACAAGGCATATGGCACTGGCAACCCCAGAATTATTTTGAGCTGCAGTTAGCATACCTAGATGATTAGTACTTGGATATTTCAGTGCTTCCTAAGCATAGCTGGAATGTGTAGCTCTGATCTGTTTTCCAGCTGGAAATGTTACAGACATGGGAAGATTTCTGCTTTTGAGCATCTTGTCGTATCCTGTCTCTGCTTGGCAGGATCCCTGCTCTGATAGTCTATGTGATTCTTTCGTCACTTCTTCTGTCCTCCGGTCTCAACGTAAGTAATTTAGAATGAGCTACAGAAACGCCAACAGAACCTCCCTAGCAGCAGAGAAGCCCACCCCCAAGCTGATCCTCTGCTGTTTTATTGTCTGTGATGATTACAGGGTCATCAAGAGGAAAAGGGTGAAAAAGAAGAGGTAAAAGTGTAGGAGGTGTGATTTTAATGTTCCTGCCTCTTCTGACTGCTTCCCCATTGGCCTATCAAAAGTACCATTGGACTAACGTCTCATATTCCCATGATTTCCCTACGAGAACCATAAGTGTTTCATTCTAGAAGTGAGACAGCAATGCTTTCCTGCAATCAGACTATAAACTCTCCCAAGGCAGAGGTTCTTTTTATGTTGTATGTCCTCAGGACTTAGCAGAAGGTAGGTGCTCAGCACATGTTAGGAGGAAATGGTGGTGACGTGAGAGTGATGAGAGTGACAAGTATTTTAAAGAGAACAACTTTTCAAAGGGATAATTTTTAGAGGAAAAGTATTTCTGATCATAAACAGAAAGGGCAAGGCTGCCACGAGAAGGAGGCAGGTAAATTTTGAGGGGAAATGAGTCCAGGAATGACCCAGAGATAGGTGTTCTTAATGGCAGGCCAAGCTGGGGCTGCACGGCAGAGAACAGTGAGGCTGGGAGGGACTGGGCCTAGGAGGGATACAGGGAGGTAGAAGGGAAAAAGCCTCTGTAATGGAGACTGAATGGAGCCAAAGATAAACCATCCCAGCTTAGACATTCTGCTGGGAGCTTGGGAAATACACAGAGGGGACAAAGGGGATCCTCTGCCTAAGTTCACATTTCTAAAACCCAAGAGGATGAACTCTTTCTAGAGACGCTTGTATGTCAACTCATGAGCAATTGACTTAAATTGCAAGCATGCCGTCTTGGGCATTCTTGTCAAGCTCTGGCAATTGGGAAGGAGAGAAGAAAAAAGTAGGCAAATAATACCTTCAATGCTTTGCACCTTTAAGAAAGCCAGCACACTCTTAGGGTGGTTATCGAGCAATCTAGCATCAAGCTCCTTAAGACATTCAAGAGCACAGAAACTACTTTTACAGGCGAGCAAAACTGAGATGTTCCATGGTCACCTTGACCAGTTAGCCCAGCCTTATCTCTAAAGCTTTCAGAATGTCAGCCAACAGGACAGCAACACCAAATTTCCTGGAATGCAGCCAACATACCAGTTGAGGGGTGATGGTCCATCTCTGAACACAAATCCCTGGTTGCCGAGCTGGGCTGAGCGGGAAGAAAGGCTACCAGAAGCTGTGCAGGTTTGTATGGAGGGTTAGTCAAGGCAGATGCTCACTTTGAAGCCAGAGATGCACTTGTCAGATGCCCAGAAGCACAGCTTTAAGCAATTCAAAGTAGCCAGGCACCTCTGGAACCTGAATGCTACTGGTGACTGGTGAGACTTCAGAAAGAGGACTGTGCAGGTTCCTTCCTAGCAAAGGCTGTGAATTATCCAGAAAATCTAACAAGCAAGATAGGAATAACCTGCTGGGACAAATGCTATTTCAGCTACACACTGAAGAACAACCTACAGGTGTCTACTGAGGCAAACTCAGGGCACAGCCCACTTGGATCACAGATGGAACCATCTTCATGAAGGATGCCAACAGATCATGAAAAAAGTTTTCAAAGTGTTAGTCACTCAGTGGTGTCCACCCCACCGGGCTCCTCTGTCCATGAAATTCTCTAGACAAGAATATTGGAGTGGGTAGCCATTTCTTTCTCTGGGGGATCTTCCCAACCCAGGGATCAAACCTGGGTCTCCCACATTGCAGGCAGATTCTTTACCACCATCTGAGCCACCAGGGAAGCCCAAGCCAACAGGTCATGAGCAGGATTAAATGCTGCCTTCTCAGGAAGGATGAATATCAGGAGGGAGAAGACTGATTCTGGTTCCCACTTTGCCACCAATGTGTCTTATGACCCTGGACTTTTATCTTAATTTACGGTGTTCTACAGTAGGTCCTTGTTGGTTATCCATTTTAAATATAGCAGTGTGTACATGTCCATCCCAAACTCCCTAACTATCCCTTCCCCACATTGGGCCACAAAGTCTTAACCACCGTACAGCCCTGAGTTTTCAAGTGACAGTCAATGACATAAACATCACTTCCCTTCTGGCTCCAATTAAGTCTTGCTTATAGGAACATTCAAGTTATTCAAGCAGGGAATGAGATAACCGCTAAGAAATCATGTGGAAACAACAAAGTTGAATTCAAATGCAAGCTATTGCTATCATTTAATGGAAGACAGTTAGGCTGAACACTAAACAAAATAACAAGGTCACATTCTCAAAGAGGAGCAAAGAAAACCTTTGCTAATGTTCCCAAAGAAAACAGTTTCAAATCATTTGTCTTCCAAGCAAAGCCTATTGCCAAGAAAAGAGTCCATCCTTTTTTGTCTTCAAAACTATCCTCCTTATTACTTGAAAACTCAGGCAAAGGACTTCCCTAGCTGTACAGTGGTTAAGACTTGCCGTCCAGTGTGGGGAAGGGATAGTTAAGGAGTTTGGGATGGACACATACACACTGCTATATTTAAAATGGATAACCAAAAAGGACCTGCTGTAGAGCACAGAGAACTCTGTTCAATGCTACGTGGCTGCCTGGATGGGAGGAGAGTTTGGGGGAGAATAGATACATGCATGTGTATGGCTGAGTCCCTTCCCTATTCACTTGAAACTATCACAACATTGTTTGTTAATCGACTATACCCCAGTGCAAAAGAAAAAGGTTAAAAAGAAAAAAAAACTTCACCTTCCAATGCCAGGGATGCAGGTTTAATCCTGGAGCTAATCCTGCAGCTATCTTGGTCAGGTAGCTAAGATCACACATGCCTCTCAGCCAAAAATCAAAACATAAAATGGAAACAATATTGCAACAAATTCAATAAAGACTTTAAAAATGGTCCACATCAAAAATAAATAAATAAATAGCCCTCAGGTAATATGACTGGAACTGATGAGTCTTTTCACTCTGAGATTTCCATCCCCACCTTTCTTCCCCGATCCTGTGACCAGAAGTGGGTGCCAGTAACTGCTCGCAAATGACTCTCCTAGCTAGGAGACATGCCAGATCCCGGTGGGCAGGAACCACCCCCTCACCCTCAGCCTCCAGCCCAGAATCACAGAGACTCTGAAACTACGCTGTGAGGCCATGTTTCGTGCAGGACTATTTCCCAGTTATAGTCAACATTTGCACTCATCTCCACTCTTCTTGCATAATTGAGCAGTGAAGAAAAAATTTCTAAACATTCATGCCTCCATGGCTCCATGAAAAATAAGCAGTTCCATGAAGGCATGTAGGCAGCATGCATTTTAGCATAACCAGAAAGTGGTGGTAGGAAGTTAGAGGCCTCAGAAAAGCTTGCTTACAAATATGTAAGCTGTGTCTCCACAAAGACCAGCTGCCCCGAGCTACCCATTTGTTGGCATAACTTGCACTGAGTCCTTGGCACACACATTGTAGCTCTAAAATTACCCCCTGAGTTATCTTTTTAAGCTTCATTATCCATTTGTAAGATCAACAATCATATCACATAAAACGGATCTGTACATTTGACATTAACCAATCTCATTTTTCAAGGGCTCTCCGAAAAATAAAATGGATCATGCAGGAAAATTTTGTAAATGGAAAATATTGCATACACAGAGTCTGAGGTAATCCAGGACAGTTTAAACCAGAAAGCAGATGGAATAAGAGCAATATAAATTAGTGGAACCATATTTTGCCAACTGCAAAGTGACTCTAACTCCAAACAGAACTTCTCCCCAACTTGTTGATTGCATATATATTTGTTTTTAATTACCACCAGGTAGAGTTTAGTGAGACGTTTAGTGTTAGAATCATAGAGTCTATGAAACTAAGGAAACAAGCACATAAAATACTTGCGAGGTATTTACATTGGATGATAATATCCGTGCATCTGTTATACAAGCCAATTAACGAAAATGATGCATGCGGCAGTTTTAAGAAATGCCCTACAAAAAGAAAGTATATTAAACATTGAACAGAAGGGCAAGACTTCATGAGCAGTCCTTCCTGGCCTGGCCCTCTCGCCACGACCTCCATCCTTTCTCTTGGATGCTTTGGCAGCTTCCCAGTGGAAGAGTCTTGGCCCCTGGTTGTCAGAGTTGAGCAGGTCTTAATCAACCCAGTCCTCTCTAGGCCATCAAATCAGACTTAGGAAGATTTTGTCCAAATTACTCTGCCCTTGGTGAATCAACTCAATGACACTAGAGCAAAGCAACCCACTAATTTACAAAGGAGAGAGGGAGGGATTGGCACAGATTTTTTTTCCCTGCATTGCAAACTGCAGTAAAGAGAGATGCTGATGACTTCCTGGTGAATTTGTCCCTTCTCCATATTCCTGCCAAGGTGCTCAAACCTTGAGCCACTTCCTTGCGCTTGGTGAGCAAGAATATGGCTTGACCGCAGACCATGGTTAACCAGGGTGACTCTCCAATCCATTGCCCAGTAAGGCTTCGGTCTGGACAAGGAATCTTACTTGATACCCTAAATCATGACTGGCTCAGGTCTTCAAAGCCCAAGTTTTCAGTGACAAGCCACTCTGGAGGGTGGATGAGGGTAGAAGGAAGATGCTTCCTACGTCTGCTGTCTCTTTTGCCAAGCACATAAACGCTGGGGAGTACAGAACTGCAGGTCCACCCTGAGAGGGACAGGCATTACAAGGAGCTTGCTGCACTCTTACTTTTTCTTTGACATGCATCTATACTCTTTCATTCCTGACACAAAGACACCTTCATACCCCCTTCCCAGTTTCAGATCTCACATCAGCTGTTACTACTAACTAGAAAGGCTCAGGAAGGACCGGCATCTGGAAATTCGTTAGTTTTGCATGAGATTAGAGGCTGATGGCAGAAATGACAGAGACTGCAAACTAGAGACATCTATGCATTATAGCATTCTGCCTGCCAGACAGCGACAATGTGAAGAGGAGCAGCAGGAAGGTGCAGGAAGGTACAGAGGTCTGCCAAGGAAGGCACTCTCTACCCCAGAACTCAAAGGGCACCCTCAGAAGGGCTTGAGAGAGACAAACCAGGGAAATGAAACTGGCTAAACTAACTGAAATGTGGGAAAGCCTGTGCCCTGATATACAGGGGAGGTTAGAGGGGTCAGAATTCCCAGTTCCTGTCGAGCACAGCTTTAGCCCTCATTCATCCCTATAGAGCTCAGGAAAGGACATAAGGACCAGTCTTTGGGAATCACAGGGATGAGAAGTGGAAAGCACACTTCCAACACATTATCCATGTGGAAGCACTCAGTTCTGGGCCAAACAAAGGGAGATACCTGGATTCATTTCCACTCGAAATCAAAATAAATAGTATACTAGGCCCTTTTCTTAACCCCTTAACTCATACTCAACTCAATGGCCATAGTTTGCTCTGCCCTTCACAGCTCAACCAGCCTCTCTGCAGTGGCTTCTGGAATCAGGGGTCCGACCCACCACAGGAGCTACCAGGAAGCTGGGCAGCTTCGGGCCCCTCAGAGGGCTTCTCTTCCTAATAGTATTTCCACCACGACAGACCTGCTCACTCAGTCAAAGGAGCAGCACTTAATTCTTAATTCTCTCCTATAATTAAGCAGTAGCATAACGCAAGGACTAAACTCAGTGCCGATTTGTAAACTGCCTTTCCTGCAAAGTGTCTGGGGGAGAAAAGCGAGTGGGATTATACAGAGCAAACATAACCACATTCACTTACCTCGGAGGGCAACTGAGAGCAATGGCTAATAAAAATTATTACAAATCACCACATACGCATAAAGTGCTTTATAATCAACACGAAGACTTTAATCCCATGTTGACTGTTTTTTTAGGCTTGAAGCTTAAGTAAAAGTTGGGCTGAAAAGAGTGAGAGAAACAAATTTCACATTCTGTCATTTTCTAGTTTCAAGCAAATAACAACCAAAAAAAAAATAGAAGAAAACCCCAAGAAGTCCATTTTTAACTTGCTGCTTATGTAACAAGAGACTGTGAACTGCACCAGAATTTAATTGAAGGAAAAGTAACTGTAGGGGAATTGCTTGGAGAGCTGCCAGAAGGGTTTTAACAGCTGGAAGTTGAAAAGTGATTAATTTTGACAGCAATAAAAGCCTCATGTTCATACATAATTATGCTTAGATTTGTGGGCTGCTGGAATTTTTTTTTCTATGCACTATTAACCTTTTGCTGTCCAAATTGGAATTCAGATACTTTAAATGAGTACCTATTTTTAAATTGAATAATAATTGGCTTTCCATGGCATTGACTCATCTCAAGACAAGGAAGACTCCAGGGGAGAGAGTGTGGAGAAACAAGAATAGGTATCCTCTTCTGAGTATTTTTAGAATGTAATGCAAATGAAGTCATCTCCTTTTACCCTATGCAGAATCACAATGATAACCAAAAATTAAAAGGGTTCAGGAAAAAAAGCATTCAGAGCAAATAAAGTTACATTGAAGTGGTCATCCATTGTCAACCAAATAATTCAGCTAAATTCCCAACATTGGGAAATGGAGACAAATCTGTCTGTGGACACTATAATGCTAGTTTCACAAATATTGTATAGGCAGAGAAAGCTATTGATTAAACTGAGTTCTAGGACAGGCAGTGTTGCTAATTAGCTATAAAAGCTTGACAAATCACTTCATCTTTCTGTGACTTCACTGTTCCTCACATAAGAAAGGGATGGAGCACATAACTGAGAAGATCTAAACTCTAATTATTCTACATCATCTGCTCTAGGAGCCACATCCTGAAAATTTTCTCTCTTATTCACCTTTATTATTCTCATGCCAGCCAGTTTGACCAGATAGAAAGTTTAGTAATAGAAAATATTTTCAATTAATTGAAAATAATATTTAATAATAGTGATTCCAACAGTTTCCAAGACACAGTTCTAAGAACTTTGTATAATATCAATATTATATTTTAATCCTCACAGACCCTCTGTGAGATGGGTCCTATAGGACTATACTACTAGCCTCCCATTTTACAGAGACTGAGACAGTAAGAGGTTACATGAGTCCCCAGAGTCAGCAGTCACCTAGTGGGAAAGCAAAGAGGCTTTAATGGAGTCTTTAATGTCCTGTTGTCTCCAAGCAAATACTATTATTGTGAATACTACACTTAGTTTATGGCTTTAAAGGTGAAATGGAAAGAAGATCTATGAACCTAAACTCCAAAGAACGGAAATCAGTTTGAGTTCTTCCATTTTCTCGGTCAGTCCAATTACCTCGGACAATCCACTAACTTCTCCACTCCAACCTCCGTAATTGTAAAGCACAGCAGTTGTCTAAAATGGTGGTTCTCAAGGTGTGGTATCCAAACCAGAAGCATCATCCTCACCTGGGAACTTGTTAGCAACGCAAATTCTCAGGCCTCACCCCAGATGCTTGGAATCAGAAACTTTGAGCATTCATCTGCATTTTGACAAACCCTCGAAGGGATCCTCAAGTTTGAAAACAGCTGGCCAAAGTGATCACTAAGTTGCTTTCTGATCCCCACATGCCACAATTCTATTTATAAATATCTGGCTTGGGGTCGCTGGATTTCAAACTGAGGTGATTTTACTAGATTTAAATTCTTCTTCCCTGATTCAGCAGACATTCGGGCCTCTGTTGCCAGAGGACAGGACACCTCACGCTGGCTCCTAGCGTGACTGTTTGCTGACTCATCACCGGCTCATCATGGAATTAGAAGGTAGAAAGGAGTTAGGAATCTAATTAAAAAGATGATACTGTTAATTTTTTTTTTTTTTAAACCTCCAGCCAAAGCCTAAAATGGAAGCCCACAGTCAGAACCTCAGCATAATCTGAGTTCTTAATCCACCACCATGTCCCACTGTGGAGCTTAACATGTCCTTGTTGCTGCCTGAGGCAAATGGCACTCAAGCTCTGAGGACCAGCCTGCAGGGTTTGGCCTGTGGTCGCTCCCATGTTCTCAACTGCGCCAAAATCCAGACCTACCTTCCTCCTCTGAGTCAAGAGGGAGGCAACCCACCCCAGAGAGACAGTTGGATTTACCTCTTAACTTGACACCCCATTACCATGGGGTAACATAACAAATAAACAAGACTACTCTGATCCAGGAGCCTGGATGCCCCACAAAAGACAATTCCAAGTATCCTCAGGAGCCCAAATGTAAATAGGCCTTCACCTTATTCTCTTCAAGGAAACACATGCTCATCAGAAACAATGGAGGAAGACCTTCAAGTTTTTGGATCATCCATCATATGAATGTCCAACGCCTCTTGCTTAATAAACCTGCTTATAAAAGCAGAACACTGGATGACTTCATACCTGATGGACAAGACTGTGAACAGCAGGGGAGCAAAGACTGGTATCTCTACTTCCTTTGTAGTTTGCATGACACTTCCTTTACATGAATTGATGTTTGCTGACTCATTTTTTTTTTTTAAGATACAATTAGAAGAAACAAAGGAGCAGAAATGCAAACACTATCAAAATTACAAAAATTCCTGGAAAAAATTATGAATTTAGGCAGGAATAACATATTGAGGGAAAAGGTAATGGCAACCCACTCCAGTACTCTTGCCTGGAAAATTCCATGGACAGAGGAGCATGGTAGGTTATAGTCCATGGGTCGAAAAGAGTCGGACACGACTTAGTGACTTCAAAAAGAAAAAAAAAACATATTGAGAGAAAAGGTAGCCATATAAAGCAATAGAAACTTCTTTGGAACTGTAGTTATGAAGTAGGCAGACTTCATAGAGCCAATTAAGCCTAAGCTTTACAAGTGGAATAATTCTATTCATTTGTTTCATGAGAGTGGAAACTCCCAAACCTTTATTCTAGACCATCCTGAAGACAACTTTACATTTGAACATCATAATTACAAAAAGGGTTGAAAAAATTTTACAAACTATTTCCTCATCCAAGTTTATTTAAAATGATATATTAGCAGAAATTTTGCATTCTTTTATTAAAAATCTTACATCCATACATGTATGGATGTGAGAGCTGGACCATAAAGAAAGCTGAGCACTGAAAAATTGATGCTTTTGAACTGTGGTGTTGAAGAAGACTCTTTAGAGTCCCTTGGACTGCAAGGAGATCCAACCAGTCCATCCTAAAGGAAATCAGTCCTGAATATTCATTGGAAGGACTGATGCTGAAGCTGAAACTCCAAGACTTTGGCCACCTGATGCGAAGAACTGACTCATTGGAAAAGACCCTGATGCTGGGAAAGATTGAAGGTGGGAGGAGAAGGGGACGACAGAGGATGAGATGGTTGGATGGTATCACTGACTCGATGGACATGAGTTTGAGCAAGCTCCAGGAGTTGGTGATGGATGGGGAGGCCTGGCGTGCTGCAGTCCATGGGGTCACAAAGAGTCAGACACAACTGAGCAACTGAACTGATTAAAAATCTAGACCCAGTTTTCCGGCTCTGGACACCTGTGTCCTGCTGTGACCCCATAAAGAAGTGGTATGTCTTCTAAACTACCCTGCACAATCTATGTAGTAGTGCCATCTTACAGATAAAGTAACTGAGGCACAGAGATTCTTAGTCCAGCCCAAGTTACAAATGAGTAAATAGCAGAACTTAGATTCCAACGCAGGCAGTCTGGCTCCAGAGTTCATGCTTCTGGATGGTCAAGTCTTTTTTGTTTTATTTACTCCATGTGTCAGTTAGGAATGCTTCTGGGGACATGACAGAAAACCCAATTGACAGTGGCCTTTAAAAATAGGAATTCATTTTTCTCACTTTGCACTGAGTCTGGACATAGCCATGACTAAGGAGTTTGTTGCTCACGATATCCCCAGGAACATAGGGGCTCTCCATTTTGCTGACCCATCACCCTAGCATCCTCATCCTTCTTCTCTCGTGGTCACTGTTCTTCCATGCTTCACCTCCCACAATACGAAGGCAGAATGGGTTGGAAAAAAAATTATGGAGAGGTGTTGCCTTTTCTTTGGAAACTAAGTTTATTTCAATGGCTACCCCTTATGTCTCACTAGCCAACACAAGATCACGCACCACCCTTCAACCAACCAGGGGCCAAGCAAAATGAGTGTGCAGGGACTGGTTCTGATTAATCATGATTTATATTTGGGAACTGGAAAAGGAGCTGAACCATGGGTCTCTACCTAGCTCCCGAATAAACTTCACTCTTTCTATTTTCGAACAAGAATGAGCATCATGGGGGACGAGCATTGGGTAACAGTAAACAGGGCCTGCTGTGCTCCCCGACACTGGTGTCTATGCGGCTCCCCACTATTCAATACCTCACTTATTTGAACTGCAGTGGGAAGGCACTGCACTGAGAAGTGCAAATAAAAATTAAAGATGTAATCTCTATATAGTAATCAGTCATTCAAAGGCTTCATTTAAGAGAACCAATCTCATAACCACTTTTAAACAAAGAGGTGAAAGAATTTAAACCACATTGGTTGAATTGGCAAAAGACTGTCCAGAGAACCTGGGAGGTCTTCCCTGGGCTCCAAGCACACAGTTGGGAGAAAAGAATAAGCCTCAAGGTACCATTCTTAGACTGTAAAGTGACAGACAAGCTTGGGAGGGGAGTTTGGGAGAGACTGAATACATGTATATGTGTGGCTGAGCCCCTTCACTGTTAACCTGAAACTATCACAACATTGTTAATCGGCTAGACCCCAACGCAAAATTAAAAGCTGAAAAAAAAGAAACACAACATGACAGATAGGGCAAGCTTCTGTATGTGCTTAAAAATAGAAGAGGGTGTATATTCAGGACGTTTAAGGCACCGGGCACACAGAGCTGGCTTCTAACCAGATGTAATTATAGAATAGCCTGAGTCTCTCCAAGTCTCACCTCCACTGGATGTAGACAGTATCTGGAAAGAGCAATGACTCAAACCTCACTGGCACCAGCACCCCCCCACGCCCTGCCCACAGCCCCTGAAACACCCAGCTCTGTGTCTCACGAGGTCCCACAGGGTTCTCATACATGCACACAGACCAGTCCAATTCGTTTGGGACTGCCCTGCTCAGATTCCAAAGAGCCACATAGTGCCCTGGAGCAGACCAGAGGAGAGCAGTTCTCTCCTCTCTGCCTGGTCCTTGCCCTCCCGCCTGCAACTGTTAGAAGGTTCTGGAAGCAATCCTGCATGTAGTTTCCCTCTCGCTGGAACACACACATGTGTCCATAGGGCTGGGCTGGGCTGGGCACAAATTCAAGTGCTGGTGATGTGACAGACTCACTGCTGCTGCTCTCTCTCTTCCCAAATATTACATCTTGTTATTGCCTCAGATCATCCTCTTTCTTCCCTTGGGACAACTGACTGATTATCTCCATTCTAGGAACTTGTTCTTAGGAAATAACCAGATGCAAGGCCAAGAATATGTGTAAGGAATCAATTATGGAGCTCTTCATTCTGGCTTTTAAAAAATCCTAAATTTTATCAGCTATGTGTATATGTTTGTTTATGTGTGTGTGTGAACATGCTCAGTTGTGTCTAACTCTGCAACCTTATGGACAGAAACCCCATGGACTATAGCCTTCCAGGCTCTTCTGTCCATGGAATTTTCCATGTAAGAATACTGGAGCAGGTTGCCATTTCTTTCTCCAGGGGATCTTCCTGACACAGGGAGTCTCTTGCACCTCTTACATTGACGGGTGGATTCTTTACCACTGCGCCACCTGGGAACACCTTATCAGCTGTAGACTGGTTAAATTAATTATAGCACTGTTATTTTGAAGAAGATTATGCATCCGCTTAAAGTGAAACAGATCTACATTTATTAACATAGAAAGATATTCATGATACATTGTCGAACTAGAGAAAAATATAGTCTCATTTTTGTGAAAATTTAAACACATACTCGTGTGAATGTATATGGATTGCTGTGTGCATACACCCACACAGAGAAAATAGGGTTATCTTTGGAAGGCAAGATAAGGGTATTTTTACTGTCTTCTTTACATCTTTCTGGACAGCAAATGTTTTTACAAAAAGCATGAATTACTTTCCCAATCACCATCATAGAGAGATAAAGCCATAACCATTTTGAAAAATAATTCTTTGAATAAAATGGGCTTTAGTCACCAATGCATTCTTTAGAGTAAAAGTACGGATCAGAATGAAGTCTTTATTTAGTGAGATTATTTTAATAAAAGGAAGGCTCAATCATTTATTGGATATTCCTGGGTAATGTGGAGAATACGACCCTTCACGGAAAGATGACTGGCCAGTATGACTTTCATACATCGCCCCCAAAATATCATGACACTGGCCAGCAGTGTCATACCCCCACCATTACTGATCCTGAAAGTCTGGGGAAAAAAATCGTGATTTCTGAAAGGAAAAACAAAGTACATAGAGCAAAGCAAACACACAGGGTAGTGTATTTTGCGGTTGCCTCGTTTTAGTCTTGCCTCAGTTTTTCTTTTCAATTGGTTGTTTATCTTTTTCCAATAGATTAGCAAAAGTTCAAAGCTTAACAACACCTGGCATTTATGTTGCATATTTGTTCTCGATTTGTTTGCCTTTCAAGCTTTTTTATGTGTGAGAGTTGATACCATACGGAAGTTCTCATTGTTTATGCGATCAACTGCAACAATCCTTTCTCTTATGATTTTTGGCTTTGGCATCATGTTTATAAATGCCTTTTCTACCTCCAAAGACATCAAAATTATTCACTCCTATTTTGTATAATCTATAAATGTTCCTCTTTTACAAATAAGTGTAAAACTAATCAGAATTTATTTTTGTGTGAGGCATGCATGAGGCAGTGAAATAAACAGTTTGCCTCAAATGGTTGGTCACTTTCCCAACACCATTTATAAACTATCCAGCCTTTCCCCAGTGATTAGAAATGAAATTTCCATCATATATCAAAACAAAACAAATGTACAAGGTTACATACATCCCTTAGGTCTGTTCCGGACTTCTGTCCTCCTATCATTGCCTGCCTATTCCTGAACTAATACAATTACAATTATTATAGCTTTAAGCTGTATTTTATTTTCTGATAAGACAGAGTCTCCCTCATCACTGTACTTTTTCCAAAAACATATTAGCTATTCTGAAGTGATCATTCTTCTAAATAATTTAGATTTCATCAAATTCCTAATAACACTCCATTAGTCTTTTTACTGGAATTACATTAAATTTATAGAGGAATCTTTAGCAAACATTTAATACTTTCATTGGGAAGACGTCTTTTCAACTGATTTTGTAACTTTCTCTACATTGTTCCTGGATATTTCCTGGTCAGCTTGAGGAAAGTTGGTTTTCTGTCTGTCCCCACACGTTGCGTCACGGGCACTATGGTGGAATCTCCTTATCAGATTTACATTTGTAGGACAGGTTTGCGTATCTCAGCTCCCAGGCAGATTTCCTCTTCCCACAGACTTGACTTCTGTCTTCTTGGTGTGCCACCTCCCTCTGACCCCACTCTCTGGCTTCTGGTTTCAGAGAACCCACTTAGTCACCCTGGTTCCCGGCATGCCCTGCTCCCCGGGCTGTCATCTACTCCCCACCCAATGCTTACTTCATAGAGACCGAAACTCACTCAATTATTTTTCTTTTGCTGCCCAACAGAAAACCACAGGCTTAGCAACATAAAACAACACACATTTGGCATCTCAGTTTCTGCGGGTCAGGAGTCGGGGCCTGGCTCACCTGAGTCTCCTGCTCAGGGTCTCACAAGGCTGCCATTAGGGTGTCAGCAGCATGCATTCCTTTCTGGATCTCGGGGCCTCTTCCAGGCTCACGGGCTGTCAGCAGAATTCAGTTCCTTGCAGCTGTAGGGCTGAGGGCCCCACTTTCTTGCTGGCTGTCGTTAGGGTCCTTGCACGTGGTCCTCTCTTGAGCCTTCTCACAAATGGCAGCTTCCACCTTTCAGGCCAATGGGAGACTCTCTCCTGCAACGTAACCGCGGGGGTGACGCCATCCATCACCTTCACTATTCTCTTGGCTAGCAGCCAGCCACGGGCCCCTGCCCTCAAGAGGAGGGGATTATTCAAGGCTGTGAGTAATCTTCAGAGGTTACCTGCAGGTACATCTTCCATATTCACAGGTCTTAGGCCTCTCCAGCAACCCCACAACTTCCCAGTCACTTCTCAGATTTGGAATATTGACCGAAATGTGACAGGATGGACGTGCGCACAAGGGGAGAGAGCGACAGGTGGTATTGGGAGGAAGGAGAGAAGGAGGCAGAAATCCAGGCATTCTGTTCCCTTCACAGCTCTACAGAGTCTCCGACAGAGGCACTGGCTCTCCAAATCACGGAGGCACAGCAAGGGGATGACATAGCTGTAAGCCACACTGGCTATTCTTAGTCCTCCCCATCTGCCTCATATTTATTGTCAGTTCCTTCATAATTCTGGAATTTTGTGGTTAGTTATTTTTTAGTGTTATTGTAAGTTTTGTCTTTTTTTTTTTTTTTTAAGTCTTTGTATGTATGTTAGTAAGAGGTTAGGGAAAACTGCCAGCCTCGTGATGCTTTGAACCGGTCTCAACCAAGCCAGTCTCTAGCAGGCTTCCACTCTGTCTTCCCAAGAGGATACTGCTGCCTGATTTCTGGTTCTTTTGTATCTAGTTCAAGGATGACTGTACACAGACTAGCTCTCTGTGCCTCTGGATAATGTGGCTATCAGAAGCATATCTGCAATGCTGGCAGCCATTTCATTCTCATGATAACCTACTGAAGTAAATATTATTAAACCACTTTATGGAAGAGGAAGCAGTGGTTCTGTCTAGACAAACAACTTCCCCTGTGTCACACAATCAGTAAGTAACAGCTTAGATTCAAATCACCCTTTGCCTGACTCCAAAGCCCTTCTGTCATATCATGCTCTCAGGGTGGGGGAACACCTCCTGAAATAGTTAAAGGCATTTAGTAAAAATCAACATGTTTTTCCTATTCTTAATTCAGTCTATAATCTCAGAACCCTAAAGTAATAATCATCTATAGCTTTCTGCTGTTAGGAGTTTTTCATAGTGAAAATGGACAACATTCTCATATCTATGTAGACCTCATCATCTTTGTCCTGCAAATTTTATACCTTAAACAAAGCAAGTAAAGTCAATGTTTGAGGGATTTGATAGTCATCCTGGGGCTTTCTATTCAGCCATCACTTGAACCCCTGTCTCACACCTTCCTGAAATCAGCCACACTAAACAGGAACATCAGCAAGTCACAGGTAGGCTCCCCACTTGGTTCCTTCAAGAAACTCTTTAGAAGACAGTGCTTCCTGAGGGCAAAGGACCTGGATACTGGAGTCAGAGTGTCTGGGTCCAAAGCTCCTCTGTCCATGGGATTTCCCAGGCAAGAATACCAAAGTGGGTTGCCATTTCCTTCTCCAGGGGATCTTCCTGATCCAGGGATCAAATGTGTGTCTCCTGCACTGGGAGGTGGATTCTTTAGCACTGAGCCACCTGGGAAGCCTTTTCCTTTTTTATTTTTAATTGGGGCATAGTTGCTTTACAATGCCGTGTTAGTTTCTGCTGTACAACAAAATGAGTCATCTCTTCACATACATATATCCCCTCCCTCTTGAGTCTCCCTTCCAGCCCTCTCTCATCCCACCCGTCTAGCTCATTGCAGAACACCAAGCTGAGCTCCCTGTGCTGTACAGTCGGTTCCCACTGGCTGGGGAGTACACGTGGCAATGCACGTACATCAATATCTGAGATACCAGCATTTACAAAGGCGTCCACAGGAGACCACACAGCGTACCCACAGGTGGAGGCGGAGACTCCCCAAGTCCCCACAATGTATTTCCGCTGACCACAAGCCCATCCCCACTGACTGACTGAGCTGCATGCCTGCCTGCTAACTAGGTACAAGTAATTACCGAAACCAAGCCCAGCACATTCCTAAGTGTTTATAGATCATCAAAGGTCAATTTCTCTGGCATACTAGCCTCATTAGGCTTAAGATTTAGGCCCACCTAGGGTCCATTCCTGCAGCAATCTTGGGCAAGTCACAAAATCTGGCCAATTATCCATTGCCTTCTGTATAGTAGTTCTCATATGTGGTCCTGGCCAGCATCAGTATCATCTGGGAATGTCTTAGAATGCGAATTCTTGGGTTCCACCCCAGAAATGCTGAATCAGAAACTCTAAGGATGAAACCCAGAGATCTGTTTTAACAAGCCCTCCAGGCATGCTAATATGAGAACCACTGCTCCACACCTTGGGTTGTGAGAACGAAATATTATGCATCTGTTCCGCTATGTACATTTCTTTTTTCTTTGCTTGGCCGCACAGTGCAGTATGCAGGATCTTAGTTCCCTGACCAGGGATCAAACCCCTGCCCCCTGCAGTGGAAGCCCAGAGTCTTATGTGCAGTGGGACCACTGAACTGCCAGGGAAGTCCCTACCACCTGCATTTCTATAGCACGAATCAGCCCATCAGTGATTGGTTATAGAGGAAGGATATCAGAAGAATGTGAAAACTGCATGTTATAATGCACATAATTGCACACTCATGTGTCACATTGCAGGGTTTCCAGATGGCGCTAGTGGTAAAGAACCCACCTGCCAATGCAGGAGACATAAAAATGTGGGTTCAATCCCTGGGTCAGGAAGATCCCCTGGAGAAGGGAATTGCAACCCACTCCAGAATTCTTGCCTGGAAAATCTCATGAACTGAGAAGCCTGACGGGCTACAGTCCATAGGGTTGCAAAGAGTTCGACACTGAAGTGACTTAGAATGCATGCACATGTCACATTGAACTGTGAAAACTGCATCTTGTTTTCCACCATGTCGTAGGTGAGTTTTCCTAAGCAAAAGGAGCTGGGATGGCAGAAGTGAGCTATGATCTTCAATCAAAAGGGAAAAGCTCAGGAGCTTGGCTGCTACATCATCAGCAGGAACTTTTTGCTGTTTTCTAGGAAATATAAAACTCTCACCTGCTCCAGGGCTGCCTCCTCCGTTAGCACATCCCAGCCTCTGAACGCTCAGTTTCTGTGAGGTTGTCCTGCCTCCTGTGTTCTCCTTGACAGTAGCTCCGCTCACCCGGAGTTCATTTCTTCTGCCCTACCTCTGCTCCTGCCAGTGCTGGTTTAAGAAAAAATTACCAGCTTCTCATCTCCATTGTTTTGGGGGATTTTCATACCCCTGTGGCAGCTTCTAGCCTCCCAGCTGCTGCCAAGGTGGTCCAAGTGACCTCCCCAGGTAGTAATGATTGTTTGGGCTCATCAAAGTTGCACAGGATTTGAATGGTCTATCTTGGTGCTATATTTTCCACAAGTCCTATTATTTTTTTATGCAGTTTTGCAGACAGCAAAATTTTCTGAGAAGTATAATTTTATGTTTCAAGCAGAAATGCTTGTGTATGTAAAGTCCCTGGCACATAGTACAGACTTAATCATTTTTATTATTAGTCTATGTCTACTGTAACTTTGCCCTTGAAATGCTGACCAAAAAAAAGACAAGCCAAGAAAACCCCATAGTGATAGCTCCAATGCAGAGCCAAGGAGCACCATGATAATTCTGATAATGAAAGAATGAGATTTTTACCCTCTTTGGCCAATATTTTGAATGACATTCATTTGGAGCAATTCCTCCTGCTTTTTTTTTTTTTTTTTTTTTTTCACTTTTCTTTTTCCAGTTGGAGCAGCTCTTTCTAAGGCATGGGGATATTTTATCCACTTCTGTGCATTTAAATCCTTAATTCCACTGTCTCTTTCTATGTGACTAGATCAGGCACTTATTCTTAGAGAGAAACAGCCAGGTGGAGAGTAATCATCCTGGCATCATTCCTGATGTTTCCAGAGTATGGCACTCAGACTTGAAATCTCCAGTCACCTTTGCCGGCAGGGACTAGTTCAGTCCCCTCGCCTGACAGGAATGGGAACTGAGGTCTGGCTCAAGGTCTAAAAGCAGAACAGTCTGGCCAGGAGAGGCAGCCAGGTGTCCTGGCTCCCAAGTCAGTGTTCTGTCTCCGAATGTTTACTCTCTAACCAGACCCTGCCTGATGAGGTCATTGCTAAATTGTTACCTTAAACATGAGGTCGATGGTCAAAACTGCTGATCCACAGGTCAGATTCAGCCCCCAGACAGGTTTTGTTTGCCCTTGCATGGTCAGAAAGCTGGATGTTTCACATTCAGAATGTCTGGCAACCCCGAGCTAATAGCCCCACATGGCAACAATCAGCTGGAGCTGATGAGTGTCTTTCCCTTTCAGCCAGGACAGGCTCGATCAACCTTGCCACAGTCCCTCAGTCAGTCATGTCCGACTCAGTCATGTCCGACTCTTTGTGACCCCATGGGCTGTAGCCTACCAGGCTCCTCCCTCCATGGGATTCTCCAGGCAAGAGTACTGGAGTGGGTTGCCATTTCCTTCTCCAGGGGATCTTCCCGACCCAGGGATCAAACCTGGGTCTTCCACATTCCAGGCAGATGCTCTAACCTCTGAGCCACCAGGGGAGCCCACCGTCCCTAGCACTGCCTATTGTTGTACACTTACACAAACCTATCCTCATACACGCACACACGTTCTGTATTAGCCTGCTAGAGCTGCCGTAACAACGTGCCATGGGCTGGGGGACTTAAATGACACCAATTATTTTTTTTCACAATCCCAGAGGCTAGAAGTCCAAGATTAAGGTGTTGGTAGGATTGGTGTCTTTGGCTTAGAGGTGGCTGTCTTCTCCCTGTGTCTTCACATGGCCTTCGCTCTATATATGTGTCCAAACTCCCTCTTCTTATAAGGACACAAGTCTTATATAGGATTAGATCCCACACTAATGCCCTCATGT
This sequence comes from Bos javanicus, assembly GCF_032452875.1. NCBI lineage: Eukaryota > Metazoa > Chordata > Mammalia > Artiodactyla > Bovidae > Bos > Bos javanicus. Next base: position 7,072,652 of record NC_083887.1, on the reverse strand, counting down.
TAACTCAATTTCTTCTTTGAAGACTATTTCCAAAAACAGTCACATTTTGAGGCACTGGGGTTTAGCAATTCAACATAGAAATTGGGGTAGGGGGCCACAGGACCTAATCCAACCCATAACATATTCCTTCCTCCTTCCATATTACCTGCTTAACCCTGAAGGCATATGAATCTGCAGTCGTGACAAGCAGGGGCATACTTTCGTTTATTTAACTTTCACAGCTTTGTGTCTATTTCATAGACAGCCCCTATAAGAAGTGCCTTAATGATGAAGTGCATAAAGCACACTTCAAAGAGATGTCAAGTTTTAAAGACAGGAAGACTCTCAAGAGACCATCTCCTGCAGGGATTTTCAAACTAAGTGAAGTCACTCAGTCGTGTCCAACTCTTTGTGACCCCATGGACTGTAGCCTACCAGGCTGTTCTGTCTATGGGATTTTCCAGGTAAGAGTACTGGAGTGGGTTACCATTGCCTTCTCCAGAGGATCTTCCTGACCCAGGGATCGAACCTGGGTTTCCCACATTGTCAGCAGACGCTTTATCATCTGAGCCACCAGGGAAATCCATTCCCCTTTTTCAAACTAAGTCACAAAACAAAAGTGAAAAAGAAATGGATACATAAAATGGCTAAGCTTCATTCCTATTCTCCAAAACGGTTCCTAAGAAAGCTCCAGAAGATACTGGGCCTCCAAACATGAAACGTGATTTGAAAACCACTGATGTAATCTAAATCATTCAGTTTATGTATGAGAAACCTAAGCTCATCCACATGCCCAAGGCCACCAAAAGCAGGGCAGTATCAGATCCCATATCTCCTTCCCATGTAGGTTCCAAAGAAGTCATGGTGTCAGTGGACACAAACAGGACAGTTTGAATGACATCATTAGAACAGGGAAGTCCTGATACTGTATTGGTGGGAAGGGCAGATCTAGGAGTCGGGAGATGCTAACTGTGCTTTGCCAGTACTGGCTGTGCAACCCTGAGGACAGAGGGCTTGACCCCTCTGTTCCTCTCCATGCGCAGCCCAGTAAGATTAGACTTCTCTAATCCTTGTTGTTGTTGTTCAGTCGCTAAGTCGTGTCTGACTCTCACGCTCATGAATTGCAGCATGCCAGGCTTCCCTGTCCTTCACTATCCCCCTGAATTTGCTCAAACTCATGTCCACTGCATCAGTGATGCCCGTGGGATCTAAGGTCCCTTCTAGTGTCAAAATACTAAGGATTCCAAACTGTTAAACTTCAGAGTAATTCTGCTCATTTTTACTTTTACTCTGTTGGTAAAAACTTCATAACTTTTGCCCCACAAGCTTGTGTTACAGTAAAGGGAAGGCTCACACTTTTCACACCCAGAGCATCCTCCACCCTGGAGAAGCAATCCTCAGTCCTTGTCTGCTGACCACCAGGGTGACTTGCAACTGTGGGGTAAATCCATATCACCGGCCTTCACTAATCAAGGCCTTTTAAGATTTGCATGTCCTCCAAGACAAATGGGGACTAGACATGATGTTTGCTGGGGTTGTTTTCTAGGAACTTAGAGTTGACTGTGTCTAGCTCAAGCTGAAGCCTGTTAAGACAGATAGGACCACCCACCCTCCAACTGGGCATGTGCGAATGTCCTCTCCATGACCTTTTGAACGTGCATAGGCCTGTGGCCTAGTTACGCCTGCACAGAAGGACGATTATTGCACTTTTCCCATCACTTTCTCCATGGCCCCACCTTCTTCCAATCACCATTCCCCATCCTCCTCATGCCTCTGACCATCTTACTGCTTTATTGATCATTCCATAAATACCTCCAGCTCCTGGCGTTGGAGGGGAGGTGCATTTCAGGTTTGTTCTCCCCTCTCCTCACTCAGTTGTGATGGGAATAAGCACTCTTTTTGCTGCAAATCTTAGCGTTTTTGATGCACACCAGGCAAAAGAAAGCCGGTTTGGTAACAAAGTCAACATCTAGAGTCCAGCTTGCTCTTATAGGAAAGGAAAATCAAAAATGAAAAAGATATTCCGCAGATGAAGCTGTGCTATCTGACCCTCTCTTTTCTCAGTAAGGTGAACTAGGAACTTTGCCCCACAAGAAAAGTGGGAGAAAGGAGGGTGGAATTTCTTCTCCAACTAACATTCCAGTAATAATCTTATTTCATGAGGTTACCCACTGTGAACCATGCTAATTCCCCCAAGTAATTAATATCTTATTTCAAGCCAAAACCTACAGCTCCGAACATCCAAACTTCAGTTACCACCAACACTCAAGTTCTCTTCTTCCTCTTTTCCAACATTTCCAGCCTCCATGCAAGTACCTGTAGCTGGAGAACTAAATTCTGGCCAGTGGAATATGAACCAGGTAACCTCTGTCTCTTCCAGGGCCTGGCCCATAAGAGCTTCTCACATGTGGTCCTTGCTCTCTCTTCTGCCAGTGGAATGGAAAACTGGGAGGGCAAGGCCTAGGGCCCTGAATGACTTCATGAAGAAGAGACGTACTCCCACTCACATCCCCACTGAGGTGGTTTTAGAGGCAAGAAGTAACTTTTCATTCTGCTTGGTCACCAGGATTTGGGAGTTACCTGTTTCAGTAGCTAGCACTATTTAATACATGCATCCTGTGAAGTACAAGGCAAATCTACTCCTTTCCACTTGCCAGATCTTGAAATATTTGAGGTTAGTGCTCATCTAAAGGTGAGTGAAAAAGTTGGCTTAAAGCTCAACGTTCAGAAAACTAAGATCATAGCATCTTAGTTCCATCTTAGTTCCATCACTTCATGGCAAATAGATGGGGAAACAGTGTCAGACTTTATTTCTGGGGGCCCCAAAATCACTGCAGATGGTGATTGCAGCCATGAAATTAAAAGATACTTACTCCTTGGAAGGAAAGTTATGACCAACCTAGATAGCATATTCAAAAGCAGAGACATTACTTTGTCAACAAAAGTCCGTCTAGTCAAGGCTATGGTTTTTCCTGTGGTCATGTATGGATGTGAGAGTTGGACTGTGAAGAAAGCTAAGTACCAAAGAATTGATGCTTTTGAACTGTAGTGTTGGAGAAGACTCTTGAGGGTCCCTTGGACTGCAAGGAGATCCAACCAGTCTATCCTAAAGAAGATCAGTCCTGGGATTTCTTTGGAAGGAATGATGCTGAAGCTGAAACTCCAGTACTTTGGCCAACTCATGCAAAGAGTTGACTCATTGGAAAAGACTCTGATGCTGGGAGAGATTGGGGGCAGGAGGAGAAGGGGACGACAGAGGATGAGATGGCTGGATAGCATCACTGACTCGATGGATGTGAGTCTGGGTGAACTCCCGGAGTTGGTGATGAACAGGGAGGCCTGGCGTGCTGCAATTCATGGGGTTGCAAAGAGTCGAAGACGACTGAGCAACTGAACTGAACTGAAAGGTGACAGAGTGACAACCTCTCTTCTCCTTTAGTATCTTCTTCCTTTTGATTTTTTCTGATTAATATGATTCCCCAATATGCTATCCTGAACACATTGCCTCAGGACTGCATTTGCATGGAAGAACTCACCAATCGTCTTTTTCTGGCTGAAGTTTCCCCAAACCTAAGCTTTTGGTAGGTCAGAGAGGAGTCCTAACATAATTAGAATATTTGGGAGAAATATCATCAGTTACAGAAAGATGATGGAACCAGAGTTCCTCCACCCTTAAGATGGAAAAACATTCCACAAGCCCACAACCAGAAGTCTCAACCAGAGTTCCACAGCAGATTTCAGCGTTAATGTCCTAAGAGATCCGCTGCATCTAAAGCAGTAACATTTCTCCTGCATATCTGGAGTGATACTAGTTATTTTTCCATCCTTGGGGAATTTTAAAAACTGTTTCTGAAGACTATGGTTTAGATGAGGAGCTCATACTTAAGAAAAGCTGCTTGGAGGGGATGAGAGGAAGGGAGAGAGTGCAGGGATTGAAGGATCATACAGAGCAGAGGGAAAAGTGCCAGGGAGCCGGCAGAGTGCCAGATCCACGTGGCAGAAGAGCCTGCCTTTGCCGAGTGGTAAAAACAGCAAGGTCCTTGGGAGGAGTAGCCGTGTGGCAGGTCGCAGGCAGCATCCTGGCCCTCGGGGGCTCCGAGGCAGTGAGAGTGAGCTGATTTGAAGTAGGGAGGCTGGCTGAAGGAGAGACCTCCCAGCTTATAACCTGCAAGACCAGTTATTAAGGATTCTATGGGGCAAAGAATATCTCCATGAATACCTTTGAAGACAATTCAAGAACTTACTAAAATTCCTACATCTTCTCATTCACTAGATCAGATATTCAGAAGACCTAAAATGATGAAGCCACGTGCTATTCAGTGAAGGCTTCCTACTGCAAAGTCTTGAGATAAACAGCCTCCTCCCCACACTGTTTTTTTGTTGTTATTGCTGTTTTGGGGGGCTTTTCCCCCTCTGTTGACAAAGAGCTTCTCCAAGACATTAGCAAAGTGAAAGTGAAAATGAAGTCCCTCAGTCTGTCCGACTCTTTGCAACCCCATGGACGGTAGCCTACCAGGCTCCGCCGTCCATGGGATTTTCCAGGCAAAAATACTGGAGTGCGCTGCCATTTCCTTCTCCAGGGGATCTTCCCAACCCAGGGATCAAACCCAGGTCTCTTGGATTGCAGACAGATGCTTTACCGTCTGAGCCACCAGGGAAGATGACATTAGCAAAGCCCATCTTCAAATGCAAAAGCAGTCTTCAGCCCTCCTGGAAGACCTCGCCAGACCACCAGTGCACTCTTGACAGGATGTGTTTGTTCCCTCATTTTATGTTTTCCAGAGGAACCTCCTTCCTTAATGTAATCAGAATCTAGAACTATACCCAAACAGCAATTCTGCAATAAAAGTCAAGGCTTCCTCTAGAAACTCCTGAGGAGGAACAGGGCTGGCAAATACATTGCCGAGAGTTAATATTTAGTGGAAAGATTTTTTAAATGAAGTTAAAAAAAAAAAAAAAGTTTTTCAGCCAAAGTAGGTATTAACTAAAGTGCTAAATGTGGGAATCACAGTTATCTTTAATGAAGTGTGCACAGCACACATGAAATATATAATTATCTCCCTGAGTTTGCTCAAACTCACGTACATGTATAACTTGAGAAAGATTCCTGTGTTGTCTGTAGCCTGGGGCTCTGCATTTTAATTGGGATGTGGGAAAACCGGAGAGTATAGCTCAACCCAAGTTATTTAAAGCCTCAAGAGAGGATTAAAGGAGTTGCGATGGTTTTGCTCTACTGCTGAGAAAGCTAAGGGAGGGCTACATAGCTGTTTTCAAATACCATAAAGTTTAGTCCCAGGACACAGTTCTTCTGAACTCAGCCCTGGGTCCTTTCCACCTCGGAGCGCTTGAACCCATTCCAGCTAAGAAGTGCTATCCTAAGTGGAAAGTTGAGCCATACGCGTTCCCATTTCCCTGAAAGCTTCCTCCTGAGAGCCCATGTTGCTCCCACATCACCATCTCCCCACCCCGTCCATTCCATTAGCATCACACTGATTCCCTAAACTCCTACCCACCCAGTCCTGGGCCTCTGCCCATCTACTGCTAAGTCACTTCAGTCGTGTCCGACTCTGCGACCCCATAGACGGCAGCCCACCAGGCTCCCCCGTCCCTGGGATTCTCCAGGCAAGAACACTGGAGTGGGTTGCCATTTCCTTCTCCAAAGTATGAAAGTGAAAAGTGAAAGTGAAGTCCCTTAGTCATGTCTGGACCTCAGCAACCCATGGACTGCAGCCTTCCAGGCTCCTCCATCCATGGGATTTTCCAGGCAAGAGTACTGGAGTGGGGTGCCATTGCCTTCTCCACCTGCCCATCTAATGCCCCACTAACCTGCTCTTCATCACCCCGGCCCCACACCCGCTTTGGGATCCTCTTTGGCCACCTGATGCAAAGAACTGACTCATTGGAAAACGCCCTGATGCTGGGAAAGATTGAAGGCGGGTGGAGAAGGGGACAACAGAGGATGAGATGGCTGGATGGCATCACCAACTTGACGGACATGAGTTTGAGTAAACTCTGGGAGTTGGTGATGGACAGGGAGGCCTGGCATGCTGCGGTCCATGGGGTCACAGAGGGTCGGACATGACTGAGAGACTGAGCTGAACTGGCTTCTTACTGGTGGCTTTGCCACAGCAGCCTCCCTGGCCTCCCTGCCTTCTGGCACTCCCTCATCCCCACCACGTGGTCATTTTCATGCTCCCCCAGAGCTCCCACCCCACAACAGAAACGTAATGATATCACTCCCCCACATAAACATCCACAGTGGACTTTCTGCAGGTTGAGAGTTTTTCAGAATAATATTTTTAAAATATCTGTCTTGTCTCCTTTTAGCATCCAAATCTCCTTCACATTGTTCTCAAGCCCCTTTACATCCTGACTTAGGGCCACCTCCCCGCTCACTAGCCCCACTGGATACTCTGCTCCAGGCTCGTTGCATTTACCTGCTCAGTCCTGTTCAACTCTTTGTGACCCCATGGACTGTAGCCTGCCAGGCACCTCTGTCCATGGAATTCTCCAGACAAAAATACCACAGTGGGTGGTCATCCCTTTCTCCAGGGGCTCTTCCCAATCCAGGGACCAAACCTGGATCTCCCGCTTTGCAGGTAGTTTCTTGACCACCTGATCCATCAGGAAAGCCCGCTCCAGGCTTATCGGTCCTTCACAATTCCTTGAACATCCTCCCGCATCCTTGCCTTTCTATTGCTAGTCCCTATGCTGGAATATCATTCTTGTCTCCTCCGAGTGATAGAATCTGAGTCATTTTTTACAGCGAGGGTCAAAAATCATCTTCCCTCTTAGGCCTTCCTGAACCTGATAGCCCTGGGTCCTGAAACAGCACTTGTCGCATTAAGATTGTGTGCTCAGTCGTTCAGTCGTGTCGGACTCTTTGAGACCCCGTGGACTGTAGCCCAGTAGGCTCCTCTGTCCATAAGGATTCTCCAGGCAAGAATACTGGAGTGAATTGCCATGCCCTTCTCCATGGGATCTTCCCACCCAGGGATCGAACCCACATCTCCTGCAGCTCCTGCAATGCAAGAGCATTCTTTACCACTGAGCCACCGGGACAACCCACATGATGATTACTTGCGTACATTTTTGTCTTACTAGACTGTCAACTTTTAAAAATAGGAACCATATCTTATTTACTTAGGTTTTCCCCTAATATACTGTGCACAATATCTGATACATAGTAAAAGTTTAATAACTGTTGAGGGAAAGACTAAGCTCCCAGTTCAAAGAGTCTACAGTTTACCTCACATGTGCAGTCTGGCTGGGACCTGGGAGTGTTCAGCTTGGAGTAAGAAGCAGGATTCCAGGAATGGGTTAACAGGAAGTAAGCTACAATTGCCCATAACAGCTCCAGCTGGGCAGAGTTTACATCCCAGTGTCTGCATCAAAGCAGGCAGTTCCTGCCCTGCCTCTTCCTAAGTGTCATAACTGGAGCAAAAGTCCTTCATCAGCCAGTGTGGCCACACCACCGACACGTGGGTTGGAAAGCAGGGGCTGCCTGCTTCTTTCCAGGTTTCCATGGATACCGTGCCACCACTGATCCCCTGGGATTCATCTGCAAGGGCAGCTGCCTCTGCTGGGCTGCAAATACACAGCGAACAGGCAGGAGGGGAGGAAGGGAAAGGGACAGGGCAAAAGTGGGGAGGGCAGAGAGAATTAAGAGAGAGCATATGGGCTGAGGTGCAGAGCGAGGAGGGTTGGTATTTGTTCCTACAGAAGAGAAAAAATACTTGAAAATCAAACATATTTTCTTAAGTTCCTTTTGCTAAAGGTGAAAATCACCAGTGGAAGACTGCCTTCCTTTCTGCAGCCAGGACAGAGCTCCTGGATATATTTTGATCAGAAACCTCTAGGTACATACTTCACAAACATAATTAGGCAGGCAAGCATTCTGACATGTGCTTATTTAACTAAAAACAAATTAGGCAGCCAATCTGTAAAAGTGTAATACAGTGTCTTTTTCTCCCTTTTGATCATTTCGTTGATGGAATGTGTACATTTATGCAGGCAATAACAGTAATTTATATAGCTGGCTCTTTATAAAGGAATGTTGCCCAGAGCTTCACAAAAACCCAGTGAGATAGGCAAGCTGGATATATGTAGCTATAATATCTTGTTTCCTGATGAAGTATCAGAGAGTCCACTAAGACCCAGCTGCTCCGTGGAGGGAGAGTCAGGACTCCCACTCAGAACTCCAGCTTCTAAGACTGGTGTGCCCATTCCTACATCCGCCCCCTCCTGCGTGGCCAGGCTGCCAGCTGAGCCCCAGGCCACTTCTCAACTAGATCACAAAAGATAACGAAAAAGGGAATGCATGGTTTGGGTTGGGATGGGCACGTTGACATAATTTTTATAGTTTTCTGGGCTTCTAAAACTCCACGTTAAATATATGCATGTCCAATCATCCAACCACTGGCTTATAACTTTTTAACATATTTTCTCTGAATTTACAAAGTTGGGTCTCTTGCCAAATTGCACACGGCATTGACTGTGGTTTGTTGAGTGGATCAGTCTCCAAAATCAAGTTCATGGCTTCTGTCCCCATGGAGGTCTGTAAGTTTGGTTCTATGTGACAGCCCATTGTCATGAGCCACAGGAAACCCCTGGATGCAAACGCTATCTCCCTTTTAACCAAATTCTATTTGTTTCTCAACTATCTGTGTTTGTGGGTATAGAGATGATCATGCATTACATTTGTACATCATGACAGTTTCAGAAGAACTTTACTGTTTCACATGCCCAGTCGATAGTCCCTGTCACCACACCATCGCCCCCCTGGCCATGAGGCTGACAGGGCAGATAACACTAACTTTACAGACTAAGATGTGGAACCTGGAGAGATTAAGTAATATGTCCATTTAACACAATAGGAATGTGGTGAATCGGGGACTGCTAAATCCTAAACTTCTAATCCCAAATTCAGAACTCTTGCCAGGAGGTTTGTTGATCTCTTTGCCCTCTCGCACACCCACCATGAAAACCCTGATAAGATGGGGAAATCTCTCACTATTGATGAACATAACTCAGAACACAGGCTGGACTGTTGGTGAGGCAGTGGAAAGTGGGGCCCTTGTCTGCAGTCGCATAGGACCCTGGACTCTGAGACTGAACCTACCACTCTGCTGTGATTGTACATTCACTAATCTGTGCCTCTGATGAGGAAATAAAAGTTCTTAAACCTACATCCATGGATAATTAATGAATCCCCTGTCATTGAATTTTTTTGCTGGGATAGAAGGTCTATACTTTTCATCAGATTTTCAAAGAGTGTGTGTGCATGTGTGCTGTTACTTCAGTCATATCTGACTCTTTGTGACCCCGTGGACGGTAGCCTGCCAGGCTCCTCTGTCCATGGGATTCTCCAGGCAAGAATACCGGAATGGATTTCCATGCTCTCCTCCAGGGGATCTTCCCGACCCAGGAATTGAACTCCCGTCTCTATTGTCTCCTGCATTGTCAGGTGGGTTCTTTATCACTAGCGCCACCTGCTGCTGCTGCTGCTAAGTTGCTTCAGTCGTGTCCGACTCTGTGTGACCCCATAGATGGCAGCCCACCAGGCTCCTCCATCCATGGGATTTTCCAGGCAAGACTACTGGAGTGGAGCGCCACCTGGGAAGCCCCCAAAAGAGTATGTGAAAGTCATTCAGTCGTGTCCGACTCTTTGCGACCCCATAGACGGCAGCCCACCAGGCTCCCCTGTCCCTGGGATTCTCCAGGCAAGAACCCTGGAGAGGGTTGCCATTTCCTTCTCCAGTGCATGAAAGTGAAAAGTGAAAGTGAAGTCGCTCAGTCATGTCTGACTCTTAGTGACCCCGTGGACTACAGCCTACCAGGCTCCTCCATCCATGGGATTTTCCAGGCAAGAGTACTGGAGTGGAGCGCCACCTGGGCAGCCCCCAAAAGAGTGTGTAAAAGTCACTCAGTCGTGTCCGACTCTGTGTGACCCCATAGATGGCAGCCCACCAGGCTCCTCCATCCATGGGATTTTCCAGGCAAGAGTACTGGAGTGGAGCACCACCTGGGAAGCCCCCAAAAGAGTACGTGAAAGTCACTCAGTCGTGTCCGACTCTTTGCGACCCCATGGACTGTCCATGGAATTCTCCAGGCCAAAATACTGGGCAGCCTTTCCGTTCTCCAGGAGATCTTTCCAACCCAGGGATCAAACCCAGGTCTCCCACATTGTAGGCGGATTCTTTACCAGCTGAGCCACAAGGGAAGCCAAGGAGTATAAGAGAGGTTAAAAACCGCTGCTCTGCTCTGTCAGTGCACCAAGCTTGGGAGGTTTCTCCAATGCCTACCACAGTGCCTTCAATGTAAACAGTGCTGGCTGGATGCGTGCGTGCATGCCCGCTTCTGTTTCTCTGTCCAGTCCTAACCCCACAATTGACTGAACTACTGTGAAAACTGAATGATGCACTAGACAGGATCCAAGTGATGAAACAGAATCTTAAGCAGAAATATTTGAAACTGAAAAATACTGTCTATCAAGGCGATAGATGCGATGTGAGGATGCACACAACATTGCTCTTCCCGTCTTCCTGTCCGTTTACCACCCCCAGAAAGAAGAGGACCCAGGACCACCAAATTCAGTAAAGCATGTAGAGAAAATGATGTGGCACGTGATCTTAGTCCTGACTTGCTATTACACGTTACATTTTATAGCTATTTCCCCATCAGAATTGTAAATCTACACACACACAAAATCATTAATTTTAAATGGAGCATATCAGAAAATCACAGCTCAGTGAAAAAAGGGCTTTTTTCTTGACAAACATTGAATAAGTTATACATGCACTTTGTGGTTCGAGAGACTGTGCAAACGGTGGGGTGATTTGAGACCTCAGTCCCTCCTGAGGGCTGGACTGATCTCAAGCAGGTAATTCAAAGTCAAAGGTACCTGGCAAATGAAATCAAACACCCATCTTCTACTCTCTGGGTTTGGTAGATAAAAGATAATAAACCTGTCATAAACCAAGACAAAGGGCCACCAGGGAGTGACAAAGCCTTCTCAGGTTGAAATGTTGGCAGAGAGAGCAGTGCAGATAGAGACTGGTAAACATGCCAATCCTCCCACTAATCCCTACTGAACAGCCTAGAAGGAACACTGGCCAGCCCCTTCAGCATGTTGGCAAGAGCCAAGCCCCGACAGCCTGAAAAAGAGCAGAGAATGGGAGAAATGTGCCTGAGAACAGAGCTCTTCTGTCCGGCCAGCCTCCCCACGTCTTCTCAGCCACCACTTCGCTGGATATTTTCATGCTGCTCTCGATAAGCTGTACACAAGAACTACCTTAAGGTGGACTCTGACTCTGGCGTAAGTGCCAGCAGGTATAAAGTGTCCCGCCAAGGACACGCTTTTACAACCCTGCATTCCTCCAGCAGCGATCTGTGTTCTCTTCCTGGTGAGATCAGAAAGAGGCGGCAGGGTACAATGGGTGGATTGAAGAGCAAATCAAAAGTCCTAAGGTCTGGTATCTGTTTTGCAACTGCCGGACAAAAGACATCCTAGGATTCAGGAGGTCAGTTCAGCTTATTTCTTACACCATTTCGATAAGAAAAAGGAGGAGAACTCTTTGTAGTTTTATTACCTCATTTCTACATTATCTTATTTATCTTCACAGCACTGCAAAGTAAGCAGGCCTGGTAGCATGGTTCTGAGTATGCAGATAAGAAATGGAAGATCAGAGACTCTGAGGAGCTTGCCTGGCTTCACACAGCAGTTTCAAGAGCTAGATCCCAAGTTTTCTGACTCCAAGTTCAGGATTCTCTCAAACATAGTCTTTTCCTAGCAGACTGGAAGAGCTCTGCTCCCCCTTTCTACAGCTGCTCAAATAAGCCTTATACTTCCAAGTCATCTTATAGTGAAACTCTTTTATAAAGGGGACTTTTTTAGCAGTTTGATAGATGAACCCTTTGAGTGAACCCAAAAGGTACTCATTTGGCACTCTATGAGTACCTGTCTATAATGGTCTAAAGTAAGCTTTATTTTTAGCCATTTAATTATAAAATATAGCCACATTTATCAATGTGGCTTTATGCCTTTAGTATAATTATCCAATCTAGCCTTTGAAAATTTTTTTAAACATTTGAAAGGTATTACTTAAGGAAAGCTTGCATTATTCATTCAGTTCAAGAAATATTTCTTGAACATCTATTAAGCACTATCCATGGCGTTAAGATAAAAGTAGTCAAGACAAGGTCCTTTCTGTAGAGCTTAAAACAGAGAGGAAGTCAAATGAGAATAGGTACAAGCATATATTCCTTGAAGAAATACACTGGGCCAAGGACAGAGGAGGCTGACAGCACAGACAAAAGGCACCTTAATTCAGTGTCAGTGGCGAGAGAAGGCTTTCCAGCAGGAACACCACCAATGCCGATTTCTTAGGGGTAGATATTACAGAATTTTTCTAGCCTTGACTGTATCTCCAGGGCCACTGTGAGACACTGACCAGCACTGAAATGAAGCATCCCACGCCTTCTCTCACGCTTTACTTTATCCACATTGTCCCCTTAGCCAGGATATCTTCTCTTGAATTTGATTCCCATATCATCTTTTTCATCCTTCAATGTTCAGCTTTAACACTGTGTTTGTCAGGAAGTTTTCTTTGATCTTTCAGAAACAAAAAGATTCTAAACCCAAGATTCAAGTTCTGTTACATTTCCCTTGATCTTTTGGCCCCTCAGTTATACTCAGTCATTAATAGATCTCAGTGTCCATACTTTAACATTTCACGCTGTACACTACTTGAGTGTTACTGGAAAAACCTAAAGGGGGAAGATTATGGCCAGTCCTAAATTCTTTCAAGGCTCGTGATATTATAGTATCTTGGTCTTTAGTCAAAGCCAGAGGAATAAGAGAGTCAAAGCTCCTTCTCTCAGTTCCGTTGGATCCCAGTCAGGATATCTAAGGTAGCCTCAAGGGTAACCACCATCTGAATTCTTGGCCAACTGGTGGCAAATTGGGGTGAAAACAAGTCAATGTTGCATTGCAGAAGACTTCAATATTTTCCACTCTAAAATTATATACTGGTTCTATTGGCCATCATCAAATCTTTACAAGTGAGACCAAAAGAATTTTCTTCAGAGATACTGTGGGGACTAAAGAGAGAAACAGTGTTCATATTTTACAAACTCTCTGGATGTCCTCACGGTAAGTTACAGATGTTTAATCCTAAATTAAGAAGCTAAACATAATGTGGACTCTACAAGCGGCAATTTTCTATAATTTGAGGAAAATATTTGATAGTTCAGTCACCACTAGAAATGGCTGGCAACAGTTCTGCTCTATTGAACATCTTTTCAGCTTTTCATAAGGACCAGTACATCCAGGGAAGAACAATAGTTTGGGTTGTTTTTTTTTAAATAAAATTAATCAAGAAACTGTAATTTGAATTTTCCTCTGGACATGCAGGTATTATCACAAGAAAAGTAATAGGAAATCAAGGGACCTGTATTCATATTTGTATTCACTCCATCGAACCATTTCCCGGCTTTTCATATTTTGTGTTATTGCCTTGCTCCCCTTTGTTTTGAAAAGAAACTTCATCAGTTTTCCTGTGGCATGCCATTTTATCTCCTTATTCTGCTTGCAATAAGATATCAGCCTCATGTTGGCACAGCAACTTACAACAATGATTCTTTGTTCCAAAAAACTTGCATGAATAGTACATTATTCAAATAGAGAAGGAAGTGTGTTTCATTTGCTATTTGCTCAGTGAATACTGTCGTGAGAGCAGGTGCTTTACAAAAGACAAAGTGAAGCAATAACACAGTGCACTTGGAACTTGCATTTGACATGAGGATCTCTGAGTATTTACCAAACGGTGATTCATAAATCATCTCATTTCAGGTAGGATGCAAATGCGGCTTTAAATTGATAGTCAACTTTATGGAACCTTCATGTCACCAAGCACTGTAGAGGTGACTTCGTTGGATCTTCGAGGGCTTCTGAGGAAAGGTGAACCCAAAATGGGGGTGGGTTTAGGAAAGATAGGTGAGTTTTGAAGAAAAACATCCAAAAAAGGTAATAGAAGAGAAACGGGGAAACTGAAAGCCAAAGAAACGAATTTCATAGACAATTGACAGTTAACTCCAGATTGTAAATCAAATGCATACCTTAGAGCTGTCAGAGTAAATGTTTTACTTGTCTCAAATGGGCTCTTATCTATGTCTAACACAATCGTGACATCTGAAGCTGTTTTTCCCTCATAGGAGAAAATTCCTCTAAATTTGTTAAAGACCTTAATAGCCTAGATAGTATTTTTATATTCACAAAGTCGAAGTCTGCTTCATCCTAAATATAATCACACATAATTTGCCACACACCATCTTGATGTGAAAGTTGAAATCATGAAAAGCTCATAACTCAGATCCGACTAAATTCTGAATCTGTGGGAACACAAGCAGAAATCAGTAAAAGATGAGGCTTGTGCGGTCTGTCATGGCCCAGAGGGGCGGCCACGCATGTGAGGGGCAGAGACCAAAGGCCACGGGCAGCAGCCCTTCAGGGGTCCCTGGCACTGGGTCGCACAGGCGCCTCTGCAGGCCTTCATGGACAGGGTTCTCACACCTTTTTTCTCGGAGAGATTTTGCTGAGCCCTATGCTCAGAAATGAAATGGGAGGCAGAGAATCTATAGGCAAATGTTCCAACCAATATTTCAGAACCAGGTGTCAGAGACCAAGCCTGCACAGAGGGAATTCAGCTTCAGCCTGAGATCCACTGCCGTCCACTGCTCAGCTCCGAGCTCTCTGGATCTAAGCTGGTGGCTGGCTGCCCGGGGTATCCAACCTGGTGAAATACCAGGCACCATTCCACTCCCAGGAAGCACAGTGAAGCTCGGTGGGGGCGGGGTGGGGTGGGGGTGGCGGTGGGTGGAGAGGGATAGTTGTTATTCTAAGAGAGGAAGGAGCATGAAATAGAGCTGGGTAAAGTAACAGAGCCCCTGCATTCACAGAGGGTGGTGGGAGGCAACGTGGGCTTGCAACATTCTGGTTGTTACACCAGCCCTGGCCCAATCCTTAGGCCACATGATAAGGGCCCAGGTGAGAGAGAGAGAGAAGACCATGACCAGATTCTAAGACAGCTGTTTCAACAAATGCTTTAGCTCGGAGTCCTTGCCTCACACGGAGTGAGGCGGAGCACTAAGGGAAGGGGGCCTTCTCCCCATTCCACAGACAACACTCCCCCTCTGAGCCACAGCTGAGCCATGGGGGTCATCACGGAGGAGGCCAGGGCCAGGAGAAAAGAGGCAGAAGGGAGAGGGTCAGCCTCTCCCTGTGGACCCTCAGAATCACTTCAGGGAGGAAAGAGGACATTAAAGTTCTTTGAGAAAATCGGGCATTTGCGGTTATGTTTCAAATAATTTAATGTTTCTGAACATTTACAATTTCCTTCCATCTGCAATTTCCATTATCTCTTTCAAAACAAATAAATGACAAAGGATTGTATATTTGTCTTCAGAGAACAAAAGGAGCAGGTAAGACCGTCTATTGCCAACCTTTTCTGAGCCATTAGTTGAGTTACTATGAGGCTTTGAAGTACTAGAGTCACATTTCTTCTGGTATTCAGATCCTTATGGGGATTCAGACAGCTCTTTCCAATCCTCAAGACCAATTAGGGAGGTGATACTGTGTCCTGAATTCAGATTGCAAGAGATTTCTCTGTCAAGTCAGGAAACCAATACTGTCCAGACACAGTGGAAGCCCTAAAAGGAAAGGCGAGCATGCATTTGTGTCTGGACCAGCAGAGCACTCGGAAACCTTGCAGCTGCCTCCGGCACTGCTTGGTTTTCCTGCAAGGACAGTACTGTTCATGATGAGAGTACAGTTTATGCATGAGGCCAAGGTACTCTGCTCTTCCTTCTTGCCTCCGTCTCTAATCTCCAATTCTCACTCTCCTGCTTGAGTCCTTTGTGGCGCCTCTGCAGTGATCTATGTTGGCTGCGGTTCTCTCCTTGAGAGTGGGGACCCTACAAGGAAGGAACCACGGTAGGACGACCTCAATTAAATGCACCAACTTCAGTGTTAGAGAAATACATCAACTCTTTTACAAATGATCTACCAAACAAGACTTCCCCTTTTCTACTCTATGCTCCCTTCTACTTCCTCCTTCACTCGCATATGTTTGGGCCTCTCTTATCTTTTCACATCGTCCCTCCTTTCAGCTGAGCTCCCCAGGCCCCACAGCAGGCTGCCTCCACACTGACACTCAAGAACCCTCAACTCGCCTCTTTACTCCTTTGCCTGTAGCTCTCATCCCCCCCCCGCCCCCCCAGTTGTGGGAAAGAACCTCTCTTGGCTTCTGTCTCTCCAAATGATTTTTCTGGCTCTCATATAGGATTCGAGCAAGAAGCAGAACATGAGAGATTGCTTCTGTCCAAAAAGGAACTGGTCAGAATCCAACAGTCCTCTAAGGATGGGGTCTATGAAAAGTTGAGTGCTTGATTCCAACTAGCCATGATCCAGCTCTCTATCAGGGTCGCTCTCTATCTTTTTTACACAAATAAGGAGCATCATGCTGCTAAGAATTAATTTTTTCTGCCCAGTAGAAAGAGTTTAATCTTGCCCTCCCCCTGGGCTGTGTTCGAGTCCTCTTCTCTACCCTACTGTGGTAACCTCTGTGATCAGAATTACCCCTATCACTTTGTACTGGAATTGTTAGTAGTCATCTGTAGACCTTGAAATTCTTAGAGGCAGACTATTGCTGTCTCCCCCGCATCACCACCGCCTTTGTAACCAGGAAGGTCACAACGAAGAGCTGCCAAGGGATCCCCCATTGCTGACGGGGAGAGACAGAGA
This sequence comes from Bos javanicus, assembly GCF_032452875.1. Lineage (NCBI taxonomy): Eukaryota > Metazoa > Chordata > Mammalia > Artiodactyla > Bovidae > Bos > Bos javanicus. Next base: position 7,055,872 of record NC_083887.1, on the reverse strand, counting down.
AGGCAGGCAAGTGTGAGGATGTGAAAAGGGAGCTGGAGAAGAATAAGGATTTCAGGAGGGCAGGCTCAATCCAGTACACTGGTTTTATAATTAACAAAAAGATGACTTCCAGGAAAATCTTACCATCTACTTTAGCCATCTAGTTTTGTTTAAAATTAACATATAATCAAGATTGCTGGGAGAAATATCAATAACCTCAGACATGCAGATGACACCACCCTTAGGGCAGAAAGTGAAGAGGAACTAAAAAGTCTCTTGATGAAAGTGAAAGAGGAGAGTGAAAAAGTTGGCTTAAAGATCAACATTCAGAAAATGAAGATCATGGCATCTGGCCTCATCACTTCATGGGAAATAAATGGGGAAACAGTGGAAACAGGGTCAGACTTTATTTTGGGGGGCTCAAAAATCATTGCAGATGGTGATTGCAGCCATGAAATTAAGAGATGCTTACTCCTTGGAGGAAAGTTATGACCAACCTAGATAGCATATTCAAAAGCAGAGACATTACTTTGCCAACAAAGGTCCATCTAGTCAAGGCTATGGTTTTTCCTGTGGTCATGTATGGATGTGAGAGTTGGACTGTGAAGAAAGCTGAGCGTCGAAGAATTGATGCTTTTGAACTGTGGTGTTGGAGAAGACTCTTGAGAGTCCCATGGACTGCAAGGAGATCCAACCAGTCCATTCTGAAGGACATCAGCCCTGGGATTTCTTTGGAAGGAATGATGCTAAAGCTGAAACTCCAGTATTTTGGCCACCTCATGTGAAGAGTTGACTCATTGGAAAAGACCCTGATGCTGGGAGGGATTGGCGGCAGGAGGAGAAGGGGACGACAGAGGATGAGATGGCTGGATGGCATCACCGACTCAATGGAAGTGAGTCTGAGTGAGTTTCAGGAGTTGGTGATGGACAGGGAGGCCTGGCGTGCTGCGATTCATGGGGTCGCAAAGAGCCGGACACGACTGAGCAACTGAACTGAACTGAACTGAACTGAAGATATAATAATGTAAATAATCAATGAAAAAGAATTCTGGTTTAAAAAAGCAGGATGCTTGACAATTTTGTGCCCATTTCTGCACGCCTCTTCTCCAGTTTACTTCTCTTCTGTTAATGTCAAGGATTAACCTATAGAGGAACACTAGGCTGGCTGACTCGTAACACAGACTTGAATTCTCAAGCACATCTTAATCTCTCTTATATGAAATACAATCTCCTAGAAACAAAGGCAACTAGATTGCACCAGCCATCTCAGAGACCTGCTCATCAGATTCATTCCTGTTTAATATGTGCTTCTAAATTATTCATCAGCAAGACATAAAATAGTTCATTATGAGGTCTCATTTGGATGTTAATTTGCAAATAAAAGTCAGGAAGACATTTATATAAATAATTTTTATAAGTTTAGGTACATAAAACATCTAAAATTCCAGAGAAAGGGTGAATAAAATCTTCTTGGGAAGAAAAATCCAAAGGCAATCACCCTGACTTGAAATAATTTTTATCACAGTCCATCTTCTGTGAGCTTCTTTAGTCATCCAAAGGGTGAGATTAGACCTCATTATGAACTACTTACATACATCATTTGAGATGATGGGAAAGTAATTTGAAGAATTTGGAGCCTGGTAATGAGTTTCCTTTGAAGTTGGGGAGGGGTGGCAGTGGGAACCGAATTTTAGATAATTGCTGGTTGTCTCCAAGGAGTCCAAATGTTGATGAAGCTTCTATGTTGAATAATTAAAGATGCCAACCTCAGAGAAAGATGGAGGGATATCGTCAGGAACCCCTGGACAATTACAAAGCCTACGTCAAGGTCAAACAATCCACTATTTAACTCCATTCCCCACTCCCCCTCTTTACTCCCGCCTCTGTACTGGCTGTGTCTCTCATGGCAGGCTGAGAAGGACAACAGAAAGCCTGGAGAATGTAAGAAAACCTGCTTAGGGAACTTGTCTCTGGCAGCATCCCACATGGAGATTGTAAAACCTCTGCCTTCCTGCCCGAGGCACCCTTCTGCAGAGCGAGGGAGAGGGAGAAGATCCCTCTCCCAAGCTTGTTCAGGAAATCGACAAATGTTCACCCAGCTCTTTGAAGTTTACAAGATCTGCATCTGGGTAAAGTCCATTTAAAGCCTCCCTAGGAAGCCCTTTCCTAGGAGGAAAATGCAACACTGGGCCTGGCTTTTTCTTCCCATTCATTCCAATTTCTGCTGTTCAGTTCATGAGAACTTTACTCCAGTTAATCATGCCTGATCTAGAATATACTCCCAGGATCTACTACCAAGAGACATCAAAGTCCGTTTCCATCGCTCCACATTTGCCTAAGGTAATGCTTGCTGCTACTGCTGCTGCTGCTAAGTCACTTCAGTCGTGTCCAACTCTCTGTGACCCCATAGATGGCAGCCCACCAGGCTCCCCTGTTCCTGGGATTCTCCAGGCAAGAACAGTGGAGTGGGTTGTCATTTCCTTCTCCAATGCATGAAAGTGAAAAGTGAAAGTGAAGTCGCTCAGTCGTATCTGACTCTTAGTGACCCCATAGACTGCAGCCTACCAGGCTCCTCCATCCATGGGATTTTCCAGGTAAGACTACTGGAGTGGGGTGCCATTGCCTTCTCCAAGGTAATGCTTACGCCAACCTAAAGTGCCTCTTGGCACAGCTGTGTGGGTCAGGGGACTTCTACTGGAAAGTAGAGGGATGTGTGCTCATTTCTCTTGCCATCCCCCAGAGGACCCCGCTGTCCTCACGGCATTCTGTAGCCAGGCCAGCAGAGTACCTAGAGTAATAGAGAATGAAAAGCGTGGCCCCTGTGGCCCAGGGAGCAAGGTCAAGGGCATGACCTCATCTTAACTAATTGCATCTGCAATGACCCTGTTTCCAAATAAGGTCACATTTTGAGGTACTGGGGGTTAGAACTTTCACATGTGAAATTGGAAGGGGACACATTCAACCCGTGTGTGTGTGTGTGTGTGTGTGTGCACGCTAAGTCGCTTAAGTCATGTCCAACTCTTTCTGAGCCTATGGACTGTTGCCCACCAGACTCCTCCATCCAGTGGGATTCTCCAGGGAAGAATACTGGGATAGGTTGCTACTTCCTCCTCCAGGGGATCTTCCGGACCCAGGGATGGAACCCGAGTCTCCTGCAGCTCCTGCACTGCAGGTGAATTTTTTTTTTTTTTTTAACCACTGAGCTATCAGGGATGCCCCAGTGTAACAGATAAGAACATCTAAGTCAAATTCCCAATCCTGGTCCAGAGCTGAGGCAGAAGACAACTGCAACTCCATGGCAGATAAATCTCTCCCCAATAAAGTCTGGTCTGCTGTGTTATAGGCTTCAGTAGGTGACTCTGGCTCTTATAAAGAGAGCTTCCCACATCCCTTCCTGCATCCCTTCCATCCTTTCCACAGGCCAGACACTGGTCTGCCACTATCTGCTCTTCCCCAGTCAAGAGAGGGAGCAGAAGCAGCTGAGAGGTGGGGAATGGGGGTGCATGGCTCTAGTTTTTTTACCTCTCTTGGCCCACTCAGAATCTGGACCCTTTTAAGGAATGGGCCAGCAGGACATCTTTCCTGGATGCCAACCTATTACATCACATGAGCTCTTCAAATTACCAAAAATGAAATAATATAAAGACAACTGTATTTACCAGCATGAGTGGGATTGTGCAATCCTCAGAGAGGGTGTTCAGATAACAACAGATGTCTCCCTGATTGTCTTTGGAGAGAACAGATCCACTAACTAAAGGATTTTGGTATTGCCAAATAGGGGTTTTGAGGCTGCAGCACCATTTAATAGCTCAGATCATTGAAGTCAGACTGAGTTCTCCCACCAATTTTCCTCCTCTGATCTTCTCTACTCAATAATGACCACCCCTCCTCCCACAACAAAGGGCTTCCCTGGTAGTTCAGATGGTAAAGAATCTGCCTACTATCCAGGAGAAGCAGGTTTGATCCCTGGGTTGGGAAGATCCCCTGGAAAAGGGAAGGACAACCCACTCCAGTATTCTTGCCTGGAGAATTCCATGGACAGAGTAGCATGGTAGGCTACAGTTCATGGGATCACAGAGTTGGACACAACTGAGCAATAACACTTTCTCCTCCAACAAAGGCTGAATGGACACTATTACCAGTGTGAATGTAGTGACAACTTATAGCCTCAAGCACCCCAAGTACCACCCCACACAGGATATTCCAAGTTCAACAAAGTAACACCAGGTACAGTGTTTCCATTTATATGGAAATCATGATGAGAGACTGGATGTTTCACACTGAATCTGATTTTTAAGATCCCAGAAGCTGGGCATTTGGGCTCCACTTCATATCACAGAACAGAAATCTTCAAATCAAACTTGCAGCAAGAAAACAAGTATCTAAAAGGTGATATTAACTAAAACTGTACTTAATCACTCTAACATTCAACAATTTAAAATCTATCTTTATAAACACACTTGGGTTTACAGTTGCTGACCATGTGTCTTAGGAAGGATGATCCTGCTTCCTACCTTTAGAGTTATATTGTCGTTTCATAAGTGAAACAATGATGAGGAGAAATAATCATTTATTTTTAATGTCCTTACTTGGCAAAAACAAACATTGGCAATCCTAATGATTTATCCCCTCTGTCTACACACACACACACACACACACGTATATCTACTTTTTTTTTTTTCTTTACTGGGCTATGACATTCAGAAATCTGTAAGCACTGGCCAAAATAAACAAAAACAAAAACCCAGAGATGATTCAGAAGATACAGTCTGCTGTAAAAAGAAAAAAAGAAGTTTAGTAAATATCTGAGGATGTAAGTAAAATAATAGACCTGACCAAGACATTCCTGCTATTGCACAGCCCTGCCCAACTACAGAGAGCATAGTTTTGTAACCCTATCTAAAACAGAATCCATCTTTATTCTTCCCCTTCGTTGCTTGCTGCAACCATGAGCTCTATGTGCACTACAATATTCATTCCTCTCTGCAACTGCTGGACGGTGAGTAGACTGTCTTGGACTGTCTAGAGAGCAGGAAGCAGATGGAAAATAAATACAGTTGAGGAGCTCTGGGGACAAAGCTGCAGACGGGACAAGAAAGCCAAGAAATAAACAAACAGGAAGGAGACCGGTCTTTCTGCCTTTCACCCCCAGCTCTGATAGATAAGACTTAAATAGCGAGACGTTGACTGGGCTCAGTTTCAAATTCTACCCTGCTTTTATTCCAGTGTAGCTTTTCTCTTTGAAAAATCTATCTCTGCGTTTTTTTAAAAGGGTGATCAAAATAAGTTCTTAATAAGCGATTACAATCCATTTCAGATGCTACAGTCAGTATTACCTCAGAGATGAAGAGTATGCTTGCAAGCATCTGAAATCAACTTCAGCATAAACATTCCACGTTAAAGGTAGGAACACTGACTCAGGCGGATCTTAAATGTATTGAAGCAGAGCCTCAGGCCCAGGTCTTGGAATGATTCTGAAGTGATTGGAAACCCTAACTATATGGCCTTCATCATTCTTCATGTGTCTACTGTTGCTCATTCTTTCCTTTCCCCTTGGCAAACCCAGCTCTAATGACAGAATCTAACACCAGTCATCGGGACTGGGGCTGCAGCGGTTGAGACTCCGTGCTTGCACTGCAATGGGGACAGCTTCAGTCCCTGCTTGGGGAGCTGAGAGCCCGCATGCTGTGTGGGGGCAGTCATAAATAAAGAAATAACTGCATCGAGTGGCTTTACAAGTTAAAAGAATAAAACCAATCATGCCTACCTCATAATAAACTGACGCCAAAGTGGTGATCTCTGACTGTACAGCATTGTTCTTATTACAAATACTTCAGACTCAAAGCCGATTCCATTTGATTTTCCTCACTACAAATTTCTCCCTTAAAACCTCCTATTACAATCTGATGTGTCTTCAATAACTCCCCGCCTTACGCCTAGACTAAATGCCGCCTCCTCCTAAGGATTTGCTAGGTGACTGGTATGAACAATGCTAGAGCGGAGTTACCCAGATTCAAATCCTGGCTTCTCACATCCTGGCTGTTTGACCTTGCCCATGCTCTTTAGTCTGAGCCTCTGTTTCCTCATCTGCAAAATGAGAATAATGCCAACACTACCTTCTTCAGAGGATTATTGTGAAGCTTGACTCTGGTAAAGGAAAAACTCGCGAAACAATGGCCAACACCGGCTAATATTAGTACTTTCTGTTTATGGTCAGAAATTGTTAATGTGGGTATATGTTCCTTGATACTAAATAAATGAAATCCTAAAAGCAACTGGTTCAGCAGAAAATAATAAATAATTTAAGAAGCCTCTTATTTCTTAAGGTCAGCATCTTTTTACAGAACTCTTTCTCCATGATCATTTTATACCATATAAGACTATCTTGGTGACATCTTTTTAAGTACAGTGTTTCAAAGAATCTTTAGGTAGAAATATAGGTAGGACAAGAAAGTCTCAAATTTTAACCCTTTTTCCAATACAGGCAATTATCATGTGTTGTTACTAATCTAAAACCTTAATACATTTAGTATATTCTGATCCAATGCATGCATTACTTTCTACAAAATCTGTTTCAGTCTCCAGGCAGTTTTCTGTGAATGTGCCCCTGTATATCAGTGCTGTACTGTATACTGTATTTTCAAAGTACTGTAAGATTTTAAATGTTTTTTTAAAAACACATCTATTTTAAAATATCGAATAGGAAGATTTTTGAAGGGAAGAAATGGCATTCAATGAGTTAGCAAAGGATGAAAATAGTTGACTTCATCTTAAAATAATGTTTACAACACTTCACAGCTCAGATATGGCACAGTGGTCAACAAGAAGAAGCTCATGCCTATAAGACAATGCCCTCTGGCTTTGCAAGTTGTGTGTCGTACTGTTACTCTAGACAACTCAACAAGATGCGCTTTGATGTTACCTCAACCCAGTGCATTTAAATGTCAAAAGAATCATAAGAATGGTAGGGCCAAAAGGGAAAGGTGAGAAACTCTTGTACTCCTACAGTAGCCCAGTATAAGCAACATCTTGCTTGGACTTCACAAACAAGGCTAGCAGAAGGCAAGGATTAATTCTAACTGCATTTTTATTTTGCATTAAATATAAACTGGTAAAAATAAATTTTCTTATGTTTTAATTTGCAATTGTGAAAGAGCAAAGTCTGAGCAACAGAGCAATGAGTATTCCCTGCCTGAGGGAATGGGCTTTTACTGAATGTCTAGGTCAGCCCTGGTTTTCCAACTTGTCCTCCAGGTCAAATCATAAAGCCTGCTGGTACAGCTCTTCTACAAAGTTCAGCTCAGAATATTTAACAACAGAGGATGGTCTATGGATTAACTGTCAAGGATTCTGAGATGGTTGACTGTTTGATAAATGCCAATGAGACAGGTTAAGGAAACTGCTATTGTTGAATCACCAAACATAGATTATTCCATCCGCTCTGTGTAACCAGTTTTTCCCTTGTATTGCCACTCTCCATTGTTCTCCAAATAACCATCATGTTTTAATTATAAAGTCTTGAATTTTCAAATGGATTAAAGACCTAAATGTAAGGCCAGAAACTATAAAAATCTTAGAGGAAAACATAGGCAGAACACTCTTTGATGTAAGTCACAATAAGATCTTCTATGACACATCTCCTGCTGTAATGGAAATAAAAACAAAAATAAACAAATGGGACTTAATTAAACTTAACAGCTTTTGCACAACGAAGGAAACTATAAGCAAGGTGAAAAGACAACCCTCAGAATGGGAGAAATAATAGCAAATGAAACAACTAACAAAGGATTAATCTCCAAATTATACAAGCAGCTCACACAGCTCAATACCAAAAAACAAACAAACCAATGAAAAAGTGAGCAGAAGAGCTAAAGACATTCCTCTGAAGAAGACATAGATGGCTAATAAACACGTGAAAAGATGCTCCCCATCATTCATATCATTCAATATTAGAGAAATGCAAATCAAAATTACAACGAGGTATCATCTCACACCAGTCAGAATAGCCATCGTCTAAAAGTCTACAAACAATGAATGCTGGAAAGGATGTGGAGAAAACAGAACTGTCTTGCACTATTGGTGGGAATGCAAGTTGATACAGCTACTATAGAGAACAGTTCGGAGATTCCTTAAAAAAAAACCTAGGAATAAAACTATCATATGACCCAGCAATCCCACTACTGGAAACCCCCAGGAAACCATAATTTTAAAAAGACACATATATCTCATTGTTCACTGCAACATTATTTACAATAGCTAGAACACAGGGGCATTGATTGATGAATGGATAAAGAAGAATGGATAAAGAAGTGGTACATATACACAATGGAATTTTATTCAGCTATAAAAAGGAACACATTTGAGTCAGTTCTAATGAGGTGGATGAAACTAGAGTCTATTAAACAGTGAAGTAAGTCAGAACGAGAAAGACAAATAACATATATTAATGCATAAATTATATATGGATTCTAGAAAGATGATGCTGATGATCCTATTTGCAGGGCAGTAAGGAAGGAATGATGCTAAAGCTGAAACTCCAATACTCTGGCCACCTCATGCGAAGAGTTGACTCATTGGAAAAGACTCTGATGCTGGGAGGGATTGGGGGCAGGAGGAGAAGGGGACAACAGAGGATGAGATGGCTGGATGGCATCACTGACTCGATGGACATGAGTCTGAGTGAACTCCAGGAGTTGGTGATGGACAGGGAGGCCTGGTGTGCTGCGATTCATGGGGTCACAAAGAGTCAGACATGACCAGCGACTGAAATGAACTGAACTGAACTGAACTGAAAGGAGGCACAGGTCAGGAAGCAACAGTTAGAACTGGACATGGAACAACAGACTGGTTCCAAATAGAAAAAGGAGTACATCAAGGCTGTATATTGTCACCCTGCTTATTTAACTTATATGCAGAGTACATCATGAGAAATGCTGGGCTGGATGGAGCACAAGCTGGAATCAAGATTGCCAGGAGAAATATCAATAACCTCAGATATGCAGATGACACCACCCTTACGGCAGAAAGTGAAGAGGAACTAAAAAGCCTCTTGATGAAAGTGAAAGAGGGGAGTGAAAAAGTTGGCTTAAAGCTCAACATTCAGAAAATGAAGATCGTGGCATCTGGTCCCATCAATTCATGGGAATAGATGGGGAAACAGTGGAAACAGTGTCAGACTTTATTTTGGGGGGCTCCAAAATCACTGCAGATGGTGACTGCAGCCATGAAATTAAAAGACGCTTACTCCTTGGAAGGAAAGTTATGACCAACCTAGATAGCATATTCAAAAGCAGAGATATTACTTTGCCAACAAAGGTCCATCTAGTCAAAGCTATGGTTTTTCCAGTAGTCATGTATGGATGTGAGATTTGGACTATGAAGAAAGCTGAGCACCGAAGAATTGATGCTTTTGAACTGTGGTGTTGGAGAAGACTCTTGAGAGTCCCTTGGACTGCAAGGAGATCCAACCAGTCCATCCTAGAGGAGATCAGTCCTGGATGTTCATTGGAAGGACTGATGCTGAAGCTGAAACTCCAGTACTTTAGCTACTTCATGTGAAGAGTTGACTCATTGGAAAAGACCCTGATGCTGGGAGGGATTGGGGACAGGAGGAGAGGGGGATGACAGAGAATGAGATGGTTGGATGGCATCACGGACTCAATGGACATGAGTTTGGGTGAACTCTGGGAGTTGGTGATGAACAGGGAGGCCTGGCATGCTGCAATTCATGGGGTAGCAAAGAGTCAGACTGAACTGAGCAACTGAATTGAACTGAACTGAAAGGAGGCACAGACATAAAGAACAGACTTTTGACCACAGTGGGGGAGGGAGAGGGTGGGATGACTTGAAAGAGTAGTATTAAAACATATACTCTACCATATGTTAAATAGATAGCTAATGGGAATTTGCTATATAATGCAGGGAACCCAAAGCTGGTGCTCTGTGACAACCTAAAGGGATGGAGTGGAGAGGGAGGTGGGAGGGGGGTTCAAGAGGGAGGGGACATGTGTATCCCTATGGCTGTTTCATGTTGAAGTATGGCAGAAACCATCACAATATTGTAAAGTAATTATCCTCCAATAAAAAATTAAATTAAAAAAAAAAAAAAGTGTGGAGCTTTCAGCCATCCCTTCTGAGTCAATCTTTAGGGTCTGTGTTATGATCAGAGGGAAGGTAATCTGCCTAAAGCCTTGGATTTGGCTGGGAATCACCAGTCATCACAAGCCTGTGAGTTGTAACAGAGACATTTTAATAGTTACTTTAAGGAAAGATCAATTGGGAAGCTGGGAAGAAAAACCAGGCTAAGGGGGAAGAGTAGAGATGATGACTATCTTCTAAGCCTCAAATTAAATCCAGCAGTTGGGCCAAAGACCTTATATGTACATTAGAAGAGATTTTAGAAAATATAGACTTTACAATTTCTTTGATTGCCATCTCTCTGACTCTAAACACATTTGAAACATACTAGGAAAAAAAGCATTGCAAATATCCCTATCTTAAGGCAATGTTTAAAAAGCATGCTGCATTTACCCAACTTTTCACTTGGAGAAAGAAAATAAAGACGACTTTAATATGGGGCTACAGAATGTCCAACTCCATTCCCACCGTGGTCTTGACTCATTGGGAGTTTCTGAGAAGGTCCTTGAACCTATATCTCCAACACATTCCCCCTCTACCTGAAAAGAAGGTAATTAAAACAGCTCTCTCATACCTCACAAGTAAGTCATAAAGATTAGAACATTGAATTTCAAAGATGAAAGGCTCAATATAAATTCCAGCTTTATTGTCAAGACGTCAGTGTGAACTCCCAGAAATGTGCTGCTTAAGCAATTCCTACCTGTCAGCAGATCTAAACTGGGATGACCTTGATCTGCAGAGGAAAGGACAGCAGTGCCGTGGGCTAGGAAACACAAGATCTCAGGGGCATTCCTTGTTATAACACCACTTCACTGTCCATCCCAGGGAGCTCACCATAAAGATGAGATGCCACAATTTAATGCATACCTGCTACTCTTCCTACCACCACCACCTGCTACCCCCACAAAAGAAAAAAGTATTTATCCTGCCCCTAAAATGTGCCAGGCTGTGCCTAGGGCTTGAAATATAGAAATTAAATATACTATTCTTATCTCTTCAGAGTTTGTGTTAAAATAAGAGACCTATGTATTCTCTACATAGTCTACTAAGAGGTGAGTCTGCCAGAGCTTAAAGTAGCCCCCCAAAAAATCCTCCACAAATGAAAACAACCCAATCATTTTGTAGTTTTGCAGCTGACATCCATTAGCAATGACTGAACTTGCCATGTACTATGATAAACTCAAACGCTGCCATTTTTTCCTGTTCTCAAACCAAAAAGATATCAGTGAAATTTGAATCTACAACTGCTCCAAATTACCACTGAAGATATTTTTTTCAGGGACTAAGATGAAACCTCCACCACTCTGATCTCAGAATCAGTAAGCTCAAGGAGCTCCTACAACCCAGATGACAAATGCTGGCATCAACATCTGATAGCTGACTAGCCTCAAGATAATTTTCAGCATGGCCAAGGGTGCAGAGAACAGAATACTGTGTGTGTGAGCACACACCAGGGCAGACAGCATGCCGTATTGCCCTACCCTGCCTTGGGTCCCTGCCTTCCTGCTGACCATTTGGTGGTGAGTGAATGAAGAGCAAGTTTGGGTACTGCCTCAGAAAGCACGTCAACCTTCACCTAAGCTGCTTGAAGCAGCTGTCCCAACCCTGTTTAAAAGGTCACCAGGCCCCGAACTCCTTTAGAAACCCATTCCAGCATCTGACCAATTTACATTTGGGAAAAGCTTTCTTATGTGGAAATACAGAATTACAGTTCGGCTCATTTTCTCATAATCCACAGCTAATTGCTGTCACACTTTTAATTTTCTAACCTCTATCATGAAAATTTGACTTTCCTCAAAGGACATTTAAAAACTGTTGATTTTATTCTCCAAATTCCCTCTAGTTTTTCTCCTATGTGTCTTTTTTAAACTACAGATTTAAGCTAGCCAGGAGAATATGGGTATTCATTTCCTCAACTATAAAATGAGACAAGATGATTCCTAAGATTCCTTCTGCTAAAGATCTTAATTCTTGAGAAACTCTGCACAATAGTCTAAAGCAGCAATCAGCAGATATTTTTTGTAAATGATCAGAGAGTAAACATTTTAGGCTTTGTGGCCATAAGGTCTCTGTCATTACAACTCCGGAGGGCCCACTCTAGGGGGAAAAAACAACCATAGACAATACATAAGCAAGTGAGTAGAGCTGTGTTTCAATAAAGCTTTATTGATAAACACAGGTGGCAACTGGATTTGGCCTATAGGCCCTAGTTTGCCTAAATTAAAAAACAAATTCTTTTTCTATACATTCATGCCACCCTTCCTGTCCTTCTATCCAGGCTCAGATTTTCTGAAATGACCCACAACCATTTAGCTAGCAATCAGTGAACTTAGGAAATCTTCAATCGCTCCTGTATATCACACAGACACACACACACACTTTCTCCTTTTTGCTCCAACATTGATGTCTCCCCCCTCCCCCAACACAGTCCTTCCAATTAGCACTGTAACAAATCCCCTGCATTAAATCCTTCTGTTCTTAAAACATCAAGGGCTTTTTGTTTTCCTGATTGGACATTAGTGATAACACCTACTACAGTCCCTGGGGCTGAGGGGACATGAAAGTGAATGAACCCAGTTTGCCCCAGAATCATTAAGGGGAGGCGGCCTGCTAGAGTTGTCTCCAAAGAGGAAATAGCAACTTCTAGAGACACATCACCACAGCAGGAAGAGAATAAAGAATATCCCAGCCTCTCTTTCCTCCGGCCGCCTCACCTCGCTGGTACCTCCCGTGGGCCACACCCAAGCAGAAGACAGAATGCAAAGAAGCTCAGGAGGGGCAATCTTCAGGGACTAGGCTCCGGGGCACAGAGCAGGGAATGAGAGCGGTGGCAGAGTAGAGCCAGCACAGCCAGAGAGCGCTTCCGGTCGGGGTTCACTTCCCCACAGGGCGCTAAGCTGGGGTCCCTCCAGTTAGTGCTCCCACCTGCCACTGTCTCCCTCAAGGGTAGTTCCGTATCACTGGTTGATGCTGTAATGTTGGCTTTTCTTTCTATTTAGAATTCAAGATTGCTCAACTTCTCTTACTGCTCAAACTGAAACATTAAAAAAAAACTTCATCTCCATGCCACCTTAAAAAAACCACACCTCAAAGCTGTTTCTTTTTTTTTTTTTACTGTCATTCCCACATTCCAATAAAACTGAAACACTCCTGTTTTATGGCATCAGAGCACCCAGACTGTGGGAAGGACTGCCTGGCTTCACTGGCAAGGAGTTTGGCTCAGAGAAGCCAGTTTCCCTCCTTCTTCTACTTGCAGCAAATCCCTGGCAGTGATTTCCAAACAAGACTTCCTTTCCTTTCCTGATACTCACAGTGGATCAAATTATTTCTTAGCAAAATATAAGAATCAACAGTGTTGAAAAGAGTAAAAGACGGTGGAAATAAATAGACATATGATGAGGAGTTTGCTCTTAGTCTCTCTGTCCTCAGGCAAACATATGTATGTTGCAGATAATAATACTGCTATACTCAGTTCAATTCAGTCGCTCAGTTGTGTCCGACTCTTTGAGACCCCTGGAACCGCAGCACGCCAGGCCTCCCTGTCCATCACCAACTCCCGGAGTTCACTCAAACCCATGTCCATTGAGTCAGTGATGCCATCCAGCCATCTCATCCTCTGTCGTCCCCTTCTCCTCCTGCCCTCAATCTTTCCCAGCATCAGGGTCTTTTCAAATGAGTCAGCTCTTCGCATGAGGTGGCCAAAGGACTGGAGTTTCAGCTTCAGCATCAGTCCTTCCAATCAACACCCAGGACTGATCTCCTTTAGGATGGACTGATTGGATCTCCTTGCAGTCCAAGGGACTCTCAAGAGTCTTCTCCAACACCACAGTTCAAAAGCATAAATTCTTTGGCATTCAGCTTTCTTTATAGTCCAGCTCTCACATCCATACATGACTACTCGAAAAACCATAGCCTTAACTAGATGGAACTTTGTTGACAAAGTAATGTCTCTGCTTCTAAATATGCTTTCTTGGTTGGTCATAACTTTCCTTCCAAGGAGTAAGCGTCTTTTAATTTCACGGCTGCAATCACCATCTACAGTAATTTTGGAGCCCCCCAAAATAGTCAGCCACTGTTTTCACTGTTTCCCCATCTATTTGCCATGAAGTGATGGGACTGGATGCCATGCTCTTCGTTTTCTGAATGTTGAGCTTTAAGCCAACTTTTTCACTCTCCTCTTTCACTTTCATCAAGAGGCTTTTTAGTTCCTCTTCACTTTCTGCCATAAGGGTGGTGTCAACTGCATATCTGAGGTTATTGATATTTCTCCTGGCAATCTTGATTCCAGCTTGTGCTTCTTCCAGCCCAGAATTTCTCATGATGTATTGTGCATATAAGTTAAATAAGCAGGGTGACAGTATACAGCCTTGACGTACTCCTTTTCCTATTTGGAACCAGTCTGTAGTTCCATGTCCAGTTCTAACCATTGCTTCCTGATTTGCATACAGGTTTCTCAAGAGGCAGGTCAGGTGGTCTGGTATTCCCATCTCTTTCATAATTTTCCACAGTTTATTGTAAAGAAGAAAACAGCAGTGCAATGTAAGGTTGAAATGCGATGATGCAAAAAAAGCACTTAGCCAACCTATTAACTGTAGTTACTATTACTACTGTTACAATTGAGCAGCATTTCAAATGCTACTAGAAGAGTCTTTCCATCGCCCAGACACAACCTCCACTTCTGTATTATAGGGAAAGGGCCCATCAAATATATAATCTTTACTCGGGGACTAGTGTGTCTGCCCCTTTTTCTGTCATGCCAACCTGAGTCATGTGGACAACCTAAAAGAAACCAGAGGACCCTCCTCCTCCCCCTCCTCCTGAGTCTGCCAACAACAGCCCCAGGGAGAGAGCTCCCTTCATCCTAGCTTCCAGCCTCATCCAATGGGCTGGCTCTAGAGGCCAGTAGAACCAAAACTCCTTAGTCCCTACCAGGTCACCCAGCCATCTAAAGGAACATCATTTCCTGTTCTCTTTTGGGCTCCCATTCATTTTCTGCTGGGAGAGGCTTCCATATGTGGTAGTTGAGGAAGGCTGTTGACAGAAAAGAAAATGCTAGGATTAGATATTACCTCCACACCCTCCCTGTCTTTTCTGTTTTCAGATTACTCTTACCAATCATTGTCAACCCTTATATCTCCCTCAACAACTCCTGCTACTCTTGTTCAGTTCAGTTCAGTCACTCAGTCCTGTCCAACGCTTTGCAACCCCAGGAATCACAGCACGCCAGGCCTCCCTGTCTATCACCAACTCCCGGAGTTTACCCAAACTCATGTCCATCGAGTTGGTGGTGCCATCCAGCCATCTCATCCTCTGTCGTCCCCTTCTTCTCCTGCCCTCAATCCCTCCCAGCATCAGGGTCTTTTCAAATGAGTCAACTCTTCGCATCAGGTAGCCAAAGGATTGGAGTTTCAGCCTCAGCATCAGTCCTTCCAATGAACACCCAGGACTGATCTCCTTTAGGATGGACTGGTTGGATCTCCTTGCAGTCCAAGGGACTCTCAAGAGTCTTCCTTAACACCACAGTTCAAAAGCATCAGTTCTTCGGCACTCAGCTTTCTTCACAGTCCAACTCTCACATCCATTCATGACCACTGGAAAAACTATAGCCTTGACTAAACGGACCTTTGTTGGCAAAGTAATGTCTCTGCTTTTGAATATGCTATCTAGGTTGATCATAACTTTTCTTCCAAGGAGTAAGTGTCTTAATTTCATGGCTGCAATCACCATCTGCAGTGATTTTGGAGCCCAAAAATATAAAGTCTGACACTGTTTCCCCATCTATTTGCCATGAAGTGATGGGACCAGATGCCATGATCTTCGTTTTCTGAATGTTGAGCTTTAAGCCAACTTTTTAACTCTCCTCTTTCACTTTCATCAAGAGGCTCTTTTATTCCCACTTTCTGCCATAAGGGTGGTGTCATCTGCATATCTGAGGTTATTGATATTTCTCCCGGCAATCTTGATTCCAGCTTGTGCTTCTTCCAGCCCAGCGTTTCTCACGATGTACTCTGCATGTAAGTTAAATAAGCAGGGTGACAATATACAGCCTTGATGTACTCCTTTTCCTATTTCCTTTTAATATAATCTTGTAGTCATCTATATTCCTTTCCTAAAGACATGGTAGCAAAGTAGGACAAAAAAGTTTTATCTGACATTTTGTTTTGGAAGCACAGGATTTTACAGAAAGTGGACAAAGCAGTACTTGGGATGAATGCATAGCAAAACCAAGCAAATGAAAAAAATGAAGACAAAAGGGAAGGAAGTGAGGAGGGGAGGGAAAAAGAAGGAAGGAGGAAAAGATGGAGAGAAGATGAATACTATGAAATAGTTGCACTTTGATATTTCAAAACAGTTTTGAATTAATAATCAGAGCAAAACAAAAAATATTGTTGGAGTTCCTTATACATATTTTGTGGTTTAATCTTATCTTTGTTTTAAATTACATTAGAGGAGGTACTTCCTTTCTCACAACACCTGCACCTGAAATTATTTTTACAAAATACAATCTGGGTTGTCCTGGAAGTCTAGAGCAGGTGTGATGTAGACAACCAGAAGCCCCAACTGCCCCAGTGCACGCAGGTAGAGAATGGCAAGATGACTGGCTAGAACTCACCCGCGAAGCCTGCCAAGTACTCAGGGCACCTGGCCATCACATCTGTTTATTCCACCCAAACAACAAATCTCCATTCACAGGGTAAGCGGGTGGTATTTCTTTTTCAAAAGTTCAACACAGCTTTCAGCCACAAAAATCACTTGAACCAAGAGGAATCAGACTGCTTGTTTTGTTTTAATCCAAGCCTCCGCTTCAGCATGCCCACTACTTGGAGGTCACATACTTCCCAGGACAAAAGTGTTACTTGGTATGTATACATAAATTGCAAAATCCAAGGACCCAGCACAGCTCCAAGGAGCTGCCACCATCACCAAGTTTATTTGGTCACTTTTGCAAATACACATTTGACTCATTATATGTGTTTTCTTTTCTAGATTAGCGTGCCAGCGTCACAGAAAAAATTACTTAGTAGGCAGGTGTACTTTAGTCCTGTTTAAAGAAGATTTTCTCACCATTACTTGGAAAGAGAAAGGTACACAGATTGGGAACCACACTGATAAGTAATCTTCAACAATTTTTGTGTGTCTTTTGACTTTTTTATAAGTGTACCCTTAAACAAAAAAAGAATGTAACTTGTGGGAAAACCAGCATACCTTGATTCCATGTTATTTTTTAAAATATTTTTGATTGTGATAAAATATACATGGGCTTCCCTGATGGCTCAGATGGTACAGAATCTGTCTGTAATATGGGAAACCTGTGTTTGAATCCTGGATTGGGAAGATCCCCTGGAAGAGGACATGGTAACCCACTTATTCTTGCTGGAGAATCCCCAAGGACAGAGGAGCCTGGTGGGCTACAGTCCATGGGGTCAAAAAGAGGCAGACACGACTAAGTGACTAAGCACAGCATGCAAAGATATTTTTTTTTTTAATGTGGATCATTTTTCAAGTCTTTATTGAATTTGTTCCATTACTTGTTTTATGTTTCAGTGTTTTGGCCATGAGGCATGTGAAATCTCAGCTCCTTGACCAGGGGTTGAACATGCACCCCCTATATTTGAAGGCAAAATCTTAACCACTGGACCACCAGGGAAGTCCCACATAGTAACCATTTTGAAGAGTATGATTCAGTGGCATTAAGTTCAGTCGCCCTGTCATGTAGCCATCACCACCTTCCATTCCCAGAAATTGCTCATCTCCCCAGCCTGAAACTCTGAACCCATGAAACAACAACTCTTCGTTTCCTTCTCTCCCAACCCCTGGTAAGCACCATTGTACCATCTGTTTATGAACTTGACGATTCTAAATGGAATCACACAATACTTACCCTTTTGTTTCTGGCTTACTTCACTTAGCATAATGTCTTCAAGGCTGAACTACATTGTAGTATGTACCCAAATTTCATTTCCTTTTAAGGCTGAATAATATTCCATAGTGTGTGTAGACTACATTTTGTTTATTCATCTGTCTAAAGACATTTGGTTTGTTTTCACATTTTGGCTGTTGGGGATAATGCTGCATGGACGTGGGTGTACAAACATCTGTTCGCGTTTCCCTGCTTTCGATTCTTTGGGGTATATGCCCTCCATGTAACTTTAATTAGCTTCACCAAAACGCCTTCCTCTATCAGAGAAGACTGTTCTTTGAACCTAGTGTGTACCCTTGAGAGAGCTGTCATCAGCCTGGTGAGAGAGGAAGCAGAAGCTCCTCATCAGCATCAGTTCATTCAACGCTGGCAACCAGCAGAGGGACAGGAGCAGCGGCCAAAACACCCCGTGTTCTTTAGTACTTTTTAATGTTATGAGTTGTTAAATCCCTAGGGACTTCTTTAAGAAATGTATGATGTGACCTTCCAAAGCAATTTGGCAGCTGGTGAAAAGATGGCCAGGTTGGGTAGAAGAGGACATCCCAGGTGGACCCGTGGGTGTCCTTCCTTTCAGAGAAAGCTGAATGGATTTTCTCTGATAAAGTCATCCAGGATGGAGAGGAAAAGATGCAAGAGAAGGACTTCCCTGGTGGCCCCGTGGTTAAGAATCTGCCTGCCAATACAGGAGACACAGGTTTGATCCTGATTCGGGGGAAGGATCCACATGTCACAGAGCAACTGAGCCTGTGTGCCACAACTACTCAGCCTGCACTCTAGAGCCCACGCACCACTACGGTGGAGCCCGAATGCTGCAGCTACTGCAGCCCATGCGCCTAGAGCCTGTGCTCTGCAACAAGAGAAGCCGCTGCAAAGAGAAGCCTGCACACTGCAACCAGAGAAAGACCAGGCACAGCAACAAAGACCCAGTGCAGCCAAAAATAAATTAATAAAGTGTTTGGTTGTTTTTTTTTTTTTAATGGAATAGGAGAAAAGACAGTGACTTCTAGAAGAAGGAGAAACAGGAGAGAGGGATGGGACTTCTGTGGCTTCCTGGGGCAAAGGAATCCAGGAGTTGCAGGTACAGAGTAATCTGAAGTATGGAATTTACAGCTCAGCCTCTAGAGAAGCCCTGCCCAGGTTCACAGAAAGGACAGGAAGCAGCAAGAGAAATAACAGTTCGCACAGGAGCTCAGTCGAAGGCTCAAGGGAGGTGCAACTGCTGTCAGAACAGAAAAGAGTCCTTTTCTTATTCCACTGGTCAAGCAGAGCCCGAGGGCCGCATCAAGGTCCAGACCTCGAGAGCAGAAGTTACATGGGGGTCTCCAGAAAGCCTGTGGCCCCAGGAGACCCAGCACTGAGGATGGGAGAGGAATAAGCACATGGAGGATCCTACACTGCTTCCCACCAATCATCAGGCCATGTGAGCTGAACAGGGCTTGGCAGAGCTCTCTCTCAGATGAATCAGCGGCCCACTCAGATTCAGTCACCCACAAGCCAGCTGTTCACACCAGACTTCAGGAGACCATGGTGTAAGGGAAGGAACAGGGGAGGAAAGTGCACAGAACCAAGGAGTTCACAGATAAAAAGGCACTTCCCACATTCCCTCCCCACCCATCTTCACCTTCAGCTGCTGCTACTGCTGCTGCTAAGGCGCTTCAGCCGTGTCCGACTCTGTGCGACCCCATAGATGGCAGCCCACCAGGCTCCCCCGTCCCTGGGGCTCTCCAGGCAAGAACACTGGAATGGGTTGCCATTTCCTTCTCCAATGCATGAAAGTGAAAAGTGAAAGTGAATTCGCTCAGTCGTGTCCGACTCTTAGTGACCCCATGGACTGCAGCCCACCAGGCTCCTCCACCCATGGGATTTTCCAGGCAAGAGTACTGGAGTGGGGTGTCATTGCCTTCATCTTCAGCTGGTATCATCAAAGGGTGACACTCAGATCTCACCAAGTCAGAAATGGCAGGCACGATTCTTTATGATCTATTCTTCTGACCCATTTGAAAATTCCTCATTTGGCACTGAGTACACTCAAACAGTGGCTGAGATCTCCCTCCCCATTAGGCCCTGCAGCCACAGCTAAGACATGGAAGTGAATAAGACAATTCCCTGCACTCAGGAAGCATACGTCCTATGAAAAGACAATCACAAGGACAGTTAGAAAAGAAAGTGACCAGGACTAGAAGAGAAAGAGATGTGGGGTAGACTAAGGGCAGAAGGAAGTAGACTGTAACCAGGAGGAGTACACAACCCAGAGGATCAGGACCATTCAGCAAGTCTGGATTAGCTTCTTATTGCTGCTGTAACAAGTTGCCATAAATTCATTGGCTTAGAACAACACAACTTGATTATCTTGAACTACCCGAGATCAGAAGTCCAAAAATGGGCCTTAGGGGGCTAAAATCAAGGTGTCAGCAGGGCTGCAATCCCTCTAGAGGCCCTTTTGAGCATCCATCCCCTGCCTTCTTCAGTTTCTGGATGCTGTGTGCTTCCCTGGTCCATGGTCCCCTTCAACAAGGGCATCGCTCCAGCCTCTCCCTGTGTTGTCACATCTCCTTCTCTCTTAGCCTCAGCCTCATGCTTTCCTGCTTGTAACTACACTAGACCCACCTGGAAAATCCAGGGTAATTTCTGAATGCAAGATCCTTGAACTTAACCATGTCTGCAGAATCCCTTTTCTCATTAGAAAAGACCTGATGCTGGGAAAGACTGAAGGCAGAAGGAGAAGGGGATGACAGAGGAGGAGATGGTTGGATGGCATCACTGACTCAATGGTCATGAGTTTGAGCAAGCTCTGGGAGATGGTGAAGGACAGAGAAGCCTGGTGTTCTGCAGTCTACGGGGTTGCAGAGTTGGACACAACTGAGTAACTCAACAACAACAAAGGAGATAGTATCATTATTATCCTCCTGAAAAGACTATCCTCTTTTTTTCTTGATCTTTTTTTTATGGAATTCACCCACAAATCATCTAAATTATATGTAAAAGTCATCATGGATAACATCAGCAGACATCTTCTGCATAGCCTATGCTGCTTTGCATGCGTGCATGCTGAGTTGCTTCAGTCATGTCCAACTCTTTGCAACCCTATGGACTGTAGCCCGCCAGCCTCCTCTGTCCACGGATTTCTCCAGGCAAGAATGCTGGAATGCCATGCCCTCATCCAAGGGATCTTCCCAACACGGGGATCAAACCTGAGTCTCTTACTCTCTGCATTGGCAGGTGGGTTCTTTACCACGAGCACCTAGGAACCCCAATGCTGCTTTAACTGTTAATGTTTCCATGGTAAGTAAGTCTGATTTTCTCTGATCCTCCAATGCTGAATTATTTTCATATTCTGGTCTTATCATTCCTTTTCCCTTAAGGTAGAAACTAGTGAATCCCCTGAGCAGACTTGACTTTTCATGAGCTGATAAAACATACATTAGTCAGTTTCATTTTCTAAATTAGGTATAGGAATAGAATTCAGAACTATTTCCTAAAACTGTTTGTATCTCTAAAATCGTGATTAAAAGTCTTAAGTCTTCTAATATTTTATTATTGTTCTTCTACAATTGTTGTTGGTGGGGTGGAGAAAAACTGTAATTCAAGCCAGAACCAAGAATAAACTTTGTTCAAAGTCACATAGATTATTAATGGTATAACCTGGATGAAAACTTTAGCCTCCCAACTCCAGAGCCAGTGTTCTTCACATGAACCATGTGGTCTTTTGTATGTCATTCTTCTCTTCAAGATCAAAAATTTGGGAGGAATACAGTTGAGCTTAAATACTCATCCAGATTTTCCTCTTCATTGAAAACCTCCCACCAATAGCAATAATTGGTGTTCCAAGAACAATCCTTCCTGTTGCTGGATGTTTGACTCTGTGAAATATAAACAAGCTTCAACAAGACAGAGAATATGTAATCAATATACTTTGGCTCCTGTTCAGAACAGCCATGCCTCTGGCACTTGATATCTTCACAGAAAATGGATATCAGAAAGGAAGATCACACTTCATGAAAAGCAGAACCACAGATGTAGGGGCGATGGTGTCAGTGAGAATCAGTTACATGTCTGATGACAGTCTTTGTGAATCTCAAATAATGGCAATATGGCCATCCTTTGATTCCTCTCTAGAATTCCCCAGAGTGGCTCCTCCAGCCATCCTCCCCCTCCCTGTCTCCCCTTCGTGGTCTCCACATCCCAGCCAGATGGTCACAGCAACTCAGACAGGGAGGAAAGCCAGGCCAGGTGCCACCAGCTCCTGGCATGTTCCTCCTCCCCACCCCCCAATCACTCTTATCTTCATTCAGCTTCTCTTCCTTCACCCTCGCTTATCATAGCTTCATCTTTGTTCAACGGGCTGTCTCCCCTCAGTCTACTGACACATAAAGTCCTCAGCCTAGTGGGGAACTCAGAAGCCTCCCCTTCCTCACTGTGCTCTGCATTCTGGCTGTACCACTGACTAAGAGCTCTCCATTCCTTGGCACCCACTATTTTCTCTGCCTATGAGGCCATTCCTCCATTCTTTGCCCGGAGAACCCCTAATCATCCTTCAAAGCCCCACTCCCAGTGACCCCTATAATGCTGTTCCCGACCAACAGTCCTCCTCAGTAAAGATGCATAGTCTTGCTCTGTGCTAGAGGCCCACACTTTCCTCCTGGAGAGCTCTTAGCCCAAAACCTTAGCATTATCTGTCCACCTCTCTCACTGTCTCCCTCCAAAAGTTCCCAGACTTGAGAACTCTTTAAGAGCAGAGCCTCCTTTTCTCTTGAAATCTCCAGCACTGACCACAATCCTAGGTACTTAGTAGACACCCAGTAAATCTTTGAGTGATTAAAAGTATGTTCAAGTCTTTCCATTAAAAAAAGAAAGGAAACAAAATCTACCCTTCTGCTACCTTCTGGAACTGCTCTCGACCCCTACATCTCTGTTTCCCTTTCTCACTAGATTCTCAGGACCCAGGTCTCACCTTCTGCAAGCTGATCACCTCATCAAGTGACCCCAGGATCTGCCTAACTGATGCTAGACTATTTTCTAGTCACCTCAGCAGTCCATTGTCCCTGGCCTTCTGGGTGTGTGATGGCTCTTACCTTCCCACCTTTCGTGTCACTGCTTTCTATTTTAAGTCAAGAGTTTGTTCCTCCACCCTTCCAGCTTCTGTGTCTCAGAAGCATTCCCCCTCCCCAACTCCCCCCGCCACCACCACCACCATCTTCATAAAGATGCTAGCTCTGGCCAGAACCACAGTGTAGGTGGCCTGAATACATGGGAATTGAAACAAACCTCTGGCAACAAGACAGCAATTCAATGAAGTAACGTGTGTAGGCACAGAGCCCCCAGCCTTAGTCCTCCGTGAGCGCTGTCGTAGTCCATCCTGGACCAGCTCCATCCAAACCAGCCACCTTGCTCCCATTTCCCTGCCCTTTAATTCATGCTGGTACCTCTGCTATCATAACATTTCTAATGCAGAGTGAACTCTCAGTTTAAAGGCTCTCCGTGTGCTGCTTCACACACAGTTACAAAAAGGAGGGGTTCCTACACGCCCCTCACAGCAAAATGAGGAAGAGAAAGGCGGCAAGGGCAGCTGGTCTTCCATCACATGACATTTCTTTAACTTTAAAGCTCTGCTCTTCTTCTGAGGTGATGTGCTTCCTGCCTCCTGTATTGAAATGCCCTTTTTGTAATGAATCCATTGTCATTTTGCTTCATTTCTTTAAGTCGGTCTCCTTACTTGGGAGATTACAGAATTCATAATGGTAAATGGCCTAAATTTTCTTAAAATTAACTAGTCTGTTATTCCAGATTTCTACAAGGGACTAAGTGGCCTCTGCATGCTTACCACATTGGGTGAAGACCTTACTACCACTGACACTGTTTTAAAAGTAAAAAACTAGGACTTCCTTGGCAGTCCCTTGGATAAGAATCTGCCTGCCAATGCGTGGGTCATGGGTTTGATCCCTGGTCTGGGAAGAATCCACACACCAGGAGCAACTGAGGCCATGTGTCACCACTGCTGAAGCCTGTGCACCCAGAGCCTGTGCTCCGCAACAAGAGAAGCTACTGCGGGGAGAAGTCCATGCACCACAGCTAGAGAGTAGCCCCCAGTCGCTTCAACTGGAAAGAGCCTGCGTGCAGCAACAAAGACCTGGCCCAGCAAAAAATAAGCAGCTTTCCAAAAATATTTTTTTAAAAAGTGAAAAACAGGCAGAGATAAAAAGATGTTTGTTCATAATACAGACTACTTGAGATGTTTGCAGCCCCCAGTATCTTTTCAAGAAGATACATGTCCCCATATGGACTACTCAAGATAAACATGTTTTTCTGCCTTGAATCATCTCCTGGTTTGTATTTGGAAATAATGCACTCAGCAAGAAATGAGATTCCCTTCAGTCCCAACTCCATCAGGAGGGCACAAGTGTCCAGACAACCCAAACAGCCTTTTTGTTTATGCATACCTTTCCATTTTTTAGTTATTTTATGTCTTTACCTTTAAGTCTTGTAAACACGCATACTAATAGTGACTGTCATCAAACACACCACACAGACACATGCACGCTAACACACTTTAAAGCAGACAATTCATCATTTCCTGCCCCAAGACCATATTTTACAGTCAGAAGCCAATTGTCAGCACACATGCTCCTAGATAAACGGACACGCATACCAGCTAATCGATGAATTTGCATGGAAACAGCGTCGTGGGAAGGAAACCTGTGTTCCCAGATTTCCGGGCCAGGTGCTCAGCCTGTTAACATAAAGATCAGTCCTCCTGGGCCCAACCCATTGGGAACACTGCCCAAAATTACTTACAATTGCAAACACAGTTGAGGCTAAGATAATTCTGCAAAATGAGAGCCTGGTTTCCGAAAGGTAACATAAGAAGAGCTCAGTTCAGGAGGGGCCTGTGTGAGGGGTATTTTGGTGGGGGTGGTGCTGGGGTGCAGGTAGTGCTGGTTTTGTTTTCCTACATCTGACTTTTCTAGCAGAAGATAATCATGCAGCAAGGCTTTGTGCCTTCAAGTTCCCCCGCTGCCACCATCCACTGTTCCTGCTCTCCCGTAAGTGGGAAAGGTTATGGGTCCCAGAGAAACTGAGTTGAATTAATGTGTTCAGAGAGGAGAAGGCTTCCCACATGCACATGTGCTCCCTCGCAGCCCCTCCTTTAGCATTTAGAGCTCCTGTACCCCCTCCTAACTCCCACTCCCCATCCCTCACCCCCCACCATCTCTCCTAAGCTGGTGTCTGAGCCCAGGCAATGACCTTTCCGAATGGCACATTCCACTCCCCTATACAGCTCATCACTGAGGGAAAGGACCATGATGGTTTGCATGGAGCTCCAGAAAAGGGAAATGTATGGTCTGTTTTTTGTTTTTTTAATTCCACTCCACAAATACGTTGTCCTTAGAGCAATAATATAAAGGTTTCACATGGTGGGGGGGGGGGAGCTTTACATAACAAAATATTGAACTTCCAAAATTCAGAAAAAGAATCTCCCAACAGTATTATATATTTAATTTTAGTTTCCATAAAGAAGAGTCAATCATACTCTTTTCCAGGGCATCCCCCATGGCTCAGTGGTAAAGAATCCACCTGCACTGCGAGAGACAGAGACACGGGTTTGATCCCTGGTAATATCCCCTGGAGGAGGGCATGGCAACCCACTCCAGCATTCTTGCCTGGAGAATCCTATGGACAGAGGGGCCTGGTGGGCTACAGTCCATGGGGTCACAAAGAGTCAGACATGACTGAAACGACTGAGCACAGCCCATATTCTCTTTTCCAAATAGGATTCACAGAAATATCAACGGCAGCGGCTGCAAGCCAGCCCTGAGCTTCCCCTGCTGAGTCCTCAGGGAAGAAAGGATGGAGAGTCCCGTCAGGCTGCTCCTGAGAAATGGGTTGGAGGAGACGGGCACTCCCCGGGGAATCAGTGCCCCAAGGCCAGCCTGCAGCTCCAGCAGAATGGCCGCATCCCAGCAGGACGGTGACCCTTTGTTTCACCTACCCCTCTACTGTAATCCTTCAATAATCCCACCTGTTTTCAAAAATGCCAACCTCATTGTTCTTAACTCCCACTCCACCCCTCAAAAAAGGATTAGACTCCCGCTAACCCAGCGACCCTCTTGTTTCGGCACCTTCAGAAGTAAAGGATTTCCCTTCCCTTCTGTAACTGGAGCAAGTCCTTCCCTCCCTGCAGGGGACATGGTCCCATTCTGCAGCGTTTCCTCCTGAGAGTCACTTTTTCTGAACAAAGACCCAACTGTCTGTACAGTCTGGGAAAGCTTCCCTCCCTGGAGTCAGGAGCACACCCTCCTACAAACCCAGACATGCACAGAAGTTCCGCACTTCACCGCAGGAAGCACGGCCGGTGGCTTCAGGCATCATTAATCATTTTGAAGTGATTTGTCTTAAAAAGGAAACACAAAACAAAGATGCAGTTGGTCAAGCCCAATGAAAATGAGCACTTCTTCTCCCCAAAACTGCATTTCCCTGATTCCATGTGGGACAGTAAGAGCTCACTGCATAGATAGGAGCAGGGGGGAGAAAAGAGAGTATTTCCTCCTTAATTCAAACTCTGACAGATATTTGGGAGCTGGTGTGGACACAGGGTGCTAGGGTTTCCCAGGTGGTGCTGGTGGTAAAGAACATGCCTGCCAATGCAGAGGACATAGGAGATGTGGGTTCAATCCCTGGGCCAGGAAGATCCCTTGGAGAAGGGAATGGCTACCCACTCCAGTATTCTTGCCTAGAGAATCCCATGGACAGAGGAGCCTGGCGGGCTACAGTCCATGGGATCACAAAGAGTCAGACATGACTGAAGGAACTTAGCACAGCACACACACACATGGACAGAGGGAACGCCTTAGAGGGAGGTTCAGATTAAGGAAGAGGCTCTCTACTTCCTTTGCCATTCCACCCAGAGAGACATACTTAGGAGGAGGATAAAACAAGAACCATTTGGGGGTTTTGCTTCTTCTGCGAATCTTCATTTTCCTTTGAAAGGCTATTAATCACAGCTCAGGACAATCCTATTTTGTGTTCCAGTTCCATCAGGGGAGCGGTGGAGTGGTCCCTACGCCTGCCCCATCACCAGCCCCCCTCCCTCTGCCTGGAAGGGCTGCCCCTGAGGGTGTCCCTTGGAAGGGAGCAGAGCGCCAGCCAGTCAGATCCACTCATCCCCCCGGTCCACACCTCTGAAGTAAAATTGTCTCTCCAGCACAGAAAAAAAGCGGTAACTAGAAAACAAAATGTCCAATCTTTCCTAGGAGATTACATTTCCTGCCTTACTGGGTTGAGAGGAAATTCACTTACATAAAATTGGATTAATTTTTTCTTTTCCCCTGAAGTCTCCTGGTCTACCAGAAGCATCTTCTGTCAGCTGCCTCTTTCGGAACTCTTGGCTATTTCCTAATCTTCATTTATTCCTTAATCAGGACATCTGGCTCTGGAGTGAAGCTCGGAAGCAGGGATGGAGGCAGGAAAGGGTCTGCAACTTTTGCCCTAGTTCCCTGTTGCCTCCTCACCCCCTAAGCTATGCTCTGCCAGGATACAAACCTAGACACTCCTTCATCTCCTCTCCATCAATCAACTGCTGAAGTCTCACAGCCAAGCCCTATTGTTTATTTAAATTTAAAGGAGGAGAATTGACAAATATCATCTTAGTAGTTTAAGCTACAGGTTTTAAATAGAATAACATGATTAAATCGGGTGGTGGTTGTTATTGTCTCTCAGAGCTTGGTTTCTTAAACTAGTTTTGTATATATCCAAGAAGAGTCTTCTCAAATCTGCTTTGAGTCACATCGCAATGACCAGCAGAGCACCTGAGCTGGAAGGACAATGGTCTGGCACAAGGGACCTGGAGCTCAGGCTAATTAAAGATGGCATGCCCACAGAGGCCTGGAGGGAGTGCCCGGCATGGAAGGAGGTCATCCCTAAGCGGGAGTGAGTACGATGGGTGTCAGAGGACAGCCTTCATGTGACAGGAGGGAATTGTGGCCCAGAATGCAAGTCAGAGGCAGAGCCTCTAGAGGAGAGAGTCTGACAAGGGGAGATGGGAGATCGGTTATGTGCAGGAGGACTGAGCAGATAAGGAAACATTTTAAGGACAGCAGAAAGGGAGAAAAATGAAATGAATTGTATGTGTTGTTAGATTGTAATTGGATATATTGATGCGAATAAAGGGTTTTCAATACACATAGGTAAATACAGAAATAAATGTAGCTCTGTCCATTGCTAGGGCTTGGGAATAATGACAACCACAATGACGGTAAGCATATAGAGTGTGCCTTCAGTTCAGTTCAGTCTCTGAGTTGTGTCCGAGTCTTTGCAACCCCATGAACCACAGCACACCAGGCCTCCCTGTCCATCACCAACTCCCGGAGTCCACCCAAACCCATGTCCATCGAGTCGGTGATGCCATCCAACCATCTCATCCTCTGTCATCCCCTTCTCCTCCTGCCCTCAATCTTTCCCAGCATCAGGGTCTTTTCAAATGAGTCAGCTCTTTGCATCAGGTGGCCAAAGTACTGGCGTTTCAGCTTCAACATCAGTCCTTCCAATGAACACCCAGGACTGATCTCCTTTAGGATGTACTGATTGGATCTCCTTGCAGACCAAGGGACTCTCAAGAGTCTTCTCCAACACCACAGTTCAAAAGCATCAATTTTTTGGTGCTCAGCTTTCTTTACAGTCCAACTCTATGGAGTGTGCCTAGATAGTCCTTTCTGAATGTCCGCCTCCCCTAAAAAAAAATCAGGGCCCCCTGAAGAAACAGCTGATGCCAAAGCTGGAATTTGGCAAATCCAAGATACAGGAAATATCTTGCTGTGGCAGAAAGCAAGGAAGAGTTTAAACAGTGAGGTAGAAAAGTCAAATACAGAGGCAGCTTCAATGGACACAACCCCCTTGGAGACGGCAATGACAACCCACTCCAGTATTCTTGGCTGGAGAATCACATGGACAGAGGAGGCTGGTGGGCTACAGTCCATGGGGTTGCAAAGAGTCAGACACGGCTGAGTAACTAGCACTTCAATGGATACCACTAGGCAAACCAGGGACAATTTGAGCATCAAAAAATTATAACTATTTAAATAAAATAGGAAACAATAAGTCATTCTGAAATAAACAAATTGAAAGCTTGATGAGGAACAAAATATTTACATAGTTTCAATGTACCTCCCACAAAATGCTCATGAATTACAAAGGAACAAGGGATCACTTGACCATGAAAAAGCCTGGTAGACATCACCTTGATCAAGCACTCACGATGGACGTCATTAGTATAGAACCGATAAGGGGCAATGAAAAGAACGCAGAATCATCTCTATGTAGTTGCTCCCCAAAAGCCACTGCTGCTACTGCTAAGTCACTTCAGTCGTGTCCGACTCTGTGTGACCCCACAGACAGCAGCCCACGAGGCTCCCCCATCCCTGGGATTCTCCAGGCAAGAACACTGAAGTGGGTTGCCATTTCCTTCTCCAATGCAGGAAAGTGAAAAGTGAAAGTGAAGTCGCTCAGTCGTGTCCGACTCTTAGCGACCCCATGGACTTCAGCCTACCAGGCTCCTCCATCCATGGGATTTTCCAGGCAAGAGTACTGGAGTGGGTTGCCATTGCCTTCTCCAGCAAAATCCACAGCCTACCTAAATCTAATCATGAATGATCATCAGTCAAATCCAAACTGAAGGTCATTCTACAAAATAACTGACCAGTAATCTTCAAACATGCCAAGGTCCTGAAAGATGAGGGAAGCCTGGGACCATGTTCTAGGCTGAAGGAGACTGAAGAGATGTGACCAAATTCAACAGGTGGTTCCAACCTGGAACCTCGTGCTATGGAGAATATCACTAGGACAAGCGGCAACCCTTGAATGGGGTCTGAGGATCAAATGACAGCAGTTATAGTGTCCCTGCTATTTTCCTGGTTTGGGGGGTTGTATCATGGTTATGGAGGAGAATGACTTTATTTGTAGGAAAGACACTTTATAAAGTCATCGGGGGTGTGGCATTCTGTGACAGCTGACTCCCACACTGTCCAGGGGGGAAATTATTTTGCACTCACAACTTTTATCATTGCTTCAAAGTACTTCAGGACTTCATTTTAAAGAGACTGTTAGCTCATGAGCACCTGGAAGGGCAGAGACCATGGGAATTAGCTCATGAGCACCTGGAAGGGCAGAGACCATGGGAATTCATTCTTATCCAGTACCTGGCACATGCCCAGCCCAGGTGAGTGCTCGATAAATGATTGTAGACTTTAAATGTTTGGAAAACTCTCTGAGATACAGAAAGAATGCAATGAAAGGGCTTCCTCTAAGGTTTATGCATTTTTTTTAAAACATCTACAGGGTTTATCATATGCCAGGCATTATCATAAATATTTGACAAATAGCTCTATGACACAGGCGCTATGAGTATCCCCAGTTTAAAGAGAAGGGAACTGGAGGACTGAGAGGTCATGTGGCTTGCCCAAAGCCACACAGTCAGTGAGTAGTAAGACGAAGAGGCATGCCCAAGCAGTGGGGGTGTAGAGTTCACACTCTTAGCCATTTCGCTACAAGGCTTCTCCGAGATCTCATACCTGCAGAAAATTTAAGATGATCCCCATTCCAGAGCTTCCCTGGTGTTCCAGTGGCTAAGACTCCACACTCCCAATGCAGGCAACACGGGTTCAAACCCTGGTCAGGAAACTAAGATCACACATGTTGCATGGGATAGCCAAAAAGAACGAAACCAACTTCCCTATGCAAAACATTCAGTTCTCAACTATCCATCTGTACTTTCTGTACATTCTAAGTTGACAGAATAATGTCACATTCCTTATTTTACAACGCCCAAGAGAAGCCCATTCCAGAGCTGGGTACTCAAACTTTGTGAGCAGTGCTTGTCCATCAGCTTTGATGTTCACACAAATCCTGATCCCCCAAAGAGACCTTGGGTTCTTAATTCTATCAGCTGCAGTGTATTTGGCCTTAATGTTTTCAACTTCTTTCTGCTATGCACGTCCCTTTCTCCTTTTTATATCAAGATTACGTAGATAAATCCTGGGTATATCATGGTTACAGCTCCCCTTCCATTCACCAAGGCAAGTGCCATCAGCCACTGGCCAAGGTCCTACTCTGTGACACCTCACTGTCCTGTTCCCTTCTCTCATAAGCATCTGAATTTCCTGAGGCTGTGACTCCCACGTGCCTCCTGCTGGAATGGATATTTCTACAGCTCCTGTGAAAAAAAAGCTGAAGCTACTCCACCACAGAGCCTGCTCTGCCTCACTTCCTCCCTCCTGTGAAATGTGCAAATAGGTTGTTTCATGGTCCTTTATGTTCTTCTAGGGAAAGGAGCTCTGTCAAAACCAAGGTGCAACATCCATTAGACTCCCCTTTAGAGCAAATGGCTCATAAAGTAACTCCAATAAACAAATACTTTTCTTTATAATTCAGTGTAGCACATTACCTAATAAAACTGTAATAGGCATGACACAATGATTTCTATTTCACAAGCGTTGTTTGACTATTTGTGTAGGCTACGATGTTATCGCAAAAATGTATGGCAGGTTTCAGGTAGGCTTCGGGCAAGTTCCACATCGCCAAATAACAGCTCTTAGTATCTTTGCTGCTGCTGCTGCTGCTAAGTCGCTTCAGTCATGTCTGACTCTGTGCGACCCCATAGACGGCAGCCCACCAGGCTCCCCCGTCCCTGGGATTCTCCAGGCAAGAACACTGGAGTGGCTTGCCATTTCCTTCTCCAATGTGTGAAAGTGAAAAGTGAAAGTGAAGTCGCTCAGTCGTGTCTGACTCTTAGCCACCCCATGGACTGTAGCCCACCAGGCTCCTCCATCCATGGGATTTTCCAGGCAAGAGTACTGGCACGGGTGACATTGCCTTCTCCCTTCGTATCTTTACCTTCAAATAATACTTAGTCACAGGAACAAGATCATCCATGTGCTGTGCCCCGTTTCCACAGGGGTGAAAACACCAGGGATAAAACAGGAAGAAGGAAAGCTTTTACTCAATCTTCAGGTGCAATTTCTTTGTCAAAAATAGAACTATAACCTTGTCCTACACTTCTTCTCTGTGCCAGTTTCCAACCATCAACAGGCATTATCTCCTGAATAGAGTTTGTATGTATGTACTTACATACGTGGAACTTGTGAGTGTGTGCACGTCCTCTGCTCTCCTATTTCCCTTGCAAAAGCACAGCTCCAGTGCTCTCAAGGGAGTGTTCTGGACCCCAGAGGGGCTGAGTTCCAGTGGCAGCTGGCTTGATAACACACTACTTATTGGTTGCCTTCTGGCATTGCTGTTTCACTTCCCCGATCCCCTATTGGCGTTCCCTAAATTAACTACTTGCCCTTTTATCTTTGCCTTAGCATCTTCTAGGGAAAGCCCAACTAAAGCAATCCACTCTCTAAAGAATATGGAAATTGACCAAAGCCTGTGGACAAACAGCTACCCTGTTGTCCTGATTATTGACAAGTCCCCCATAGAAGAACCTCAAAGCACAATTTGTATCCAGATGTTAATTTTTCCCTATCTCCTTTTATCCCTACCTTCCACAGTGTTCCGCATACCAGTGGTAGGTTTCTTCTTCCCTAGTTCTCAACAGCCCTTGCCCCAGAGTTTTCCTTTCCTGGCAATCTCTTGTCAGAAATGTCCACTGTATGTGGCACCAACTCTTTTGTTCAATTGGCTAGTAGAGCACTGCATTTATTCATCTGTGCACGACAGATATAACCTACCATATGTTTATTTCCACTGGGTCACCCTGCCATCTGGACGATGGAAGCTTATGCCCCAGGGAAGACACAGCCATAAGCCAATTTACATTAAGACACAGAGTCAAGACTCACGGTCGAAGCGTGGGCACAGAGCTGACTCCAGCTGACAATGCCACCAGACTCTGATTGATTTTACCCACAGTACGTGGAGGTTCCCTTGTCTCACAGACAGAGGCCAAGACATTATTTAGGCTGCATGACTAATCCAGTTGTCTACCCCCTTGCTGTACACATCTTTATTTGATCTGAGAGCACCAAGTCCAGGATAATAGTTTCAGGCGCCCCCTTCCCCGCTCCAACCCCTGTCCACTTCTCTTGGGCTTTCTTTGAAAGGAACCCAAAGACACTATGCCTATTGATTAGCAATTTTTTAATGGCCATTCTTGGCATTTCTTTGACCATTAAAAATTGTTTAAAGATTATAGGGCTGGCCACCATCATAAAAATTAAATTTAAATAAGAGATTTTTTCACAATCTCTCTTGCCCTCTCAAAACACAATGGGAGAGGAAGGGTGTAGACTAGCTTTTAGTGATCTACTTTCTGTCTCTTGTCCAAAGCAAAATTGCTGCTGTCTCTATGTTTTTTTTAATGGCATCAGATATGGAAAGAATGGGCTTCCCAGGTGGCACTAGTGGTAAAGAAACTGACTGCCAGTCAGGGAGACATGAGACGTGGGTTCGATCCCTGAGTTGGGAAGATCCCCTGGAGAAGGGAACGGCTACCCACTCCAGTATTCTTGCCTGAAGAATTCCACAGACAGAGGAGCCTGGTCGGGCATAGTCCACAGGGTGGTAGAAAGTCTGACACGACTGAAGAGTCTTAGCACTCAGGCACTCCTGGAAAGGTGTCAATATTTTCAGCAATCAAAATACTATCCAAAATATTCCTCTGGAGCCCAGAAGCAGGGAGGAGTTGACGACCCTATCAGCCATCACTGTTTGCTAGTGGCTTTTGGAGAGACCTCTCTGCTCACTGCAGATCCAGAGTTCTGTTGGTCAGAACAGTGGCATTGTCTGTGCTGCTAAGACACACACCTTAACTAGAGGTTTTCTCATAGCCCCACGGCCCTCTGCAGGAGACGCATGCGCATGCATCAAAAGCAGCTTTGTTGATAGGGTACACACACACACACACACACACACACACACACTCACATTTCATTTATTTTCTTTTAATCATCTTTGAAATATTTCACAAGGCTTTTTCCAAATCTAATCTTAATAAGAACCCTCTGGGGGGCGTCTTCTGTGAGCTCAAGTACATACATTCCTAATATCTAGCACAGGACATGACACATAGTAATTCTCAATAAATATCTATGTCTTTATTTGTCTATTTAAATAAGACAAATTGTTTTTGCATCCCCAGCGCCTGGCACATTTCTCATGCATGGTAGGCATTCAATGAAAGTTTGATGAATGAATGAATGAGTGTATCATGGCAAACAACCCAGGTTATGTATGTTAACACTTTTTTAATGTCAGACACACCCAAGACAAGCTGACTCCAGGGCTCCTTTCAGAATCAGGCCAAAGCTGCCATCTGAGGAACTTTTCCAGAAATCACACCCCTGCCGTTTGCCTCTTCCCTATCATGCTGCTCCTACTCCCGTACCAGTTTATTAATAAATTAGCAACATCTGGAGGGGGGCGGGAAGTGTCAATAGTTAGGATCAAGGGATGGATGCTGTGTCAGGAGATCGGTACAAAGACTGACCCAGCCCCTAGAAGGCCCCTCACCTCTTCCCCTTCCCCGCTCAGTGGACATTAGTCCCACCCAGTCACTCTCTTCCAAATTTGATTTCCACCCACTGTCCATTGCTTCCCTGGTGGCTCAGATGGTAAAGCATCTGCCTGCAATGTAAAAGACCTGGGTTTGATCCCTGGGTTGGGAAGATCCCCTGGAGAAGGAAATGGCAACCCACTCCAGTACTCTTACCTGGGAAATCCCATGGACAGAGGAGCCTGGTAGGCTACAGATGGGGTTGCAAAGAGTCAGACACGACTGAGCGACTTCACTTTCCTTCTTTCACTCTCCATTGCTACTTAGTCTCCCCCAAGCACCACCACTTGCTGCTTCCTAAACACGTTACCACCCTTGAACCCTGACTTCCCCTCCTGCCTACAACATTCTTTCCTACCACCATCAAACCTGTGACTCATCTGATGGACCCAGCCTCTCGGGTTGGGCTGAGTCTTTAACTTGTTCTGTCTCTAGAGAAAGGTGAGAGGATAGACATAACCCCTGCCCACATGAGCAGACCTCAGACAAGTAGAGTACCTGTTAAGAAAAAGCAGAGGTGCCCCTTCTCCCTGTCCAAATGGGGGAAAGGTACAAATGGAAATGAAAGGATACAAATGGAAGAGGCCAATGCTGGAATGAGAAGTGATGAGGCTGCTTCAACTCTTTTTTTAAAACACTTATTTTTTAAAGTTTTTATTTACTTACTTAAGGCTGCGCTGGGACTTCATTGCTGCATGCAGGCTTTCTCTAGCTGCAGCAAAGCGGGGGCTACTCTTCATTGCTGTGGGCCAGTTTCTCATTGCAGTGGCTTCTTTTGTTGCTGAACACGTGCTCTAGGGTACTCGGGCTTCAATAGTGGCAGCATGCAGGCTCAGTAGTCGTGGCTCTCAGGCTTAGTCGCTCTGCAGCACGTGGAATCTTTCTGGACCAGGGATCAAACCTGTGTCCCCTGCATTGGCAGGAGGATTCTTAGCCACTGGACCACCAGGGAAGTCCTCAACTCTTTTTTTAATTTAGTAAAGCAAATCCACTCAGACAGATTCTAAGTTATAAAATGAATTCTTAGTCTCCCTCCAACTTCTTTCCCTACAAGGAAGCTGTCCTGGCTACTTTGCAGAAGGTCCACACTACGCTGGAGGCAGCACCATCACTGCTATTCAGCTAACTGAACTTGGTAATAGTAATTTCCCATGAGCAATCTGGATCCTGATCTCCAGGAGTAGGGTGGCTTCACCAAACTGGTTTAGGATGTTATATGATGAATTCTGCTTTGTAGGCCACTGCAAAGTCAACATGGAGAAGGAAATGGCAACCCGCTCCAATATTCTTGCCTGGGAAATCCCATGGACAGAGGAGTCTGGCAGGCTACAGTCCATGGGTCACAAAGAGTTAGACACAACTTAGCGACTAAACAACAGCAAAGTCAGTATGGCTAGAGACAGAAGATCAGTCCAGTTCAGTTCAGTCACTCAGTCACTTTGTGACCCCATGGACTGCAGCACGCCAGGCTTCGCTGTCCATCACCAACTCCCAGAGCTTACTCAAACTCATCTCCATCGAGTTGGTGATGGCATCCAACCATCTCATCCTCTGTCGTCCCCTTCTCCTCCTGCCCTCAATCTTTCCCAGGATCAGAGCCTTTTCCAAAGAGTCAATTCTTTGCATCAGGTGGCCAAAGTATTGGAGTTTCAGCTTCAGCATCAGTTCTTCCAATGAACATTCAGGACTGATTTACTTTAGGATGGACTTACTGGATCTCCTTGCAGTCCAAGGGACTCTCAAGGGTCTTCTCCAACACCACAGTTCAAAAGCATCAATTCTTTAGCACTCAGCCTTCTTTATAGTCCAACTCTCACATTCATCCATACATAACTACTGGAAAAATCATAGCTTTGACTACAGGGACCTTTGTCAGCAAAGTAATGTCTCTGCTTTTTAATACGCTGTCTAGGTTGGTCATAGGTTTTCTTCCAAGGAGCAAGTGTCTTTTAATTTCATGGCTGCAGTCACCATCTGCAGTGATTTTGGAGCCCCCAAAATAAAGTCTCTCACTGTTTCCATTGTTTTCCGATCTATTTGCCATGAAGTGATGAGACCAGATGCCATGATCTTAGTTTTTTGAATGTTGAGTTTTAAGCCAACTTTTTTACTCTCCTCTTTCACTTTCATCAAGAGGCTCTTTAGTTCCTCTTCACTTTCTACCATGAGGGTGGTGTCATCTGCATATCCGAGGTTATTATTTCTCCCGGAAATCTTGATTCCAGCCTGTGCTTCATCCAGCCCAGCATTTCACATGATATCCTCTGCATATAAGTTAAATAAGCAGGGTGACAATATACAGCCTTGACGTACTCCTTTCCCAATTTGGAACCAGTCTTTTGTTTCATGTCTGGTTCTAACTATTGGTTCTTGACTTGCATACAGATTTCTCAGGAGGTGGGTAAGGTGGTCTGATATTCCCATCTCTTGAAGAATTTTCCATAGTTTGTCATAATCTACACAGACAAAGCCTTTGGTGTAGTCAATAAAGCAGAACTAGATGTTTTCCTGGAACTCTCTTGCTTTTTCAATGATCCAGTGGATGTTGGCAATCTGATCTCTGGTTCCTCTGTCTTTTCTAAATCCAGCTTGAACATCTGGAAGTTCACGGTTCACATACTGTTAAAGCCTGGCTTGGAGAGTTTTGAGCATTACTTTGCTAGTGTGTGAGATGAGTACAATTGTGCGGTAGTTTGAACATTATTTGGCATTGCCCTTCTTTGGGGTTGGAATGAAAACTGACATTTTCCAGTTCTGGGGCCACTGCTGAGTTTTCCAATTTAGGGTCACCTGATGCAGTCATGCAAATTCTCCCTGATCCTCTCTGTTTTGAGAGAGGATCTGTTTTGAGAGAGGATCTCCCTTTACTCTCTGAGTTGAGAGTAAAGCTGTGCTAGAATCTGTTTCTTTCTAAACAGTGTTCGATTATCTTATCATGTAGCACTCCCCTCACATATTTGTAACATGACACAGGTAAGTGGAGCCAGTTGGCCTGTTGGTTAGTTTGCCTGCCCTGCCATGTGTCTCTTTAAGGAGTGTGACCCCCTTCTAATGGACCCAGGCCATGTCAATTAAATCAGAAGTGAGCACACAGTGAAGATAGGCCTGGACTGGGAAAAAGGATTTGGAAATACAGGGGGCCTCATGGGGTCTCAGGCCTTCTCGGGGTCTAGTCCAGTCAGTCTCTGTTGGGTAATTGAACTGAGAAATGATGCAAAGCTGGAGCTGGGGCAACCACATTAGTTCAAAAGAAAATGAAGGGGAGTGTACTGGTGAGAGAGAGAGGAAGACATGCAGAGGGAGGCAGAGATGCAAAAGTGTTACCCCAGCAAGATGGAAGAGTCATCTAGCTGTCCTTGTCCCCTCTGTGTCCTGGTGAAAATCCCCACCCTCAGGGTCCATGACACACTCCATGTCCTTCTAACAAATCCCCCTCTTTGTTTAAGTGAGTTTTAGTAGGCTTAATTCCAGAAAAGAAAAAAGAAAAAAATTCCTGAATAGGAACGTGAAGGTATTGGGCTCTGGTTTTTAAGTTTGTTTGAATATCACCTCAAAAACAGGGGAGCATTCATTAACCAGTGATTTCTGACTTCTCTACATTACACAATTATCCTTTCCTGGTAGATAAGGGAAAAGTGATCCTTGTTTAAAATAGATTGTGTAGCCTTTGGTCATTTTAGGAAATACTCTCAGATTAGATAACAGAATTCCTGATTTTCCAGACAACTCAACAGGATCCCATAGACTCTCAAATCAACAGATCTACTAATCATGACTGAACCATGTCATGAGCCGATAAATTCATAGAACATAAAACCTTGCAGATGAGAGAGGGAGTGGAGAAATATGCTTATCTTCCTTTTGAGTGAGCCTCAATTTCAGAACAAACTTAGGAGAGTGCCAAGAATAACTTGATTATTCTCCCGGTGACGAAATGCACTTTCCAGCAATAGGGAGCCCTTCCCACCAGTACTGGGTTACGATGTCAACATGGCTTAGTTATTCTCACGCCAACTTGAGGTCTGGCCTAATTATTTAAGTGCCAACGTGAGAGCTCAGTCCTCAGTTTCTCTTTCAGCAGCTAGGGCATGACCACCCTGACAAACGAACTACCACATACTGCCAGACATCTCTCCAGACTTAACCAATGCCATCTGAGCTGCAGTGCTTTCTCTTCTGGAATTTGATGTAGCATTTCACACATACATTTGAGTTGTTTGCCAGTCTCTGGCAATTTCCAAGTTTCCCACAGATTAATGAAAAATCCAGCTGTTCCCAACTATTTGGAACAGAGCGATATGTGATAAAATGAGGATCGAAGGGAATCTTTATCCAATTTCTCTAGCAGTCAGATTTTGGAACATATTGGGAAGAAAAATTGCAAGCTCAATTGTCTAAAGATTTTTTAAAAAGAAGGAAAAGAAAGAAAGCTTTGTATTAAATTTCTGAGAATGCCTTTTCCAAACAGAGAGAACTAAAAAGCTATTCTTTGATTAAACAGGTATGTTCTCATTCTGCCTTCCTAATCCAGCCTGGGAGTACTTTTAGTGAAAGGTGAGCAGCTAAGGCTCACATGTAGGACTTTTAGACATCTTGATGATCTCAGAGCTGCAGCTAAACAAAACTGCGTGAAGGTGAAGGCCCTCAAACTATCCCTACTGAAGGACCACTGCTTGTTTGTTGCTTAAAATCTTTCACAGAATCTTTTCAACAGTCCTCAAACAATTGGATAGTCATATATGGACGGACGGAGAAGGCAATGGCACCCTACTCCAGTACTCTTGCCTGGAAAATCCCATGGACGGAGGAGCCTGGTAGGCTGCAGTCCATGGGGTCGCTAAGAGTTGGACACGACTGAGCGACTTCACTTTCACTTTTCACTTTCATGCATTGGAGAAGGACATGGCTCCCCACTCCAGTTTTCTTGCCTGGAGAATCCCAGGGACAGGGGAGCCTGATGGGGTCTATGGGGTCACACAGAGTCGGACATGACTGAAGTGACTTAGTAGCAGCAGCAGCATATGGAGGGAGGGAGGGATGGAAGGAAACACCTACACTCCCCACCCTTTACAAAATTTAACTCAAAATAAATCATACACCTAAATGCAACATCTAGAACTAAAAAACTTCTAGAAAATGAAATATGACACCAAAAAATATGAGGAAGAGAAAAACTGATGAATTAGAGTTCATCAAAAGGTACTGTTGTGAGAATGAAAAGACAAGAGAGTCTGGGGAAAAAATGTTTGCAAAGCACATGGGATAAAGGCCTTGTATCCAGAATACGTAAAGGAGTCTCACAACTCAATAACAGGAACTACCTAATTTTTTTAATCTGCAAAAGATTTGAACAGACACTTCACTCTTACTGTATAGTACAGGGAACTCTGAAGATACTCAGATAGCAAAGAATCACATAAAAAGGTGTTCAATATCATTAGTAAAATACAAATCAAAACCATAATCAGAGTCTATTCAACCAAAGGTTGAAATTTAAAAAGCCAACAGTATAACCCGTGCTCACAAGGATATGGCGCACTGGAACTCTGATACCTTGCTGGCTGCAATGTAAGATGGTACAGCCGTCTTGAAAAAGTTCTGCAGTGTCTGATAAAATTAAACATAGATTTGTCCTATGACCCAGCAATCCCCTCCGAGGTATTCACTCAAGTGCAGTGTTCACCTATGTTCATACAAAAACCTAGACACAAATGTTTAGAGGGGCTTTTTTCAAAATTGCTAAAAACTAGAAACACCTGAAATGTATCTCTACTGGGGAACTGATAGACTGAGAGGATCATGGGATACTACTCTGCAAATGAAAAGAAAGAAAGTAATGACAGGCGTAACAACGTGGAGGAATCTCAAGTAAACCATGCTTTGAGAAGTCAGATTCAAAATACTGAATGTCAAATCAGCCATGTGTAAAATGGATAGCTAGTGGGAAGCAGCTGTATAGCACAGGGAGCTCAGCTCAGTGCTCTGCGGTGACCTGGTTTAGGGTGGGGAGATGGGAGAAGGGGAATAGGGAGGTCTAAGAGGAGGGGGATATACATATAGCTGATTTACTTCGTTGTACAGCAGAAAATAACACAGTATTATAAAGCAATTATACTCCAATTTTAAAATTTAATAAAATCAAATCTTTATGCTGAACACCTGAAGTCAATATAATGTTATATGTCAACTATATCTCAATTTAAAATATATTTTTTAAAATAACTTATATAAAAGCTACGTAATGGATGACTTCATTTATATGGTATTTTTGCAAAAGCAAACTATAGGGACAGAAAACAGATCAATGGTTGCTAAGGGCTGGAGATGGTGAAAGAGCTTGATTACAAAGGGGCAGCAAGACATTTTAGGGCATGATAGAACTCTTCTATATCTTCACTGTGGCTCCAAAACTGTATACATTTGCCAAAACACACATTAAAAAGGGTGATTTTACTGTGGTAGATCATACCTTAATTCTTAAACTGGTAGGAAAATTCCTTCACAGACCGACACTATTGTACAATAAAAATTAGTATCTAGAAAAATAAAGCAAAAACGACCTGAAGCTCCAGAACTTTGGCCACCTGATGAAAGAGCTGACTCGTTGGAAAAGACCCCGATTCTGGGAAAGATTGAAGAAGAGATTGGAGAAGCGGGTGGCAGAGGATGAGATGGTTAGATAGCACCACAGACTCAACGGACATGAATTTGAGCAAACTCTGGGAGATAATGGAGGACCAAAGAGCCTGGTGGGTTGCAGTCCATGGGGGTCACAAAGAGTTGGACACAATTTAGCCACTAGACAACAACAAGATACAAGTCCAAACTCTTTATTATTAGATTTGATGGACATAAAGTTTCTTTTGTCAAAATGTAAATTGCTAAATACCCACTCTCATGTGCTGAACTTAGCGCATCACAGACTGAGAGGCAAGCTTGCAGACCTGTCGCAGTCTGCAGACGGCACTCAGTAGCACAGTTGTAGAGGACATTTATTGATGGTTTTCTTGGAATCTATTGCCACTCCCCAACAGTACCCAGTCTCCTTGTGGGAAATTTCCTCCCCACTTCATACAATCTGGCAGGACAATTGTGGAGGCATGGTTAATCTGAGATGTGATGGAGGAGACCCACAGCCTGAAGTCCCAGGGAAGAGTCTCAGTTCTGGTCTCAATGCAGTCTGCTGGAAGAACTCCCTCTTGTTCAGGGAAGATCAGCCTTTCATTCTATTTAAGCCTTCAGCTGACTGAATGGGACCCACTCATATTATGTAGCGTGATCTGCTGTACTCAAAGTCCACCAAATTAAATATAAATCTCCTCCAGAAAACACTCTCACAGAAACATGTAGAATAATGTTTGACCAAATATCTGGGTATCATGGTCCAGTCAAGATGACTCATGAAATTAACCATCACAGATGAGTTTTAATCTTAGCTTGTAGAGGAAGCAGCTGAGGCTCAGAGAGGTGAAGCAGCATCCCCAAGGAAGCAGCGCAGCTGAGGTGGAATCCGCAGTCCATGTCTTCTCATGATGTTTTATGCTGAATCTATAGGGCCTAGCTGGGTGAATAGGATATTGTGAACCAGAAAGAGGGCTTGTGCCTGTATATCCTCCATGGTAATCACAGTGTCTTACCATAGGATGGCTTAATATACAATTCAGGGGTGAGTGGGTGGAGGAATGGGTGGGTGGGTAGATGGATGGTTGAGTGAATGAATGAAATAAAAAAGAAAATCATCACTCTGGTGATTATGGATACCAAATGGAGCCACTTCCTGGTATTTCTTCACATCTGGCTCGGCTCTCAAGTGGGCTGCTCAAAACAGTAACCACTATGCATGTGTCTATTAAAATGAAAATATTTAATTAATTTATATTAAATCAAGGACTTCCCTGGTGGTCCAGTGGTTAAGAGTTCCCCTGCTGATGAAGGGGACAGATTCAGTCCCTGGTCCGGGAAGATGCCGCATGCCACGGAGCAACTGAGCCCAAGAGCCACAACTACTAAAGCCCACGTGCCCCAGCCCACGTGCCTGGAGCCCGTGCTCCGCAACGAGAGGAGCCTGTGCCCTGCAGCTAGAGCAGCTCCTACTCGCGACTAGAGAAAGCCCAGCGCAGCCAAAAATAAATAAATGACATTTTTTCAAATATTAAATAAAAACTCAGTTTCTCCATTGCACCAGCCACATTTCACCCACTCCACAGCCACACATGGTGAGCAGCTACATGTTGGACAGCACAGAGACAGAGCATCCACCATCACAGGGAACTCCGCTGGACAGTGC
Organism: Bos javanicus; assembly: GCF_032452875.1. Taxonomy (NCBI): domain Eukaryota; kingdom Metazoa; phylum Chordata; class Mammalia; order Artiodactyla; family Bovidae; genus Bos; species Bos javanicus. The sequence goes on along the minus strand of NC_083887.1, from coordinate 7,013,008 downwards.
TTCTCCGCACAGAAGCTGGTCTTCCCATTGCAGGGCTGCCTGGCTTGTCTCTGGGGACATAGTCCTTGTACTCGGCAGATGAATTTGGAGAAACCATGTAACTCTAAGCCCAGCCAACCTGTCCCTGGCCAAGGCCCTTCTTACACAACCCAGACCTGTGGGGACCTGGCCCCCTGGCGACAGTTCCTGCCTGAGGGAGGCTGGGGAGTTGCTGCCATTGACATCTGGCGCCTTCAAACTCTAAACATCTAACAAGCTCCAGATGCACAAGTCGTAGATTTAAAGTCCTGTCAATATGGACACCAGGGCCCGAAATGAAACACTTGGCATTCAATTTGACTAAAATGTTCAACTCACAATTTATTGGTTCAATAAAATGTGAATGCTAACAGCCAGTTTTTAGGTTGGAGCCTCCGTTCTTGTGTACATGTGTGTATGAAGAGATAAATACAGGTTTTCAAGACAAAACTATTAATAATAGCAGAGCTAAAAACTGGCCTTCCAAAGAGAGCTTTAGTGATTACAGTCGTTTTTAATGGGCCCAAAACGTGATTCATGCAGAATGTATTGTCACACAAAACCCTTTTCTGAGTTGAGTGATAAAATTGTCGATAAACCACAACGCCTGTGAAGACGTGCTGGCAGAAGCGATTGGAACCATCAGCAAATAGGAGCCTTCCCAAAGGCTGTGACCTCATCCCTGAGAACTTTCCTCTGGAAGGGCCAGTGGGAATGTGCCAAGATGCAAAGGATGGGCCTCCGTGAAAAGTGAAGCATGGTGAGCACTGGAGCTGCCGAGGGGGTTAGAAAGCAACAACAGTTATATTAAATGCCTGACTCAAGCACAACCGTTGAAAACAAAACAAAACGTGCCTCTCCCAATCAACAGAAATCATAAAATACTTTAGCTCTCTGACACCAACGTCACCTCTCCCTCTCCTGTTTAAAATGTAAACACGGGAAGGTAAATAGATTTATTTTTCCCTATTCCTTTCACTAACTACCACTAGAAAAGCCCAAACCTGATACACAAAACAGGCTCTGAAAGGTAGAGAGAAAGCAAAAATGTTAGGGAGCTCAGGACCCCAGGAACAAAACCCAGGGTAAGTTTCCTGGGCTGTCCTTGGTCTCATGTATCTTGGACTGGGAGCTGAAGAAGCTAGCAACCAGAAGCACCAGCAGATGGGAGCCAAAGTGCCAACAACAAAGGTCTGCGCTCCTTAGCCAAAAGACCAGGAACGGGGCAGCCTAGTAAGACAGGTAACTTAGGCAATAACGGCCCCAATCCAACCAAACGCCACCCATGCCAACAAAGGCTGAGGGAAGCCTAGACATCCACCCTCCGGATGTTGTCATGGAACTTACAAGCAAGTGATCTCCTCCCTGAGAACTTCCCCAAGCAGGGAAGCAGGACTTTCCTCCCTGCTGAAGGATTACAAGTCCTACCCTTACTCCTAGACACAGAGACCGCAGGGAGAGCCTGGACCTCCACCCACAGCCAGCAGTAATGAGGCCTCCCTGCCTCCCCCACAAGAGCGATGGCACAGGAGACCTAGGGCAGAGTCAGGATGGGCATCGTGGCCATTGCCACTGCAGTGACAAGGCCACTCATGCTGTCAGTGAAGACCACGTGGGGAGCAGTGGCAAGACATCCCTGCATCCCCTCCCAGCCAGAGAGGCATCAGGTGGGGTGTCGCAGCCCCACTGCCCACCTGCAGTTACAAGGAGAGACCTTGGGTGTCAACAGAGGCACAGTGGTGAAAGCCAGCCTTCCACCGGCAAAGAATGAGGTGTGTTCTCCGCTTCACCTGCTGGAGTGGCAACAGAGGAAGTCAGCCAAAACAGAAGGTCTGAATGAGACTCAGAGTCTCACAGCAGAGAACCTAAAATGTCCAGGCTTCCACCAAAAATCACTCATCATACCAAGAACCAGGAAGACCACCAACTGAAAAAGACAATCAACAGACGCCAGCAACGCTGGGATGACAGAAGTGTTTGAACTGTCTGACAAAGATGTTAATGCGGCCGTCACCAAACACTCCAATAAGCCATTATGAACATACTTGAAAGTAATGAAAAAAGTAGAGTCTCAGCAAAGAAATAGAAATACTCATTAAAGAAACAGAAAATATTAAGAAAAAACCAATGGAAATTTTAGAATCCCAGATGTCTTTCCAACTGTGTTATATCCGTGATATATGGATGTGGAATATTATTAGGTGGTGCTAGTGGTAAAGAACCCGCCTGCCAATGTAGGAGATGTAAGAGATGTAAGAACCCAGGTTCGATCCGTGGGTTGGGAAGATCCCCCAGAGGAGGGCATGGCAACCCACTCCAGTATTCTTGCCTGGAGAATCCCATGGACAGAGGAGACTGGCAGGCCATAAGGTCTCACAGAGTCAGACAGACAAGGCTGAAGCAACTTAGCATGCACATAAAAAGGAATGTACTATTGATACATGCAGCAACCTGGATGAATCTCCAAAGAATTATACTGAATGGCAAAGACCAAGCAGTGTGTAAAAGGTTATACGCTGTTTGAGTCCATTTATATAAAGTTCTTGAAATGAAAAAAAAATGAAAATGAAGGACAGATTCATGGTTGCCAAAGGTTAAGGAAGGGGTGAGGGTGGGAGGGAAGTGGGTGTGGCTATGAAAGGACAAGCTAGGGATATCCAGGCGGTGATAGAAGTGTTGCATACAATTGTCTCCCTTACCTGAGCGGAATAGGTCCCAACACCCCTCAGGAGATGCCTGAAACTGTGGACAACACCTAACTATGTTTTTTCATATACATACAGTTTAATTTATAAATTAGGTGCAGTAAGAGACTAACAACAAAAATGAATAATAACAATTATAACAATATACTGCAATGAAAGTTATTTGAATGAGGTCTCTCTCTCAAAATACCTTATTGTATAAATTTAATGCCTTTCCCATCTGTAAGGGCTTACCATGTACTGTGGTCATAATTTTGCAGTTTGAGATGGGACAGCAAAACAAGCACAAATTTCTTTTTTTCTCCACAATTTCACAGACAGAAGATTTGCTTGGAACAAAGATCTTAGCAGCCTCACTATGTGATTGCTTCTCTATCCTTATTGAGAACTTTGCTCTTTTCACTTCCAGGAAACACTTTGAGGCTATTCTTTGGCATATCCAAATTGCCAGCATCACTACTCTTGTGCTTTGGAGCCACTGGTAAGTAAAATAAGCGTGACTTGAACACAAGCATCTGTGATACGAGACAGTTGATCTGATAATCGAGATGGTCTCTAAGTGACTAAGGGGCAGAATATGCTGGACAAAGAAGTGATTCACATCTCACGCAGGACTGACCAGGGTGTGAGATTTCACCATATGACTCAGAAAGTGAAAGTGTTAGTTCCTCAGTCTCATGGGACTCTTTGCAGTCTCATGGATTGTAACCCACCAGGTTCCTCTGCCCACAGGATTCTCCAGGCAAAAATACTGGAGAATCTCCTTCTCCAGGAGATCTTCTGGATTCAGGGATTGAACCCGAGTCTCCTGCATTGCAGGCAGATTCTTTACTGTCTGAACCTCCAGGGAAGCCCATATGACTCAGAACAGCACACAATTTAAAAGTGATGAATTGATTATTTCCTGGAATTTCCCACCTAAGATTTCAGACTGAGGCAGACCCTAGGTAACTGAAACCCCAGAAAGGAAAATTGTGGATAAGCGGGGAGCACAGTATCATGAAACTAGACCAGTTTCTTACACCATGCACAAAAATTAACTCCACATGAATTAAAGGCTTGAATGTATGACCTGTAGCTATGAAACTCCTAGAGGAAAACACAGGCAGTGTGTCCATGACATCTGCCTTAGTGACGATGTTTTGGACGTGACTCCGAAAGCAAAGGCAACAAAAGCAAAAATAAACGAGTGAGACTACATCAGACTAAAAAGCTTCTGCACAACAAAGGAAACCAGCACCGAAATGAAAGGGCAACCTACTGAATGAGAGAAGATACTTGTAAATCATATAGTTGATAAGGAGTCAATATCTAAAATATACAAAGAACTCATACAACACGATAGCAAAAAAGAATCCAATTAAAAAATGAGCAGATGACCTGAACAGATATTTCTTCAAAGAAGATATGCAAATGGCCAACAGGTATATGAAAAAAAGCACAACATCACTAATCACTTCAGTTCAGTTCAGTCGCTCAGTCGTGTCTGACTCTTCTCGGCTCCATGAATCGCAGCACGCCAGGCCTCCCTGTCCATCACCAACTCCCCGAGTTCAACCAGACTCTCGCCCATTGAGTCAGTGATGCCATCCAGCCATCTCATCCTCTGTCATCCCCTTCTCCTCCTGCCCCCAATCCCTCCCAGCATCAGGGTCTTTTCCAATGAGTCAACTCTTCGCATGAGGTGGCCAAAGTACTGGAGTTTCAGCTTTAGCATCATTCCTTCCAAAGAACACCCAGGGCTGATCTGTTTCAGAATGGACTGGTTGGATCTCCTTGCAGTCCAAGGGACTCCCAAGAGTCTTCTCTAACACCATACTTCAAAAGCATCAATTCTTCAGTGCTCAGCTTTCTTCACAGTCCAACTCTCACATCCATACATGACCACAGGAAAAACCATAGCCTTGACTAGACAAATCTTTGTTGGCAAAGTAATGTCTCTGCTTTTGAATATGCTATCTAGGTTGGTCATAACTTTCCTTCCAAGAAGTAAGCGTCTTTTAATTTCAGGGCTGCAGTCACCATCTGTAGTGATTTTGGAGCCCAGAAAAATAAAGTCTGACACTGTTTCCACTGTTTCCCCATCTATTTCCCATAAAGTGGTGGGACCAGATGCCATGATCTTCGTTTTCTGAATGTTGAGCTTTAAGCCAACTTTTTCACTCTCCTCTTTCACTTTCATCAAGAGGCTTTTGAGTTCCTCTTCACTTTCTGCCTTAAGGGTGGTGTCATCTGCATATCTGAGGTGATTGAGATTTCTCCCAGCAATCTTGATTCCAGTTTGTGTTCTCCCAGTCCAGTGTTTCTCATGATGTACTCTGCATATAAGTTAAATAAGCAGGGTGACAATATACAGCCTTGACGTACTCCTTTTCCTATTTGGAACCAGTCTGTTGTTCCATGTCCAGTTCTAACTGTTGCTTCCTGACCTGCATACAGATTTCTCAAGAAGCAGATCAGGTGTTCTGGTATTCCCATCTCTTGAATTTTCCACAGTTTATTGTGACCCACATTCAAAGGCTTTGGCATAGTCAATAAAGCCAAAATAGATGTTTTTCTGGAACTCTCTTGCTTTTTCCATGATCCAGCGGATGTTGGCAATTTGATCTCCGGTTCCTCTGCCTTTTCTAACACCAGCTTGAACATCAGGAAGTTCACGGTTCACATATTGCTGAAGCCTGGCTTGGAGAATTTTGAGCATTACTTTACTAGCGTGTGAGATGAGTGCAATTGTGCAGTAGTTTGAGCATTCTTTGGCATTGCCTTTCTTTGGGATTGGAATGAAAACTGACCTTTTCCAGTCCTGTGGCCACTGCTGAGTTTTCCAAATTTGCTGGCATATTGAGTGCAGCACTTTCACAGCATCATCTTTCAGGATTTAAAATAGCTCAACTGGAATTCCATCACCTCCACTAGCTTTGTTCGCAGTGATGCTTTCTAAGGCCCACTTGACTTCACATTCCAGGATGTCTGGCTCTAGGTCAGTGATCACACCATCGTGATTATCTGGGTCATGAAGATCTTTTTTGTACAGTTCTTCTGTGTATTCTTGCCATCTCTTCTTAATATCTTCTGCGTCTGTTAGGTCCATATCATTTCTGTCCTTTATCGAGCTCATCTTTGCATGAAATGTTCCTTTGGTATCTCTGATTTTCTTGAAGAGATCCCTAGTCTTTCCCATTCTGTTGTTTTCCTCTATTTCTTTGCATTGATCACTGAAGAAGGCTTTCTTATCTCTTCTTGCTATTCTTTGGAACTCTGCATTCAGATGTTTATATCTTTCCTTTTCTCCTTTGCTTTTCACTTCTCTTCTTTTCACAGCTATTTGTAAGGCCTCCCCAGACAGCCATTTTGCTTTTTTGCATTTCTTTTCCATGGGGATGGTCTTGATCCCTGTCTCCTGTACAATGTCATGAACCTCATTCCATAATTCATCAGGCACTCTGTCTATCAGATCTAGTTGCTTAAATCTATTTCTCACTTCCACTGTATAATCATAAGGGATTTGATTTAGGTCATACCTGAATGGTCTAGTGGTTTCCCCTACTTTCTCCAATTTAAGTCTGAATTTGGCAATAAGGAGTTCATGGTCTGAGCCACAGTCAGCTCCTGGTCTTGTTTTTGCTGACTGTATAGAGCTTCTCCATCTTTGGCTGCAAAGAATATAATCAATCTGATTTCGGTGTTGACCATCTGGTGATGTCCATGTGTAGAGTCTTCTCTTGTGTTGTTGGAAGAGAGTGTTTGCTATAAACAGTGCATTTTCTTGGCAAAACTCCATCAGTCTTTGCCCTGCTTCATTCCGTATTCCAAGGCCAAATTTGCCTGTTACTCCAGGTGTTTCTTGACTTCCTACTTTTGCATTCCAGTTCCCTATAATGAAAAGGACATCTGTTTTGGGTGTTAATTCTAAAAGTTCTTGTAGGTCTTCATAGAACCGTTCAACTTCAGCTTCTTCAGCGTTACTGGTTGGGGCATAGACTTGGATTACTGTGATATTGAATGGTTTGCCTTGGAAACGAACAGAGATCATTCTGTCGTTTTTGAGATTGCACCCAAGTACTGCATTTCAGACTCTTGTTTACCATGATGGCCACTCCATTTCTTCTGAGGGATTTCTGCCCACAGTAGTAGATATAATGGTCATCTGAGTTAAATTCACCCATTCCAGTCCATTTCAGTTTGCTGATTCCTAGAATGTCGACATTCACTCTTGCCATCTCTTGTTTGACCACTTCCAATTTGCCTTGATTCATGGAACTGACATTCCAGGTTCCTATGCAATAGTGCTCTTTACAGCATTGGACCTTGTTTCTATCACCAGTCACATCCACAGCTGGGTATTGTTTTTGCTTTGGCTCCATCCCTTCATTCTTTCTGGAGTTATTTCTCCATTGATCTCCAGTAGCATATTGGGCACCTACCAACCTGGGGAGTTCCTCTTTCAGTATCCTACCATTTTGCCTTTTCATACTGTTCATGGGGTTCTCAAGGCAAGAATACTGAAGTGGTTTGCCATTCCCTTCTCCAGTGGACCACATTCTGTCAGATCTCTCCACCATGACCTGCCCATCTTGGGTTGCCCCACGGGCATGGCTTAGTTTCATTGAGTTAGACAAGGCTGTGGTCCTAGTGTGATTAGATTGACTAGTTTTCTGTGAGTATGGTTTCAGTGTGTCTGCCCTCTGATGCCCTCTTGCAACACCTACCATCTTACTTGGGTTTCTCTTACCTTGGACGTGGGATATCTCTTCACGGCTGCTCCAGCAAAGCGCAGCCATTCGCGGCCGAGAGGAGCCACCCCATGTCCGAGGTCAGGGGCAGAAGCCGGGAGGACCCCATGCCTGAAGGGCGGTGGCCAAAAGGAGCTACCCCACGTCCGAGGTTGGGGGGGCGGCCGAGAGGAGATACCCAGCGTCCGAGGTCAGGGGCAGCGACGAGAGGAGTTACCCCATGTCCGAGGTCAGGGACAGCAGCCGGGAGGAGATACCCCATGCCTCAAGACCAAGGCCAGGGGCGGCAGCGGGGAGGAGCAACCCTACGACTGAGGCCAGGGGCGGTGGCCGGGAGGACCAACCCCACATCCAAGGAGCCGTGGCTGCGCGGGTGCAGGAGGGCCTAGAGGAGCTATCCCACGTTGAAGGTCAGGAAGGGCGGTTGTGAGGAGATAACCCTCGTCTAAGGTAAGGAGCAATGGTTAATAATACCATGTTGCGTATTTGAAAGTTGGAGGCAGAGGAACCAGAGATCAAATTGTCAACATCCGCTGGATCATGGAAAAAGCAAGAGAGTTCCAGAAAAACATCTACTTCTGCTTTATTGACTATGCCAAAGCCTTTGACTGTGTGGATCACAATAAACTGTGGAAAATTCTGAAAGAGATGGGAATACCAGACCACCTGATCTGCTTCTTGAGAAATCTGTATGCAGGTCAGGAAGCAACAGTTAGAACTGGACATGGAACAACAGACTGGTTCCAAATAGGAAAAGGAGTACGTCAAGGCTGTATATTGTCACCCTGCTTATTTAACTTATATGCAGAGTACATCATGAGAAACGCCGGGCTGGAAGAAGCACAAGCTGGAATCAAGATTGCTGGGAGAAATCTCAATAACCTCAGATATGCAGATGACACCACCCTTATGGCAGAAAGTGAAGAGGAACTCAAAAGCCTCTTGATGAAAGTGAAAGAGGAGAGTGAAAAAGTTGGCTTAAAGCTCAACATTCAGAAAACGAAGATCATGGCATCCGGTCCCATCACTTCATGGGAAATAGATGGGGAAACAGTGGAAACAGTGTCAGACTTTATTTTTCTAGGCTCCAAAATCACTACAGATGGTGACTGCAGCCATGAAATTAAAAGACGCTTACTCCTTGGAAGGAAAGTTATGACCAACCTAGATAGCATATTCAAAAGCAGAGACATTACTTTGCCAACAAAGGTCCATCTAGTCAAGGCTATGGTTTTTCCTGTGGTCTTGTATGGATGTGAGAGTTGGACAGTGAAGAAGCCTGAGCGCCAAAGAATTGACGCTTTTGAACTATGGTGTTGGAGAAGACTCTTGAGAGTCCCTTGGACTGCAAGGAGATCCCACCAGTCCATTCTGAAGGAGATCAGCCCTGGGTGTTCTTTGGAAGGAATGATGCTAAAGCTGAAACTCCAGTACTTGGGGCACCTCATGTGAAGAGTTGACTCATTGGAAAAGACTCTGATGCTAGGAGGGATTGGAGGCAGGAGGAGAAGGGGATGACAGAGGATGAGATGGCTGGTTGGCATCACCGACTCAATGGACATGAGTCTGAGTGAACTCCAGGAGTTGGTGATGGACAGGGAGGCCTGGCGTGCTGCGATTCATGGGGTCATGAATAGTCGGACACAACTGAGTGACTGAACTGAACTGAACTGAAGAGAGTAAACATTAAAAGTCCTCATCACAAGAAAAAATCTTTATAACTATGTATGATGATGAATGTTAACTAGACACGCTGTGATCCTTTCATAATGTATCCGAAGATTGTCATGTTGTACACCTGAAACTTAGATAGTGTTAAATGTCGACGATACCTCAAAAAGAAAAGTTCTGTATCTTGGCTGTATCAGTGCCAATGTACGAGTTCCAAATTGTCGTCCTGAACTATAGTTTTACAAGATGCTGCCATCAGGAGCTATCTCTATATTATTGTAACTCTTATTGCCCAGTCAGTCAGTCATAAGCAGCTCTTTGCAACCCCATGAACTGCAGTACGCCAGGCCTCCCTGTCCTTCGCCATCTCCTGGAGCTTGCTCAAACTCATGTCCATCGAGTTGGTGATGCCATCCAACCATTTCATCCTCTGTCGTCCCCTTCTCCTGCTTTCAATCTTTCCGAACATCAGGGTCTTTTCAAATGAGTCAGCTCTTCACATCAGGTAGCCAAAGTATTAGAGCTTCAGCTTCAGCATAAGTCCTTCCAGTGAATATTCAGGACTAATTTCCTTTAGGATGTATTGGCTGGATCTCCTTGCAGTCCAATGAACTCTCAAGATCTTCTACAACACCACAGTTCAAAAGGATCAATTCTTTGGCTCTCAGCCTTCTTTATGATCCAACTCTCACAACTCTATGTAAATCCATGATTAACTCAAAATTAAAATTTTTAATTTAAAAACTGTAATTAGTGTAAATTCAAAGGTAAACAATTTCATAAATTATAACCAAGTATCTAGTGATTTTGTACTCACTGCCCTCCAGTCAAATACATGTATTTATTAAAGTACAATATTTACTATTCCAAAACTGTATTGACTGACAATGGAGGTCAAGATTCATTCTCAGTTCAAGGAAACAGCTCTAGTGTGTAGACAAGGGACAGAAGAGGAAAGTCTAAGAAAACACAGCTGTACTTTTCTAGATATTCACTTCAACGTAATGCTTACACTTCTTCATCATAAGTAGAGCTTAATCTTTAATAAATGCATTCATCCAAAAGTTTTCTATGCTTACCATGTACCTAAGTGTATATTTATTTCATTTACTATTTCAAACCCTTTGAGAACAGGAAGTCTTGACTGGTCAATCACTAAGTTTCTCTCCACCCCTACCCTCAGCTCCAACATTTGTAAGCCCAAGTCCCCCTCCCACTGTCATCTGAGAACAGCCTGTTACGAATAGAATAGTGATCAGAGCAAAATAACACCATTATCTTGCCATTAACAGATAATGCCTGTTCCTTTAAATCAATATTACTGATGTAGTTAGTACCACAAAAAGCCTACGAGAGACACAGATAGATACTGGGCAATGAGTACCTAAGAATTATTTGGAAATAATCATTTCCCTTTTTACTCATCTTCTGCTGCCCGGAACCAATCTGTGTGTCATATTTGGGGGGGAAAAAAAAAAAAAGATGGGCCACGGAAATTGTTTTTCCATGCTCTGGCAACTGTACATAAGACCTAGAGATGGAGAATAATGTTTTCTAAGACAGCATGTGCTTTCTTGAAAATCCACTTGGGAATTTTACCAAAACAACCGCCTCAAAGTCAGCGGCAATTAAGACTAGGAACTCACTGCATGTTGCTCAAACCCTGCTGCAAGCATCATGGCTTCGGAATTGGGATCCCATCCTAACTATTCCCAAATCCAAGTTTCTCTGGGGGAAAAGAAGGGGTGAAATTGATGCTATATCTTATGAAGAGAAATCATTCATAAACTATCTTCAAAGACTCCTTACAAGATACAACAGCCCTTACTCAACACTCCTTTTGATGAATTAAGTGTAAACAAATATTTAAATAGCTATTAAGTTTCCATTCAAATTCCTACACATGGGTTTAATGCTAATAATTAAAGAAAGAAAGCTGGCAAATCACATGTAGAATATAGCCAAACTCAAATGCTTGAAAAATAAGTCAGACTCCCTAAAAATATAGAGCACTACTGGGTGTGCTCATCCCTTATGACAAGAAAATGAGAAATTGAAATGAACTCCATTTAAGTATCCTTTGCTTTCAACAGATGCTAGAGTTCATTGCTGCCAAGGAGCCGGGCTGGCTGGTTCTACAGTGCCAAGAACAAAGCATGAGTCTGCGCATGCCTCCCGTTCTGCCTGGGCTCCACACTCAATGCCACTAGGGCAGAGTGCTCTCCCCTCTACCTCCAACCAGGTGACATATACAAGCAGAAGTCTTGCTTGCTTTTAATTCTTATTTCCTCACCTCTAGTTCTTGAAGGGTACATCAGTCCACACTTTGAGGCCAAAACAGTTACTATCAAGCCTCCAGAACCCTAGGTTCGTACCCATCCCGACAGGGGGTCCCTTTGGTGACATTGTTGTTGTCCAGTTGCCCAGTTGTGTCCGGCTCTTCACAGCCCCATGGACTGCAGCATGCCAGGCCTCCCTGTCCCTCATCTCCCAGAGTTTGCCCAAGTTCATATCCATTGCATCATCAATGCCATCCAGCCATCTCATCCTCTGACACCCTCTTCTTTTGCCCTCAGTCTTTCCCAGCATCAGGGTCTTTTCCAGTGAGTCATCTGTTCACATCAGGTGACCAAAATGTTGGAGCTTCAGCAGCAGCAGCAGTCCTCATGACTGTTCAGGGTTGATTTCCTTTATGATTGACTGGTTTGATCTCCTGGCTGTCCAAGGGACTCTGAGGAGTCTTCTCCAGCACTTCGGTTTGAAAGCATCAGTTCTTCAGCTTGGTGACATTATAAGACCAAATATAACTATGTGATGAGACTGTTGCCCATGTGCTATGCTTGCTAAAGTCACTGCAGTTGTGCCTAACTCTCTGTACCCTGTGGACTATAGTTTGCCAGACTCCTCTGTCCATGGAATTCTCCAGGCAAGAATACTGGAGTGGGTTGCCATGCCCTCCATCAGGGGATCTTCCCGACACAGGGATCAAACCCGCAGCTCCTGTGTCTCCTGCACTGCAGGCAGATTCTTTACTGCTGAGCCCCTGGGGAAGCCTCTGTTGCCGCATAACTGCTATCAAATCAACATAGCAGGGCCGACGAGGAGGGATGCTGCAGACATGCCTTACCTTGCTAGGTGAAAATGTAGCAGGCGGGCTGGATGAGGCCGACCCCTATCGACTCTTAACCAGACTCATTTCCCACAGGATTAACACGACTTGGTATCTGCACAGAGCTCCATAATTCATAACATATCTCCCTCCACATGCTGTCTTCTAAGCTTCACAATCACCCTTTGGGTGACGTCTTGCTGTCCCCACAAGAGGAGACAATGATTCAGACAGAGACCCTCTCCAGCCAGTGGCTAGCAAGGTGCTCTCAGGATTCTCTATCTAGTGTTCTTGAATAGAGACCTGGGGATTCTCTGTCCAAGTACAATGTTCTGTCCCAGATACCACTGCTGAAATAGGGCAGACCCATTCAGGAGATGCCAGAGCTGGTAGGTTACCCTCAGGCAAAGCTAACACTTTAAACACACAACTTATATAGGTTTATGAGACTTCATGCTCTCCTGAAACTCTTCTGCTCAGATTCAAATTGCTAAGCCCACATCTCAGCATTAGTGTGAATTTGTTAGTCTTTTAACTCTTAGACTATATGGACCACAATGTTTCATCTGAAGAACTTAGAATCTCCTGTGTTTAACTTTTTTCCACCACAGAAGATCCTGAACACCCCATAGATTTCAAAGCCATCTCTGGCAAAACATCTACCAAAATGCTTGAAAGAATTATGGCACCCAATGAGTGAGACTTTACTGCATTTTTTTACAGAGAGAACAAAAAGAAATAACTATCTGAAGTTTTAAAGAATTTATACAGCATTCTCTTTCATTAGACAAAATATATTACCTAGTCTTTGAATTCACCTGAGCAAATAAATTGAGGTGACACTATCCATCAGCTGTACTTTATTTACTTTATGTTTCATGATGATTTGAATATGACTATAATTCATTAAAGAAGGTGTTTTGTTTCATGTTAACCAATAAAATAGTTCCCAGTGGGTCATTTGAATGAGGAACCCTCAAATGAAATCTTTATCAAAAAGCCAACCCATCTGATTTTATGGGTATCAAAGCCAGACTTATTTGTATTATTTATAAAAATATACTTAATAGCCCTTCACTCTTGCATACGTTCGACATGTTTTGTTGAAACTAGAAAGCCAAGGACTGAAAAAGCAAGCAAACCTAAGTTACTGTAAATTCTGGCCCAAACAAAAGCAGTCAAATCAGCAAAATTCATGAGAAAACAAGCTCTGGTGAAATTTTCAGGCATTAATCTATTTCTGTGACAGAGTAATAGACCCAGTAAATGGAAGAGAAGTCAGCGATGTAATATATCTCGATCGAAGAAAACTTTTTTGATTTCGTCTTGTACAGCAGAGATTAATTAGAAAAATATTCAGAACACAAAACTACTTGATAGATGCCCAGCTAATTGAGGGATTACAGCCAAGAAGTGTCTACAAAAGGGTGATGTCAGCAAAACAAAGATGTTTTACAGAATCTCCACCGTGAGGACTGTATAAGGCAGTGCTCTAGCCAGATTTGAGAACAGCACCCCATTCGGCAGAAAGACCAGCCGCTTGGCAGGGTGGTGACACACAGCCTCTCTGCCCTTGAGAGGCCCCTGGAAAACAGTCAGAAGAGGAGAAGGAGAATGGGAGCAAGCCGGAGAGACAGGATGAGGAAAAAGAGAAAATGCACGAAAGAAGTTACCTAGAAGGAAAAAAAATGAGTAAGAATAAAGGCTCTTGAGGTCATAGTGAAGGACCTAAAGTGAAGGTCATAAGTTAAACTCAAGGCAATGTTATATCTGTAAAGTGTTAGTAGCTCAGTCGTGTCCAACTCTCTGTGACCCCAAGCTCCTCTGCGCATGGAATTCTCTAAGCAAGAATACTGGAGTGGGTAGCCATTCCCTTCTCCAGGGGATCTTCCTGACTCAGAGATTGAACCCAGGTCTCCTACGTTACAGGCAGATTCTTTACTGTCTGAGCCACCAGGAAAGCCCATGATGTTTACAAGAGACTCTTAAAAGATCAACTGGCTCAGTTGTTAAATGCTAGTTTTTACCAGTCTTTGGTGAAATGAAAAACAATTAAGTCACCATAGTTAAGTTTTTCATAGAGTTTGTTATTTGAATGTAATGGCTGTCCTTTGTTGTTAAACTCCTCCCCCCGACATACACACATACATGGTAGTCATAGTAGGTGATTCCTGGACTCTTTCTTAATGCCCTTACTTGGCCAGAAGAAATATTGATAATTCTATGTCAGTCTGCAAAACCATTTTACATATTTTAATGGTCATTGAAATCCCAGAGTCTAGATGTCACTGACTTAGTCCACCCTTCTGTCCTTTTCACTAAGTAAATGAATCTCAGTATCCAGGTCCATTCTCTTTGAAAGCTCCCTGGCAACTCAGCTAAAATGCAGTCAGTCTCCAAATGTTCCAGCCAGTCCAAGGTTTACTTCAAGCCAAGCCGCCCACTCACCTGGTACTTTTCACTGAATTGACAGAAAAAAGTGGTGTCAGCCAGGCACATTCTGGGTATGTCAGGAGCTCGGGCTTTCACACACAGCTCAGAAGGAAGGACATTAACTCATATCCCTGTACCAGAAACCAACACGTTAAAACAAGGAGAGGCCTGGCCCAAAGAGGAAACAGCAGGAAATGATTATTTAGGATTAAGATGCTCGTTTCTAGACATGTGCAGTAAAATATGGCCTGGATCAATTTTATGTACCTCCTTTGATGATACCCAATTCACTTAAACCAACTGTTAGAGGAACTGCCAGTTAGGGACACTGATGTCACATAGCCTGAAATACTCACCCTGGAGTCTTCTTGATTAAAACATTTAAAAATCCTTTTGATAATTAAGAATTCCTACAGTAATTAAATTCATGAGGAATTACATTTTGGTGGGTCCTAAACTAATTGTTACAGAAACTTCAAACAAAAGACTCCTACCCAGTTCTCCCCCTCCACCCTCCCCAAGGAAGCTGCCTCCACTTCCAGCTCCTCGGGTCAAACCAAACAGTAAAGAAAAGTGCTAACCAGACGCAGTGCCTTCCAAGGAGTCCAGAACACTTAGCACCAGATGACTGTATTTCTCCAGCACAACAGGAGTGAAAAGTCTTCCCTAATGGGGAAAAGGAGGAAAAAAACTCTTTAACCCAAGCTGTCTTAGGTCACATTCGGGCAGAATCACTCTGCTAGAACACTTAGCGTGTATATGTGTGTGTAGACACATACGCACATTCTTTTAATTCCATTCCTTTCTTCTTCTCGTTTGCCTTATAAAAGCTTCTGCCCCCAAAACAACACGTTGAACTACATGTGTGTATATACAGCTGCCAATCGCCCACATGGATGGTGTGGTTAGCAGGTGTGGACAATATGCTGCTACACGGGGTCATCTGGTAACAAACGACCACTGAGAATTAAAGCGCACATAGCCAGTGCCTTGCAATAACCTACAATAGAATGTAACCTGCAAAAAAAATCTGAATCCCTACGCTGTACACCTGAAACGAACACAATATTGTAAATCAACTACACTTCAGTTAAAACAAGAAGCAGATTCATGCTGACGTATGGCAAAGGCCAATACCATATCGTGAAGCAATTATCCTCCAATAAAAAATAAATACTTTTTTTAAAAAGAAAAGAATCCTGTGCAAACTAAAATAAATAAATTTTTTAAAAATCAGCAAATGATCCTCTTGCTCCCATAAAAGATGGCAAACAGGAAAAAATAAAAAGGAGCTCTACCCAGGAAAGAGGGATTCTCCCTCTGCTCCGCCACTCATCTTTGTCATCTCAAGCCAGTCATCCACCCTCTAAGCTTCTGTTTTCTTGTCTATAAAAAGACAGAAGCAGAATACTGGCACTGGTCATTTCCTTACAGCCTTAACATTCAAGATTCTGTGCAGTAACAAATGACTTAACAACTACCACCATTTTAACAGCACACAAGTATCGCAGCCAGAGGGTTAGCAGACTCTGTGGCTGACCATAGCCAAACTTAGACTCTAATGTGGGGTTCTTTTTACAGTTAGTTTTGGAATACATGCAAAAACCGAAAAGGAAGTTGGATTCGAATCCCCATGTCCATCCAGCAATCATTTTCCCAGGGCTAAAGACAAACTTGCAAGCCTCAGGGACAGCAAAGAGAGGTATGGCTGCCGTGTACCAGCAACAGACTCTCCCAGAGTTCTATGGATGAGGAGCCTGGCTCCAGACTCAAGGTTCTGGGCTTGTTGAGCACCCTGCTCAGACTATGCCACCAGACCAGACCAGGTATCCAGCTTCCCTCTGGGCACCAGAGGCTCTCAAGTTAACCACAACTCAGAACAAATGCACACAAGTCTTGAGCTACCCACCCACCCATAGGCTACGAAAATCAAGTTACCCACTGACCACACCGCCCCCAACCAAGTAAAAACATCGTCCTTTATTAGAATGCTGATGGGTGTTCAGAAACAGGAAACAGACTGGAAGAAAATATGAAAAAGAATGTACACACGCACACATATATCTGAATCACTTTGCTGTACAGCAGAAATTAATAAAACATTGTAAATCAACTATACTTGAATAAAAAAAATTTTTTTTAAAAGAAGAGCTGCTCACTGAATGGAAGAAAGCAGTTCTTTGAATAATATCGCACAGCTTGAGGGCCTGCCTGGGGTGAAGGGAAATTAAAATAATCAAAATCGATGGCAATAATGTGCTCAAGAAGCTGTTGTGAAATGCAGATTACCCACTCAGTAGTCAGCTCACTAATGACATTAGATAATATGAAATACAAACAGGAGAAAAAACAATCTAAGCCAATTACACTGATTATGCTCCTGACATCAAAAGGTATGGCAAACGAAGCTAAATTTCCATATATTAATATTTAAGCCAGTGTGGAATGGAAAGTACTGCGCATAATGAAGACCCACTAGATTTGAGTACTCATAGTTAAAATCCCTAATCAAGCAAAAAATAATATTCTAAATGATAATTAGCAGTAATCATGTTCTTTAAGTGCAGGATATTATGAAGTACAAACTGCAATATTTTTTAAAATGCAAAACCCCGATTTCCTAGTTATAGTACATCAAATGTAATAAACACAGCAACTCAGAGTGTCTCTCTCTAGATCTTCTCCATAAACATACCTGCAAGGAAACAGTTACATGTGCAATCGGTGCAATCAAAAAGTGGACTGATCTTTACCAAAGGAAGAAAGTGTTGACTAGATTGTATATTCTATACCAGAGGAAGAAAGGAGGAAAGAAGGAAGAGGGGGATAGAAAACATAAAAGGAAAAGAATAATAAACTAGAAATCTATACCCCCTTAATGATTTGTTGAAACCTACGATTTGCAAAGGTGACTCAGATGGTAAAGGATCTGCCTGCAACGTGAGAGACCCAGGTTCGATCTCTGGGTCAGGAAGATCCCTTGGAGGAGGGTATGTCAACCCACTCCAGTATTCTTCCCTGGAGAATCCATGGACAGAGAAGTCTGGTGGGCTACAATCCATGGGGTCTCAAACACTCTGACACAACTGAGTGACTAACACTTTCACGTTTCACTTTTATTTGATTGACGTGGAGCAAAGCAGAATGCTTGCCGAGTGAGCAGTGAAATGCAAGTGTCATTTAGTTTATTAATACTACATGGGCTTGTTTTAGTTGTTGAGTAAATAGGGGGGAATGGCTAATCAAAGCAATAACGTACATTCATAATGCCCTCACACACACACACACCATCCAGAAAGTACTGATGATTCCTAGGCAAGATGCTTTTTAAGAACAAAACAGGGTTGGGACTTCCCTGGTGGTCTGGTGGCTAAGAATTCACCTTCCAATGCAAGGGACGTGGGTCCAACCCCTGGTTGGGGAACTAAGATCCCATGTGCTGTAGGGCAACGAAGCCCTTGCCCCACAGCTAGAGAACCCACGTGCCACAGCAAAGATACAGTGCCACCACAATTTTTTTAAAAAGAACAAATCAGGGTTAGCCCATCTGACAATCCCAATGAAGACAGCACGATTCAGTGGTGCTCCTTATACAGATCAGATTACTCCTTGCGCTCCTCCGTGATGTGCAGAATGCTGCCGTTATCTGCAGGATGAACCATAGCACAGAACAGAAAAGAGACCTTCCTGGAATCCCATAGCTGTCCCTAGTACAACCATGGAAGACATACAGGACAAGGTGTTTGCATGCTCTGCCTTTAGGAGATACCTCAGAAGAGCTGTATGTGAACCCAGCAGAGGAATGAGCATCAACATAGGAAACCAGTTTAAGCACAGGATGAATGTTCCCCTTCAGAAGTTCCAAAGAGTTTTATATCTGAATTCTCACACCAGTAAAGTTCTCTGAGCATCACACTTGACAACAAAGGTTTTCCTTGTAGCCTCACATTTAAATCACCACCACCACCACAATCCAAATGAAGTCAGTCTGAATTTTTACAACACAAATTTTTAAATTTCCAGACTAATTCATACAATGCCAGGTGCCAATCCACTTGCCCTGGTGGCCTCATGGGCCTGAGGGAGGAAATCTTGAAAATTCTGGTGTTGAAAATTCAGCAAAAGAGTGAATGTACTTGGCTCAGATGGTAAAGAATCTGCCTGCAATGTGGGAGACCTGGGTTCGATCCCTGGGTTGGGAAGATTCCCTGGAGAAGGAAATGGCAACCCACTTCAGTATTCTTGCCTGGGAAATCACATGGACAGAGGAGCCTGGTGGGCTACAATCCATGGGGTCCAAAGAGTTGTATATGACTGAGAAACTAACACTACTAATGTACTTAATACCATGAAACAGCACACTTTAAAACAGTGAATACGGTAAATTTTACATGATGGTTATTTTAACACAATTTTTAAAAGTTGGGGGAAAATTCTAGCAAAACTATGAGAAGAGATACCTAAGGCTGAAACTAGAAAAGCCAAAATACAACAATGGCTAGAAGTACATAGCTGTATGGGTATGAAGAGGTAACATCGGGAAGTCTCCATAGGGACCTCACCTTCAAACATGCTACATTCCACCTTTCTTTTTTCATCATGTAAGCATCCAACATAGCCAGTGGTTGATTTCCCAGTAGAAGTTGCTTTCAAACAACTCCTTTGTGCTGCCTAGAACTTCTGACCCTTGTAGCTCTGACCTCTTAATGATGACAGCTCAACACTCTCAGATACCAGAGTGTCATTTCAATTTGACTCTTCTTCACCAAATTGCTCCACTCATGCTGGGTCAACTAATTTTTCTTTTCTAGTCTTTCCTGGATGCTCTACTCTCTGCCTTCAGTCTGAAGCAGATAAAGAGAGCAAGATGCCTCATCTAACAAGCTACTCCATGGATTTAAGGGAGAAACAGGGCTACAGTTAGATGAGAGAAGAACCTTCTGGACAACTCCTATCTGGCTATGACATAAAATGACAAGGGAACCGCGAGCTGAAATAAGAATCCAAATTGAGGCTTTGAAAAAAATAGCCTATGTATTCAATTGGGATTTAACATTACATTTAGAATATTTATTCTTAGCCTGGAATATAAAAAAAAAAACAAAACACATTTGGTTAAAAATGAAAATCCTGGAAGACTAAAAAAATAAAGTCCTCCTGTTGTATATAAAAGTGCTAAGAATAGCAATCTGCAAAGGAAAAGGAAATTAGAACCCCTTGGAACTCACTGAGCATCTAATAGATGTTCAGCAATTTTCTGGAGACTGTAGGAAATAAGGCACAAATAACACAGGTCTTTTAAGAAGCTGGCTTCTTTTTAGAAGACAAGACTAACTCCAAAGCTTTTATTAACACCAAATATTATGTCACGCTGTACAATTCAGCTCTGCCATTAAGTGCTGTTGGTGATGGGAAGATCCAACGTGGCAGGTCTCTTCCTTACTCTTGATCTCTCTAACATCATCGATGAAGGTGCATATGGTGTTTAAACATCCTGGGAGGGACTTTCCTCATGGTTCAGTGGCTAAGATTCCACATTCCCAATGCAGAAAGCCTGGGTTCAATCCCTGGACAGGAAACTGGATCCCACACAGCAACTAAAGATTCTGTATGCCATAACAGAAGATCCCAAATGCCTCAGTGAATACTCAGCACAGCCAAATAAATAAACAAATACATTAAAAAAAATACCTCCTGGGAGAGGGGTATATGTGGAGGAAGGCTGACATGAATTCATGATGGGATTTCAAATATTCCAACCGATTCAGCATGCCCATAGCATGAAATCTGTGTGAAGTCATTTCTGCCAAGAGCTTCCTGTTTTGAAGATCTATAATCCCCACAGCCTCAGGATGAGAAGGCAGTGTCACCACTTGGACTGCATATCTTTCTCATAGCCCTTCCTCCTCCAGAGGCTGTCCTTCCCTCTATTCAGTAAGTGTTTAATGAGACCAACCAGACATTGAACACTCAGACGTACAAGGCTCTAGTTCACTATCTAGTAGAAAAATAGACAAGTTAACAATGATAGCACTATATGAAACAAACCAAAGGGAAAGAAACTAATTCTTCATGAAACAGAGCTAGGGAAAATGGGAGGGTTTTCTAAGTTGAAATAAAATGAAAGAAATCTTTAATGAGCAGATATGACTTTAAATTTGCTTTATCTAAGAATCATCGTAAGATAGAAAAAAATATATATTGAATGCCCACATATCCACCACCCATATTTAATAAATATATATTTATATTTGTCCACATAAAATAATGTAAACATCTGTTCACCAGAAAATGGTGAAATCAAATGATAGGAAAAAGTGAAGAGGAACTAAAAAGCCTCTTGATGAAAGTGAAAGTGGAGAGTGAAAAAGTTGGCTTAAAGCTCAACATTCAGAAAACGAAGATCATGGCATCCAGTCCCATCACTTCATGGGAAATAGATGGGGAAACAGTGGAAACAGTGTCAGACTTTATTTTTTGGGGCTCCAAAATCACTGCAGATGGTGACTACAGCCATGAAATTCAAAGATGCTTACTCCTTGGAAGGAAAGTTATGACCTAGATAACATATTCAAAAGCAGAGACATTACTTTGCCAACAAAGGTCCGTCTAGTCAAGGCTATGGTTTTTCCTGTGGTCATGTATGGATATGAGAGTTGGACTGTGAAGAAGGCAGAGCGCCCAAGAATTGATGCTTTTGAACTGTGGTGTTGGAGAAGACTCTTGAGAGTCCCTTGGACTGCAAGGAGATCCAACCAGTCCATTCTGAAGATCAGCCCTGGGATTTCTTTGGAAGGACTGATGCTAAAGCTGAAACTCCAGTACTTTGGCCACTTCATGGGAAGAGTTGACTCATTGGAAAAGACCCCAATGCTGGGAGGGATTGGGAGCAGGAGAAGGGGACGACAGAGGATGAAAAGGCTGGATGGCATCACTGACTCGATGGACGTGAATCTGGGTGAACTCCAGGAGTTGGTGATGGACAGGGAGGCCTGGTGTGCTGCGATTCATGAGGTCGCAAAGAGTTGGACACGACTGAGCGACTGATCTGAACTGAACTGAATAAAAATTTAATATTTTTCATATGTAAATGATGGGAAATGTATTTGCAAACAATATAATAAAGGTTGAATATTTTCACATGTAAGCTATTGCTATAAATTAAGACAAATTGTTAACATCTACTATAAAGATGCGTGTGTGCTAAGTCACTTCAGTCGTGTCTGACTCTTTGTGACCCTATGGACTGTAGCCTACCAGGCTCCTCTGTCCATGGGATTCTCCAGGAACACTGGAGTGGGTTGCCACGCTCTCCTCGAGGGATCTTCCCAACCCAGAGATTGAACCTGGGCCTCTTATGTCTCCTGCATTGGCAGACATAGGCATACGCAATTAGACAACTCTCAGAAAATTGGAACTGGTTAATAAATCACTAGAAAATATGTTTAGCCTTACTAGTTACTAATAACCACAGATATGCAATGAAAACAACAATGAGATGCTACTATTAGGTACTGGTAAGAGTGTGGAGAGATGGCTGTTCTCCACACTCCTAGTTAGGAAGGTAAATTGGGTTATCTTTTAGGAAAGCAGAATTTATGAAATACATGCATTAAACATTTAAGTCCACATTCTTTGACCCAGTTATTTTTACTTCCAAGAATCTTCTCTAGTGAAATAGTAACAAATTTGGGAGGATTTATGTATTAAAGAAGTTACTGTAACATTATTTATAATTAGAACAACTGAGAACAATTTAAAAATCCAAAACAAAAGGATGGTTAAATAAAGTTCAGAATAGCACTGAGATATGAATATCTGAGTGTGTACGTACATGCGCACACATGCTTGCTTGGGTTATAATAATGTTCAAAAATTTTTAATCAGTCAATTAATGATCAATTGATATTATATTTTTAGAAAAATCTCCCCTTTTTTCCAGCTCCCTGATCCTTACAACCACATGAATTCTGTTCCCCACCCCCTAAAAGTTCTCATATTACAGATTTAAAAATTAGATTCTCTAGGGCTGAACAGATAATAAGTAGCTTCTATTAACTCCAGAGGCAACAATTCCCCAGCACTGTTGTGCTTTTGAGAGAATGTTCCTAAATACCACCACCAAATAACAATGAAGCTTCACATTTGGTATGTAATGAAGATTAACACAGAGGAGAAAATTATATGCTTTAATGTTTTGTAGCAAGACATCACAGTATTTATTAATAATAATTCCTTAATAACGGGGAATTACAGCAATTTGCCTTTTAACGCTGCATCAGACAGGTAACATAATAAACTTCTTATAAATGAACTCGTGCAAAAAACGTCAAGGTAGTATTTATGAGTGAAGAAAAGTCAAAGGGAAAATATAAATAAAGTCTGAGTTTATTTATGCATTAAAAAGAAGAGGAAATAAGCAGTTACGGAAGGTTGAAATGAGACAGTGGTAGATGGTTTTTCCAGCTATTTAATTAGAAAAATCTGCAGACTAGGATACTTGTTTTGAAGCTCTCCATGAATATAAATGAGCCCATCACACTTCAGCAATGTCAATCCAAGAGCATAATATTTTAATATAACCATTTTTGCAGGAAGAGAGAGGACAGCTTTCTAAATACAATGACATACCACTTATTAATATTTAGATGCCATACACCCTCAGTTTTCCAGGGAAACTGTGAAAGGGTATCTGAGCATTGGTAGCAACCAAAATAGCTAATGTGACAGAAGCTATGCTGCGATCAAGCTCACTGTGGCAAAGAAAGGGGCCGTCTCACTGGAATGGTTGAGGGTGGTTTTAAAGATGTGCATCAAAACCAGTAAGAAAAGCTAAGAAGCAACTAGAATATTTAATATAAAAACTGACAGCCTTGTCCACCTCTCCTTTCTCTTACTACACACCAATGCACACAAAAGACTAGCACAAGGGTTTGTGTAGTTTTTCCAAATTCACTCACAGGTGTGCTTAGTCACTCAGTCCTGTCTGACTCTTTGCAATCCCATGGACTGTAGCCCACCAGGCTCCTCTGCCCTTGGGGACTCTCCAGGCAAGAATACTGGAGTGGGTTGCCATGCCCTCCTCCAGGGGATCTTTCCAACCCAGTTTTCGAACCCAGGTCTCCAGCATTGCAAGTGGATTCTTTACCTTCTAAGCCACAAGGGAAGCCCAAGAATATTGGAGTGGGTAGCCTATCCCTTCTCCAGGGGATCTTCTCAACCCAGGAATCGAACTGGGGTCTCCTGCAAAGAAACTAGCAGCAGAGTTAGCTAGACCCCTGACGGGACAGGATGTACAGTGCTCTGTGAAGCACGTGGTCCAACCCAATAGAGCTCTAGGCCTACGGCTATTGGTCTTGACAGATTCTTCTATCTCATTCTGGCAAAGCTGATGGGGACTTAAGAATCTTTTGAGCCAGCCATGCATCTTGAATACAATCCATTACACCAATGTTTTTAAATGTATTTCAAACCTTCTTTATGTTAATTAACAAACTTCTTGCAGCAGATTTCTATAATGATATATGAAGACTCCACAGCCATCTCTGAAGTAGAGATTCTTCATCTGAGTGCTTCAAATGCTAACAACTACTTACATCATCAGTGTTGTTTAGACAAACAGAACTAACAGATGTATGTATCACTTCAGTTCAGTTCAGTCGCACAGTCATGTCTGACTCTTTGTGACCCCATGAATCGCAGCATGCCAGGCCTCCCTGTGCATCACCAACTCCCGGAGTTTACCCAAACTCATGTCCATCGAGTCGGTGATACCATCCAGCCATCTCATCCTCTGTCTTCCCCTTCTCCTCCTGCCCCCAATCCCTCCCAGCATCGGGGTTTTTTCCAATGAGTCAACTCTTCACATCAGGTGGCCAAAGTATTGGAGTTTCAGCTTCAGCATCAGTCCTTCCAATGAACACCAGGACTGGTCTCCTTTAGGATGGACTGGTTGGATCTCTTTACAGACCAAGGGACTCGCAAGAGTCTTCTCCAGCACCACAGTTCAAAAGCATCAATTCTTTAGCACTCAGCTTTCTTCACAGTCCAACTCTCATATCCATACATGACCACTGGAAAAACCATAGCCTTGACTAGACGGACCTTTGTTGGCAAAGTAATGTCTCTGCTTTTCAATATGCTGTCTAGGTTGGTCATAACTTTGCTTCCAAGGAGTAAGCGTCTTTTAATTTCATGGCTGCAATCACCATCTGCAGTGATTTTGGAGCCCCCAAAAATAAAGTCTGACACTGTTTCCACTATTTCCCCATCTATTTCCCATGAAGTGATGGGACCAGATGCCATAATCTTAGTTTTCTGAATGTTGAGCTTTAAGCCAATTTTTTCACTCTCCTCTTTCACTTTCATCAAGAGGCTTTTTAGTTCCTCTTCACTTTCTGCCATAAGGGTGGTGTCATCTGCATATCTAGGGTTATTGATATTTCTCCCCACAGTCTTGATTCCAGCTTGTTCTTCTTCCAGCCCAGCGTTTCTCATGATATACTCTGCATATAAGTAAAGAGGTTTATTTTAAGGAATTGGCTCACATGATTATGGAGGCTTGGCGAGTCCAAATTCTGCTGGGGTAGGCTAGAGACTTATGACAGAGTGGAGTTCAAGTCCAAAGGCAGTCTGCTAGGGAACCAGGAAGCGCAGAAGTTGCAGTGGAAGCTGCAAGGCAGACCGCTGGCTGAATTCCTTCTTCCTCGGGGGAGTTCAATCTCTGTTCTTATATTAAGGCTTTCAACTAACCAAATGAGGTCCGCCCACATCACAGAGGGGAATCTGCTTTACTCAGGCTCCACCAAGTTAAATGTCAATCTCATTCAAAAAAAAAAAAAATTACCTTCACAGAAACATCCAGACTAACAGTTGACCAAATATCTGTGCACTGTGTCACAGCCAAGTTGGCACACAAAACTAACCATCATTCCACCCCAATAATAACTACCCGTTGACTATACTGTTTATCCTAAAGCATTTTATATAAATTTCTACACTGTACTCATGAGAGTAAAATAAGCTCCAATAACAAATATCTACCCCCTAAAACTTCAGAGCTTAAAGAATAAGCTTCTTGGACAAACCCTGGGAGATGGTGAGGGAGGGCAGGGAAGGCTGGCATACTGCACGCCACGGGGTCGCAAAGAGTTGGACACGGCTTGGCAACTGAACAACAGCAGCAAAGAATGCGTTTATTTCTCACTCATGTCACTAACAACCAGGATGAAGGCTCCAGGGCAGCTGGTCTCTGACCCACTGGCACCTGAGAGACCCAGGCCTGTGGCAGCTCTGCTGTCTTCAACAGCAGCTTCCCAGGCTGCCCTGGCCACTGCAGCCCCCAGGTCTGGGGAAGAAGCATACGATCTAGAGAATCTATTGGTCAGGCTGGGAGGTGGCCCACATCACCAAAAGGGAAACCAGATAATGCCAACTGGCTGTGTGCCAGAAAGAAGAATGGTTGACTGGCAGTCACTGCCCCACATAGGGTGAAACAGCTGATGATACCAGGAAGTAGTGCATGCATGCTCAGTCACTCGGGCGTGTCCTACTCTTTGCCACCCCCTGGCTCCTCTGCCAATGAGATTTTCTGGGCAAGAATACTGGAATGGGTTACCATTTCCTTCTCCAGGGCATCTACCCAACCAAGGGATCAAACTCGTGTCTCCTGCATCTCTTGTATTGGCAGGCAGATTCTTTACCACTGAGCCCCCTGGGCTTCTCAGGGAGTAGACGTGCCATCAGCATATTAACTTCGTATCAATACGCCCCCTTTTATTTTCTTCAGAGCTTCAAGTACTTCTCTTCGAAAGCATCTTATTCACTTACTAGTTTACATATATAATTTTGAGGAGAAGCCAAATGGTAATTCAGAGTGTGGGTCCTGGATCAGACCATGCAGGGTTCATCCTGGCCCTCCACGCTGCTGTGTGACCTTGGGCAAATCATTAATTCTTAAAAAGGGGACTAATATCTGTGCTGACTGCTGTGGTGGGGTCCCCAGATGGCCCCACTTCAGTACGCAAGCAGTCCATCCCCAACTGCTAGGGATATTAACAGCATCACAATGCATCTCAGCTGTTGAGGGATGGCCTTGCCTGGGGTCACACCCCTTCCTGGGGGCATCTGACATCCACTGACCGTGGGGAGGTGGGGAAGGAGTGAATAGGGAGGCAAGGGGTGTAAAAGTCTAGTCCTCTTGCCTAAAGATGGAACAGAGCTGAAAGGCCTCCCTGGTTCCCAGTGGGCAGACTCTCCCAGTCTGCAGAGTCTTCTGCTGCAGCTTCCGGGCAGGGCGGCTCCTCCCCCTCCTGCAGTCCTCCACTTCAGCCCATAGGTGTCGATCTCAAGAGCATTCGCCATAAACTTCCTCCTCACACCTACTTTCTGCCTCAAGAGCTGGTCCAAGGCACTATCTCATAGGCTCCTGCGAGATAAACCTAGGCAAGCACTCAGACAGCGCAAGGCACACAGGAAGCAGGAATAAACGATGCCATGTCCTTTTATAATTAGGAATAGAAACTAAGAGAAAAGAACATCCCTAACTGCATACCTTGCCTTTGCCTAAATTATACAGAGAACAAAATCAAAAAGAAAGTAGGCAAAGTTAATTGGAGTATTTTGGCACCATTTCATTGTATAAGCAGAACATCGTGTGTGACTCTGGCTGCAACCTGTACACAAGGAAAAACTATGAAATCAGGAACTACTCTCTTCAATAAAAGGATTGAAGATTTTCTTTCACCCTCATTTTAAATCAATGATGTTATTCTTCAGATCAGCATGGCAAATATTGGGAGGGGAGAGACAGGCAATTCTGTCCCCCTCTATCTTCCTGGAAAATCTAAAAGTGTGTTTGATTTCTCACATTTCCTCCTAAATTCTGATTTTTGCTGCAGACTTAACCGGTAGAAATCTCTTACATCTCTGCAAGCTCACCAGCAAACACACAAATATCCAGGATGTACTTTGCATTTTTCTGCCTTGAGGGCTCTTTGCATCACCATTCAGCCCAGCTGGCTTCTTCCTCAGAGCCCTACCTTCATTTCCAACCCTATTCACATTGGGGGTTATTTCTCACAATAGTGTGCCATATTCAGAACGTGAAGGGGACATTAAATTCAGTGCCTAAACTCCATCAATACTTTTTAGACCATTTTTCTCCTCAGACCATTCAAAGCAACTTTAAAAAGCCATCGCTGCAAGAGGTCACCTGCTCACCTACGGTGCTGAGGGCCCTCTCCCCTGCACCTTCCCTCCCAGGCAAATTCACTTCCCTCCCATGCAAATACACTTACAGCCCAGAGGGAAAGAGGCGCAATTACCGACCTCAACCAGATCCGTCTCTTTCAACCGAAAGTCAAAGAAACATCCCAGGAAGTCATAATTTACATGTAGCCCATTCGTTGCCCCTTTTCAGATGGACTGCATTAATTCACAGGGGAGAATAACCTTCTCAGAGACACACATTTACATTTATATAAAGCAGGCTGGAAAATGATTGTGTTTCTCTAGGAGGAAAATGACAGCTACCTCGAGAGTCTTCTACCTTTCTGTGTGTCGCTCATAACACGGCTTTACAGTATACTAACGCATATATATGGAATTTAGAAAGATGCTAACAATAACCCTGTGTACGAGACAGCAAAAGAGACACTGATGTATAGAACAGTCTTATGAACTCTGTTGCAGAGGGAGAGGGTGGGAAGATTTGGGAGAATGGCATTGAAATACGTATAATACCATATATGAAACGAGTCGCCAGTCCAGGTTTGATGCTGGATGCTTGGGGCTGGTGCACTGGGATGACCCAGAGGGATGGTATGGGGAGGGAGGAGGGAGGAGGGTTCAGGATGGGGAACACATGTATACCTGTGGCGGATTCATTTTGATATTTGGCAAAACTAATACAATTTTGTAAAGTTTAAAAATAAAATTTAAAAAAATAAAATAAAATAAAATTACCTCTGTGGAGAAGACGCTGGGAAAGGCGAGGCTATTTGCAACAAGAACCATTCAAACCGTTCACAAGTGCCCTTCCCTCTTTCCTTCTTACTAATACACCTTGCTTGATTTTAGCATATGTTACCTCTTACAAAATGCATCATGTAAAAGACTTTCAAAGAGGTTTCTCAGAACATTTCCCCTCTGAGAGTCTTAAGACTGTACATTAAGTAGTTACAAAAGACCCTGAATAAAGGCTATTATCTACATGTAACATTCACTTATACTATAACCCTGATCTATTGACATAAAGCAGTTTATTGGTCAATATCACTGGCCAAAGGCAGAGACAGAGGTCCGATTCCAGCCATCTGGAAATCTATTATCCCAGGGCTAATGCATAAGCCTTTCACCTCTACAGATCTGGTTTCAGCTTCATCAGTTAAAAGTGAGTTGGGTGGTCTTGTCTTACCCACATTAAAGACCCATTATGCAGCTCAGCCTAATGAAACACCACTGGTCATGGACATCCATTTACTATAAGTCAACCTTGGGGGAAAGTCCAATCTCCTAGATATGCCTCCTATTCTGATTACTTATTCCCTACTCGGCTGACCCTGGGCAGAATTATGAAGTAGGCAGAGCTAGTCTGGGGTTACTCTCTGTCTAGTGGTCAATAGTGTGGAACCAGGAGAAATAGAAGAGCCGAACAAGAGACAAAAGACCTGTGTTCTGGTCCCAGCTGGCCTTGAGCAAGGCACTACCTCTCTGTGAC
The DNA here is from genome assembly GCF_032452875.1 of Bos javanicus. Classification (NCBI taxonomy): domain Eukaryota; kingdom Metazoa; phylum Chordata; class Mammalia; order Artiodactyla; family Bovidae; genus Bos; species Bos javanicus. The sequence continues at coordinate 6,983,620 of NC_083887.1, read as the reverse complement.
TTAGTATCTTCGTGTGTAAACTGGGAATAAGACCCACCCCTACCTACATCTTGAGCGTTCTCAGAAGGCTCAAAAGAGCTCAGGAATATGAAAGCTGTAAATTATTTACAAATGACAGGATGACTATTAATAACTTCTCGTCCCTCATTTTTACTTCTCACATTTTCCACATGTCCTTCCCCATTTCCCCAGGCCCCAGGCTCTCCGATTGCCCCTGGGTCGGTTAGGTGTTACAGTAGGAAACAGGAGTCCAGAATCAGTTCAGTTCAGTTCAGTTCAGTCACTCAGTCGTGTCCGACTCTTTACGACCCCATGAATTGCAGCACGCCAGGCCTCCCTGTCCATCACCAACACCCGGAGTTCACCCGAACTCATGTCCATTGAGTCTGTGATGCCATCCAGCCATCTCATCTTCTGTCGTCCCCTTCTCCTCCTGCCCCCAATCCCTCAGAGTCCAGAATGGCAGTGCCTAAGAGACAAGGAAGGGAAAAGCCCTGGAAAATAGAACAAAGACCGGAGTGAGGACCTCAGGTGGGACAAACAGCACTCCTGGCTAGCCCAATTTACAAAGGCAGGCCCAGGGCAAGCGAAAAACATAAAAAGAGGAGCCAAAGGGCCGGGGTGGGGGGCTCTCTCCCACGAGCCCTCTGCTCTTTTTTCTCTCTCTTTGTGTCTTTTGGGTCGGCATGCCCTCATGCCTCAAGGATGTATTTTCCTTTATTTTCTAAATAAAACTGATGTGTCAGAGAAGTATAACATGGACTGTCCAAGAGCTGTGATGCGCCAAGGGCTTCAGTGACTGTTGCTTCAAATCTTTGTTGTGATGAGACAGAACCGAGGAAATTACACTCCCCGGACAGGTCTACCATTTCTGGCCTTTATCGAGCCCATCTTTGAATGAAATGTTCCTTTGGTATCTCTGATTTTCTTGAAGAGATCTCTAGTCTTTCCCATTCTGTGGTTTTCCTCTATTTCTTTGCATCGATCGCTGAAGAAGGCTTTCTTATCTCTTCTTGCTATTCTTTGGAACTCTGCATTCAGATGTTTATATCTTTCCTTTTCTCCTTTGCTTTTCGCTTCTTTTCTTTTAATAGCTATTTGTAAGGCCTCCCCAAACAGCCATTTTGCTTTTTTGCATTTCTTTTCCATGGGGATGGTCTTGATCCCTGTCTCCTGTACAATGTCACGAACCTCAGTCCATAGTTCATCAGGCACTCTATCTATCAGATCTAGGCCCTTAAATCTATTTCTCACTTCCACTGTATAATCATAAGGGATTTGATTTAGGTCATACCTGAATGGTCTAGTGGTTTTCCCTACTTTCTTCAATTTAAGTCTGAATTTGGCAGTAAGGAGTTCATGGTCTGAGCCACAGTCAGCTCCTGGTCTTGTTTTTGCTGACTGTATAGAGCTTCTCCATCTTTGGCTGCAAAGAATATAATCAGTCTGATTTCAGTGTTGACCATCTGGTGATGTCCATGTGTAGAGTCTTCTCTTGTGTTGTTGGAAGAGGGTGTTTGCTATGACCAGTGCATTTTCTTGGCAAAACTCTATTAGTCTTTGCCCTGCTTCATTCCGTATTCCAAGGCCAAATTTGCCTGTTACTCCAGGTGTTTCTTGACTTCCTACTTTTGCAATCCAGTCCCCTATAATGAAAAGGACATCTTTTTTTGGGTGTTAGTTCTAAAAGTTCTTGTAGGTCTTCATAGAACCGTTCAACTTCAGCTTCTTCAGCGTTACTGGTTGGGGCATAGACGTGGATTACTGTGATATTGAATGGTTTGCCTTGGAAACGAACAGAGATCATTCTGTCGTTTTTGAGATTGCATCCAAGTACTGCATTTTGGACTCTTGTTGACCATGATGGCTACTCCATTTCTTCTGAGGGATTCCTGCCCTCAGTAGTAGATATAATGGTCATCTGAGTTAAATTCACCCATTCCAGTCCATTTCAGTTCGCTGATTCCTAGAATGTCAACAACATTTCATGCAAAGATGGGCTCGATAAAGGACAGAAATGGTATGGACCTAACAGAAGCAGAAGATATTAAGAAGAGATGGCAAGAATACACAGAAGAACTGCACAAAAAAGATCTTCATGACCAAGATAATCACAATGGTGTGGTCACTGACCTAGAGCCAGACATCTTGGAATTTGAAGTCAAGTGGGCCTTAGAAAGCATCACTATGAACAAAGCTAGTGGAGGTGATAGAATTCCAGTTGAGCTATTCCAAATTCTGAAAGATGATGCTGTGAAAGTTCTGCACTCAATATGCCAGCAAATTTGGAAAACTCAGCAGTGGCCACAGAACTGGAAAAGGTCAGTTTTCATTCCAATTCCAAAGAAAGGCAATGCCAAAGAATGCTCAAACTACCACACAATTGCACTCATCTCACATGCTAGTAAAGTAAAGCTCAAAATTCTCCAAGCCAGGCTTCAGCAATATGTGAACCGTGAACTTCCTGATGTTCAAGCTGGTTTTAGAAAAGGCAGAGGACCCAGAGATCAAATTGCCAACATCTGCTGGATCATGGAAAAAGCAAGAGAGTTCCAGAAAAACATCTATTTCTGCTTTATTGACTATGCCAAAGCCTTTGACTGTGTGGATCACAATAAACTGTGGAAAATTCTGAAAGACATGGGAATACCAGACCACCTGACCTGCCTCTTGAGAAATCTGTATGCAGGTCAGGAAGCAACAGTTAGAACTGGACATGGAACAACAGACTGGTTCCAAATAGGAAAAGGAGTTCGTCAAGGCTGTATATTGTCACCCTGCTTACTTAACTTATACGCAGAGTACATCATGAGAAACGCTGGACTGGAAGAAACACAAGCTGGAATCAAGATTGCCGGGAGAAATCTCAATAACCTCAGATATGCAGATGACACCACCCTTATGGCAGAAAGTGAAGAGGAACTAAAAAGCCTCTTGATGAAAGTGAAAGTGGAGAGTGAAAAAGTTGGCTTAAAGCTCAACATTCAGAAAACGAAGATCATGGCATCCGGTCCCATCACTTAATGGGAAATAGATGGGGAAACAGTAGAAACAGTGTCAGACTTTATTTTTCTGGGCTCCAAAATCACTACAGATGGTGACTGCAGCCATGACATTAAAAGACACTTACTCCTTGGAAGGAAAGTCATGACCAACCTAGATAGCATATTCAAAAGCAGAGACATTACTTTGCCAACAAAGTTTCGTCTAGTCAAGGCTATGGTTTTTCCTGTGGTCATGTATGGATGTGAGAGTTGGACTGTGATGAAGGCTGAGAGCCGAAGAATTGATGCTTTTGAACTGTGATGTTGGAGAAGACTCTTGAGAGTCCCTTGGACTGCAAGGAGATCCAACCAGTCCATTCTGAAGGAGATCAGCCCTGGGATTTCTTTGGAAGGACTGATGCTAAAGCTGAAACTCCAGTACTTTGGCCACCTGATGGGAAGAGTTGACTCACTGGAAAAGACTCTAATGCTGGGAGGGATTGGGGGCAGGAGGAGAAGGGGACGACAGAGGATGAGACGGCTGGATGGCATCACTGACTCGATGGACGTGAGTCTGGGTGAACTCCGGGTGTTGGTGATGGACAGGGAGGCCTGGCATGCTGCAATTCATGGGGTCGAAAGGAGTCGGACACGACTGAGCGACTAATCTGATCTGACAGGTCTATCCAGATGCGGCTGTAATTAGTCCTCCACCCTAGGCCTTTCCTGACCCCTATATCCCAGTCATAGTTCCCTCCTTGTAGGCAACTATGTCCCCTCCTACAAGGTGTTACCTCTGCTCGGTGTCAAGCAGTCCAGGCGAGAAGCTGCTATTACCAGGGCTGTCAGAGCTGGTGTGGCCCTGCATTTCCCAGAGCAATTTCAGTATTGGCACAGGATGATGGGGAACACACAGAAGGGAGGGGACAAGTTTTCTAACCTAGGAGAGAACTTGTGATTTACTCAGTATCACTCCAGGCACCAGGATTAGGAGTCCAGGGCCAGCCCCATCCTGGAGGACATAGCGATGGTGACCATACAGCCATATCCCAAACTCAGGTGACATCTCCACACCCCCACAGGCCACTCTGCAGACAATGGGCCTCTCCTGAGATTCTACTAATAAGAGGTGGACCTCGGTTTAGAACTGCCTACCAGTTCCAGATGGATTGTTCTTCCCTCTACTCCTCTCTTATTACCTCAGATACATCCATTCGTTAAATTGGAATCAAAGCCTCTTTCAAGTGAGCTCAAAATTATCCACTTGTGAAATGTCAATGAATATATATTTTTAAAATCCCAAATGAGGAAGGAGGGGCAATACAGGGGTAGGGTTCTAAGAGGTATAAGCTATTAGGTATAAAATAAGCTACAATGATATATCATATAACACAGGGAATACAGCAGATATTTTATAATAACTATAAGTGGAATATAACCTTCAAAAATTGTGAATCACTATATTACACACCTGTAACTTACATAGTATTGTATATCAAGTTTACCTCAATTGGAAAAAAAAAACAAACAGTGATTCTAGGTCATTTGATCCACAATTTAGTTTATTATTAGCTCAGTTGGTAAAGAATCCCACTACAATGCAGGAGACCTGGGTTTGATCCCTGAGTTGGGAAGACTCCTTGGAGAAGGGAAAGGCTACTCACTCCAGTATTCTGGCCTGGAAAATTCCATGGTCTGTATAGTCCATGGGGTCACAAAGAGTTGGACACAACTGAGCAACTTTCACTTTCAGGAAGAATAAGCTAAGATTCTTATGGTCCTGAACCAATCTATTGGAGAAAGAACCATATGGCTCCCAAATTATATCGATGTGGGTATCCATCTCACTCAATGGAGATGTTTTTCTACAAGGCCTTGCACTGAATATCTCCCACCCCTACCCCCATCTCCCACCCCTAGAAAGAACTAATGCGATCAAGTTCATCCTATGAGGGCAGAGCTCTTAGGACATAGGGACAAAACTCTTCAACTCCCTCACCTCACCCCTACCTACTCAGCAATATACACCCACTCCTAAAATCCAGGCTTTACAAATGAGATCATTTCTCAAAAGACTTTAAGGAAAAATTACAAGGAGCACCCAGAAGGGTTTAAAGCCTGGTGGGAGTCAGGTTCAGGGCCTGGGAGGTGCTGGAGTGATCAAGGAAAGAGAAGAACAGGTATTAGGGTGGCTGATGCCTATGGGGACCTGGAGGCTTTTTAGCACCAGGGACAGCCCCCATCCTCAACCTTCTCTAGCTGAAAAGGAGCCTACTTGAAATTCAGATGATACATCTCACCTCCAGAAATGGATCAGTGGGTCTGGATTTGGGTCTCTGCATTTTTAACAGGCACTCCAGGCTATTCTGAAGAAGTTGGCCAGAGGACTTCATCTAGAGACCTGGCCATTGATCTCATTAAATACAGCAGCTTTGAAGCAAAGACTCTGCGCTTTATGAATGGGACTCCCACATGCAGGCATGATCCCAGGAGAAGGTGTGTGTGAAGATACTCAAAGACAGGGTGTGACTTGAGAGAATTCAGCTGACATGTGATAGTTGCACTATATGTTGCATAAAAGGAGGTGTTACGGCGCTTAATTATTACCATTCAGGGGTTTTGAAAATATACTCTCTGATTGCAGACTGCTTGAAAATCTGAACCTAGAGAAAAACTGTCTCAGAGCAGTGCCCATAAATAATAGCAATGAAGAGCAGTGAAGAATGACATTACTTAGCCTCCATGTGATACAAGCATTTCCCCCAACTTTACCAGAACACCATTTCTATATTTTTATTTACTTCCATAAGATATGGCTCAGACACTGAAGAGTCTGCCTGCAATTCAGGAGACCTAGGTTCTATCCCTGGGTTTGAAGGAGCCCCTGGAGTAGGAAAAGGCAACCCACTCCAGCATCCTTGCCTGGAAAATCCCATGGACAGAGGACTCTGGCAGGCTAGAGTCCATGGGGTCACAAAGAGTCAGACATGACTGAGCAACTAACACACACAAGATATAAGCAGTGTTTACACTGAGTTTTTTGTTGTACAGGAAGGGATATTTAAACAACCCTATAGTTGGACTGTGAAGAAGGCTGAGCACCAAAGAATTGATGCTTTTGAACTGTGGTGTTGGAGAAGACTCTTGAGAGTCCCTTGGACTGCAAGGAGATCCAACCAGTCCATTCTGAAGGACATCAGCCCTGGGATTTCTTTGGAAGGAATGATGCTAAAGCTGAAACTCCAGTACTTTGGGCACCTCATGTGAAGAGTTGACTCACTGGAAAAGACTCTGATGCTGGGAGGGATTGGGGGCAAGAGGAGAAGGGGACGACAGAGGATGAGATGGCTGGATGGCATCACTGACTCGATGGACGTGAGTCTGAGTGAACTCCGGGAGTTGATGATGGACAGGGAGGCCTGGCGTGCTGCGATTCATGGGGTCGCAAAGAGTCGGACACGACTGAGCGACTGATCTGATCTGATAGTTCATTTTTGTTTTTGTTTTTTTTACATAAAATATCTATGTTGCTCACTCTATTCTGCTGACCACCTCAAAATAGCAACAATTTCCTTTCAGGGGAACTCTATTTCGAAAGCTGTTTTCAATATTCCAAAAAGAGATTGCTTATATTTCGAGAAGGAAATTTACATTTCTCTTAGTTAAGACCATGTAGGTGAGTATAGAAACTTCCATATTATATGCATATGTTAAAAATCTTTTCAAAAGATGTAAGGAAAAATAATAAGAAGTTCTTGAGAGCAAAACAGTTGGGGAAATCTCACTCACAGAGGAATATCTCACTCTTCAGCCACATCTCATTCTTCAGCTACATTTGAAAACACCCTGATGCTGGGAAAGATTGAAGGCAGGAGGAAAAGGGGATGACAGAGGATGAGATGATTGGATGGCATCACTGACGCAATGGACATGATTTTGTGTAGGCTCTGGGAGTTGGCGATGGACAGGGAAGCCTGGTGTGCTGTAGTTTATGGGGTCACAAAGAGTCAGACACAACTGAGTGACTGAACTGAACAGCTACATCCTGACAACGAAAGGTAGCTCAATCAAGAGTCATACTCACTTCCCAATTAAAAATCTTTTTAAGTGTTCTGCTCAGGAGCTATCTCTGGAAGCACAAACCACTACATCTGCCATTGAGTCACATGCAATGTCAGGTTGAATTTTTTTTGTCCTTTAATGATTTTATTTTGGTCTCAAAAAAAAAAAAAGGAAGGCAAGAAAGATAACAAGAAAGAGAAGCTGTCAGAAAAATGAGCACATTCCAAAAACCAAATAAGCTGTCTTCCCCCAAAAAAGTATCACTTTCTTTGTTGTTTATCATACGCTAAAGTGATTTGCATGTTGTTATTTCAGGTGGAACTTTCCATTGCATTTCCATCCTCTCAAGAGCCAGTTGCTACCCACCTCCTCATTCTGTCTTGTTGCCATGGAAACAATGAGGTACAGTAGAACAAGGAGCAAAGGTAACAAGGCTTTAAACAGAAATAGTAACAAAGGAATCATCTGGAGAGAGCATGGCAAGTGCTCTCCATCGAGCAAAATATATTCAGGGGAAAATGCCTGCCTTTACAATATGCCCTAAAGAATAATTGTTTAGCAATAAAGACATTTTCACCATCTCTGTTCAACTGATTTTATTTTTAAAACCTGAGCAACAGTTATAGAGTATACGTTACACAGTTTGAATTTTACTTACTTGCCTTCTTCACATGTTAAAACCTTTAGTCAGTCATATGTAAAAGGAGATTAAAACCCGCCATGCTAAACTGATAAAATTGATTTCAGAGTCCTCACACTCATAAAGAAATCTCTATGGCTCAAGTTACCAAAAGAGGCAGTTAACCTAGAAGTCACTATACATTTGAATCTTGTGTCTGACCTTAGACAAGATTCCTGAACTCTTAATCTTTGTTTCCTCTTCTGGGAAATAAGATGATACCACTTATGTCATCGAGTTTTATATAAAGATTTGAGCTAATAAAAAGTTTGGTACAAGATAGGCATTTAATAAATGCAAGCATGGGAGCACCACAGCTGAATTCCTCAGCACACACCGACTGAATAGAGGAGACAGTTTACAGACTCATAGCGGGGGCAAGACAGTTAGGGGTAAAGGATCCAGGCTTGACCTAAAAATTCCTGTGAATCATCCACAAAGTGGGTTATCCACACAAGCAGATAATCAAGTTTGGCTATATATGGAAAAAAGCTTCCACACCCAACCAAGATCAAGGTCTTGATGGGCATGATAATTCCAGGCTGTGGTCTGACACTGAGCACGGGCAGTTCCGCGTTTCCCCACAAACTCAACTAGTCAAAAGCACAGAAATATCACATTATAATATCCACCTTGTGGCAAAGGCGATCTGAGAGCAGTGCAGACTCCTCCCTTCTCTCCACCAGCATGCAGACTACTAAATATTTGGTGCCACTGGTTACGGTTGATTCCATCTTCAGAAATGCAATGCAGCTGGAAAATATTTTTTACTTATAGTGGAAAAAGCCACTATGATACACTGTTATGTATCAATTCAGCAAACAGGAAACCATTATGATACATAGAGAAGTTGATTTTAAAGCAATAGAAAGCACATAGTTCACCAAACCCTGAACAGGAAATAAAGTCCATACTGGTACTATGATATAAATTTATCTACAGTTCACATTATCATTTGTGATTACTAGCTATAGTGAAAAAAACTTATTCCTTTTCTACAAGTTTAGCTAAGTGAGTTTAGAAATGTTTTGCAAATGTATATTTAAGTTTGTTAGTTAAGTTCTTTCCCCTTGATTCTTTTAATGATTTTACGAAATCTAAGAAAATAAACTAACTCTAACCCTTACACTTCTGTTGCCATGTATTTTTACATACAAAATGAGTTGGAGACCCTAACACTAGGAATTCATTCAAAGTGAAAGTGCTAGTTACTCAGTCCTGTCTGACTCTTTGAGACCCCATGGAGTGAAGTACGACAGGCTCCTCTGTCCGTGGAATTCTCCAGGCCAGAATACTGGAGTGGGTTGCCATTCCCTTCTCCAGGGGATCTTCTGACCCAGAGATCCAACCTGGGTCTCCCACACTGCAGGCAGATTCAAAAGATTTCAATAAACCACACTTGGCTCCATTTTTTCCTCCCAGGCTCAATAAATATCTCAATGTAAATTAGCAGTGTTTGCAAGAAAATCTCCATTTAAAGGTACCTACACGTGTTCATCGCAGCACTGTTTATAATAGCCAGGACATGGAAGCAACCTAGATGCCCATCAGCAGATAAATGGATAAGAAAGCTGTGGTACATATACACAATGGAGTATTACTCAGCCATTAAAAAGAATACATTTGAATCAGTTCTAATGAGGTGGATGAAACTGGAACCTATTATACAGAGTGAAGTAAGCCAGAAAGAAAAACACCAATACAGTATACTAATGCATATATATGGAATTTAGAAAGATGGTAACAATAACCCTGTGTACGAGACAGCAAAAGAGACACCAATGTATAGATCAGTCTTATGGACTCTGTGGGAGAGGGAGAGGGTGGGGAGATTTGGGAGAATAGCATTGAAACATGTATAATATCATGTATGAAACAAGTCGCCAGTCCAGGTTCGATGCACGGTACTGGATGCTTGGGGCTGGTGCACTGGGACGACCCAGAGGGAGGGTAGGGGAGGGAGGAGGGAGGAGGGTTCAGGATGGGGAATGCGGGTATACCTGTGGCGGATTCATTTCGATATTTGGCAAAACTAATACAATATTGTAAAGTTTAAAAATAAAATTAAAAAAAAAACACTTATTAAAAAAAATACATAAATAAAGGTACCTACAATGTGTTCTAAAGTGCAACAGGCATTTTGTTGCATATCTTGTTTAATGTTCACAATGACCCAGTGACATGGATATGCTGCTCTTTTACAAATGAAGAAACGAAGGCTGGGAGAGGCTAAATCACCTGCCTAAGGCCCATAACTCCAGAAGTTAGAGCTAGGACAGACCTGTTGACTCCAAGCCAAGTGCTCTTTTCCTTGCCCTAGGGCACCCACCTCATTGAACTCTAGGTCTTCCAGTAACTTTATTAAGAGTCACTCTTACCTGGTTTTTTATTTCTATGATGACACATGAGTTTTCTTTCCACTGAAGGCTATGACAGTGGTTCCAACTCTAAGGAGTTTTTAATACAGATGCATAACCCCCTACCCCAACCAACTTAATAGAATCTCTGGAGTGAGACCCAGGCATCTTATATATGCTTTTTAAGTGCTCCAGATCCTAATGTACAGCCTGGATTTAAAATAATAGCTTTAAAAGACTATATCTTATTGAAATTAGGGAGTCATTCATTGTAAGTCATATCCTGATTTCAGGCACTAAAATGGGAATGATGGTTAAAAGTGATAATAAGACACCAGGAATTATGAGACGCATCCCAGGTTTATCCCAATTTCAAAATTTTTAGGAGAGAGTTTACTGTATAAGATAAAGAAAAGTTAGATGTGTGATTTTAGGTTGTTGCTGTTCGGTCACTAAGTCGTGTCCGGCTCTTTATGACCCCATGGACTGCAGCACGCCAGGCTCCTCTGTCCTCCACTGCCTCCTGCCCAAATTCATGTCCATTGAGCTGGTGATGCTCCCTAACCATTTCATCCTCTGCCGTCCCATTCTCCTTTTGCCTTCAGTCTTTCCCGGGTCTTTTCCGATGAGTCGGTTCTTCATATCAGGTGACCAAAGTATTACAGCTTCAGCATCAGTCCTTCCAGTGAATATTTAGGGTTGATTTCCTTTAGGATTGACTGGTTTGATTGCCTTTCTCTCCTAGTGACTCTCGAGACTTCTCCAGTACCACAATTCAAAAGCATTGATTCTTCAGTGCTTAGCTTCTTTATGGTTCAACTCTCACATCTATACACGACTACTGGAAAAACCACAGCTTTGACTATATGGACCTTTGTCAACAAAGTGATGTCTCTGCTTTGAAATATGCTATCTAGTTTTGTCACAGCTTTCCTTTTAAGGAGCAAGCTTCTTTTAATTTCATGGCTTCAGTCACTGTCTACAGTGATTTTGGAGCCCAAGAAAATAAAATCTGTGACTGCTTCCACATTTTCCCCTTCTATCTGCCATGAAGTGATGGGACCAGATGCCATGATCTTAGTTTTTTTAATGTTGAGTTCAAGCCAGCTTTTTGACTCTCCTCTTTCACCCTCACCCAGAGGCTCTTTAGTTTCTCTTCACTTTCTGATATTAAAGTGATATCTGCATATTTGAGGTTATTGCTATTTCTCCAGCAGTCTTGATTCCAGCTTGTGACTCATCCAGCCCAGCATTTTGCATGTTGTACTCTGTATATACATTAAGCAGGGTGACAATATACAGAATTGGTGTACTCCGTTACCAATTTTGAACCAGTCAGTTTTTCCATGTCTGGTTCTAACTGTAGCTTCTTGACCCACATACAGATCTTGGGCTACTTCATTACATGAAACAAGTTAGAGTGAAAATAGCCTCTCAAGTACCTCTTGTATGTAAGGCTTTGTGGTTTAACTTTATATTTGCCACCCAACAGTTATCATTTGTCACCTTCATGTGAAGGTGAGAACCATACTGCAGTTCCCGAAAAAAGTTTGCCCAGGAAGTCAGAGTCACAAGCCTGCAGTCCAGAAGAAAGCAGAGATGGAAGAAGATAAACAGCTTTTTTCAACTCCTATAGAGCCCCGCCTACTCCTCAGAGATCTTCCCTGCAATATCCCTCAGCAACTGGTCCTCCCTCCCTGGCCACACAGAGATCAGCACCAGATAATTCAGAGTTTTTTCGGTCATGCTAACAAAAATATCAGAGGGTAAGAGAGGAAGATAGGTTACATGTACATTTGTGTTTCTTAATCCATATATGATAGAATAATATATATAAAACCAGGTTTTAGAACATGAATAGGGTGGAGAAATTCTCATGATACATCATTAAGTAAAAAAATTAAAGATGCAAAATGATAATCATGACTGGAGAGAAATACATAAAAATTACAGCATCAAAGTGCTATGGTAACAGATGGTCTTTGTTTTCTTCATAGTTTATTTACTTTCCAAATTTGTATAACAAACATATAGTGTGTTGAAAACCAGAAAAAAGTGTTATGCATATATGGAGTAAATGTGGTTATTATAAAAATTAGAATAACTATATGGAAAATTCCTAAGAACCAATGTTAAATAAAACAAAAAAGAATGCAAAGTAATAAATATCATGCAACTAAAATTATTTTATTACTAGACATAGGCAAAAAAAGGACTGGAAGGAAAAAAAAAACAAAATATTAAGTAAATATATTCAGATGGTGGGACTACAGATCACTTTTAATATTTAAATATGTAATTATGTAATATTTATATTCCTAAAAAATTATAAGGAGAAAGTAGGGCTTTTTTCCTTTTAATTGGAAGTTTTTAAAGCATATAAAAACTGTCACACTCAACATACTCACTACTTATATTTAACAGAGATTAGCATTTCATTATATTTAATTCAGATCTCTGTATTTTTAAAGAATAAATATACAGTTAAAATTCAGTACCTTCTCCCTCCTCCTTCCCTTTTTTAGAAGTAACCACTATTCTTTAATTAGTATTATATTCACATGCATGTTTTAGAACTTACACTGCTTGTATATGTATCTATAAACCACATAAACTATTTTTTAATTGTACAGAATGATATCAAACTATACAAATGCTTTTGCAATATTTTTCAGTTTAGGGATGATCTTGCCATGTTAATGTGTATAGATCTAATTCACTGATTTTAACTACTATATACTACTCCACTGTATGAACCCACCACAATCCATCCGTCCCTCTATTCACTGTTCATCAAACTTAGTGTGCGTCAGAATCACCTGGGGGTCCCCCAGGTACCACACTTTAATGAGTGAGCATAGCTGTATTCCAGTAAAACTTTACTATGTTGTAAATCAACTGTACCTCAATTTAAAAAAAGAAAAAAACCTTTACTATGGGCACTAATACTTGAATTTCATGTACGTTTTATAATGATATAACATATTACTTGTCTTTGGTATTTTTAAATACTAAAAAGAATGTAAAAACTGTTCACAGGCTGTGCAGAAACAGTGAGCTGGACTTGACCCAGAGGATTAGAACTGGCCAAACCCCTGCTGTAGTTAATGAAGTTGAGTCATTTCCCCGTTTTTACTATTACAAAGAGTGCTCCTCGAGCATTTGTGAGATGGTCTTAGAAAATACTCAGAAGTAACATAATTAAGTTATAATTGTACTGGGAATTACATCTCCAATTTTGTTGGGAATTACCACTTTGCTTTACAAAGTAATAATACAAAATCTGCCCTCATATGAGGTTCTGTTTTCTTAGAGCCCAGCCTTTTGTTGTTTGCCTATCTGGTGGATGTGAAGCAGTACTTCACTGCTGTTTTATTTTGCATTTCCCTAGTCACTCCTGAGATTGAGCATCTTTTCAGTTGTCAACCATTTGCCTTTCCTCTTCCCTGAACTGCCTCTTCATATCTTGACCATTTTTAAAATTATTAGTGTGAAGTCACTTTTATGTATTCTGGATACTGTCACTGAATTTTAGAAATTGAAAAAATAAAACCAATATGAGGGGTCTTTTTTAGCTCTGTCTATGGTGCTTTTGAACTGTGGTGTTGGAGAAGACTCTTGAGAGTCTCTTGGACTGCAAGGAGATCCAACCAGTCCATTCTGAAGGAGATCAGCCCTGGGATTTCTTTGGAAGGAATGATGTGAAAGCTGAAACTCCAGTACTTTGGCCACCTCATGCGAAGAGTTGACTCATTGGAAAAGACTCTGATGCTGGGAGGGATTGGGGGCAGGAGGAGAAGGGGACGACAGAGGATGAGATGGCTGGATGGCATCACCGACTCTATGGACTTGAGTCTGGGTGAACTCCGGGTGTTGGTGATGGACAGAGAGGCCTGGCGTGCTGCGATTCATGGGGTCGCAAAGAGTCGGACACGACTGAACGACTGAACTGAACTGAACTGATGGTGCTTTGTCACACAGATATTTACTAATTTCAATGTAGTTAAGTGTATAAATCTTTTTCCTTATAATACGTTCCTTATACTTTTTTAATTTACGAAATCTTCTCCTATTCCACTGTCTTAAAAATTTATCTTCCCTCATTTCCCCCCTAAAAGTCTATAAGTTTTTAGTTTTCGTATTCAGCTCTATAATCTACTTGGAGTTATATCTATACTGGTGAAAGGTATACATCTTTTTTTGTGTGTCAATATGGTTAGACAATTGTCTATGTTGGTTTGTAATACTACCTTTGTTAGGTACAAAGTTTAATACATGTGTAGGACTTTTTTATATGAGGGGGAGAAAAAACAAACCTTTACTTAAAGTTTATCCCAGAGTCTAGCATGCAGAAGCAAAGTCAATGGGCTACAGGATAAGTAGTAAACCGTGAGTCACTGTGATAGAGTGTCTAAGACATGTGTGAGCCATACCAGAAATTATCTGTGGGAATGCAAAAGTTTCAGCCACATTACTTTTTTTTTGGAGGCGGGGGTGGGGGGAGGCGGGTTGTTTTGTTTTGTTTTGCCACACCATTCAGCATGTGAAATTTTAGGTTTCCAACCAGGGATTGAACCCACATCCCTGTAGTGGAAATGCAGCGTATTAACCACTGGACTACCAGAGAAGTCCCCACGTTAGTTTTTTAAATGAAATTTTTGATGGTTCTGAGACAAAATATGAGCAAACACTTTGTAAAAGAAAATTTCTCCGCCCCCTCCACCAACAAAAAAAAAAAGAGAGAGAGAGATAAAAACAGTGGTCACTTTAAAAACACGGCCTGATGACTTGACAGTTCTCCATGTCAGTAACAGTAGACCCGTTACACACCCACAGTCTCTGAATGAGGTTGGCCACCACATGGGCATCTGAGCATCAGATGAGGCTGACCTGGGCTAGGGGAGTTGCTGGAGGCTGGCAATCCTGCCGGAGTGAAACCAAGAGGGAACACACAGCTTCTCCATTGCTTTATTTCAGCAACAGGAGTGAAATTAACATGCAATATATAGCCTCACAGAGAATAAAACACACAGGGACTTCACAGGATGACTGGGTTTTGCTGAAATAGTAGGTTGAACTATCTGAAATTGCCATTTCTGTAGTTTAAAGAAAAAAAGGTTGACTATCTTCTCTTCAATATACCTCAACATAACAGAAGAGAAGGAGAGTGCCAAGTTAATAATTAATTATTTGGGAGTCTATTGCACCAAAACTAGTCAATATAAAGGAATTTCCTACTCGGATCCAAAGAAACTCACTGGCAATGGAATTACTGACTCTTCCCCTTCTCATGTCCTTAGCTCACTGGCCAAACTGGAAATTAAGTTTCTTTCAGACTAAACAAGAGGAGTCCCTGACTGAGACTTGATGACTTTTTTCTCCAACTGATTGGAATTAAGGTCTCAAGAAAGTGGTTTCAGGCGTTCCTTCCCTAAAGCTCACCTCCTCAACAACATGAATAATGCTCTTAGAAATGGCATCCCGATCTGCTTACTCACACCCTGCCGTTAGGTCACCCAGGAAATGAAATAATAAAACTGCTGAAATTAATCAAGAGCATCTGTTATACTAAACAAATAAAGCATCGTGGGTCTTTCAGAGAGAAGAGCAGAGCAAACTTTCCTCCAGGACATCCAGTGAGGCTGCCTTCTACAATTGCTGCTACTGCTGCTGCTAAATCGCTTCAGTCGTGTCCAACTCTGTGCAACCCCATAGACAGCAGCCCACCAGGCTGCCCCGTCCCTGGGATTCTCCAGGCAAGAACACTGGAGTGGGTTGCCATTTCCGTCTCCAATGCTTGAAAGTGAAGTCGAGTCAGACTCTTAGTGACCCCATGGACTGCAGCCTACCAGGCTCCTCGGTCCATGGGATTTTCCAGGCAAGAGTACTGGAGTGGGGTGCCATTGCCTTCTCCAGCCTTCTACAATGATTTCCTTCCAAACCTGTGGCTCAGAGAGTCACACTAGAGAGGTAAAGAGTGGACTTGTGGACACGGGGTGGGGGGAAAGGAGAGGGTGGGAGGAGCTGAGAGAGTGGCACTGACATATAGACACCACCATGTGTAAAACAGCTGGTGGGACGCCACTGTCTAACACAGGGAGCTCAGCCCAGTGCTCCCTGATGACCTAGAGGGCTGGGGTGGGGGTGGGGAGGCTCAAGAGGGAGGGGATGTATTCATACATACAGCTGATTCACTTTGTTGTATAGCAAGAACTTAACACAGCATTGTAAAGCAACCATCCTCCAGTTTAAAAACTAAAAAGTCACATCCGTTCACCTTTCCAGCTGTGAGCCAGGCAGCTCACTTACACTCAGCCTTATTCCAGCTTTTCTAAACATATGTGCGTCCAGTATTTCAGTGGACTTCCCATTCTGAAACTAGGAAGTCAGATTATGGCACTGTACCAAGGAAATGTGTGGTGACCCAATGACTTGGGAATTTCTTTGATTAGCATCCCAAAGTACGTGTATTGGGATTCCCAGCTAGCTTAGCTGGTAAAGAATCTGCCTGCAATGCCAGAGACTCTGGTTTGATTCCTGGGTCAGGAAGTTCCCTTGGAGAAGGGATTGGCTACCCACTCAAGTATTCTTGGGCTTCCCTGGTGGCTCAGACAGTAAAGAATCCCTGCAATGCGGGAGACCTGGGTTGGATCCCTGGGTTGCGGAGATCCCCTGGAGGAGAACATGGCAACCCGCTCCAGTATTCTTGCCCGGAGAATCCCCATAGACAGAGGAGCCTGGCGGGCTACAGTCCATGCGATCTCCAAGAGTTGGACAGGACTGAGTGTCTAAGCACAGCACAGTACGTTTATTAGGCTAAGTGCTACCAGTCTCTGGTTTTCTTGTTTCCTTTTGTTCTCCCGTACTGTCAACACTGTTTCAGGCTGCTCCCTTAGGGTCATGGTTAATTAAATGAGACTATCCTAAATAAAAGAAATTGAGCTGGAAGCTTTTAGAATTCTCTTCTCATCATCTAATTACAGGAAGAGCATTTATGGGCAGTCTAACTCTGGCTAATTCGCTCTCTGACTCTTTCACTATCATACAATTTGAACATCAAACCCTAAAACCACGGGCTGGGTATTTTCCACTGCTCTGGTGGCATATTCTTTTCAAGTTTCCCTAAAGTGAATTCTGCCAGAAGACTGCTTTCAGGCTACGGTAGCCAGAAAGTCTTCAAAAACCACATCCAAATGACTGTTCTTGTCCCCACTGCTTTGAGCATTCCAAGATTTTCATCACTCAATGGTTCCAGATAGAACCTCTCACATTAAACATGGTTGAAAAAAGAAAGCTTAATCAGGAAATTATAGGCCTTCTTTAGTTCCCCCCAAACACTAGCTTCCTCACATCCCCATCACACTGGACAATACCACCTCACCCACAATTGTATAACTGAGTGCCTTACTGCTGCTGCTGCTAAGTCGCTTCAGTAGTGTCCGACTCTGTGTGACCCCATAGACGGCAGCCCACCAGGCTCCGCCGTCCCTGGATTCTCCAGGCAAGAACACTGGAGTGGGTTGCCATTTCCTTCTCCAGTGCATGAAAGTGAAAAGGGAAAGTGAAGTCGCTCAGTCGTGTCCGACCCTCAGCGACCCCATGGACTGCAGCCTTCCAGGCTCCTCCGTTCATGGGATTTTCCAGGCAAGAGTACTGGAGTGGGGTGCCATTGCCTTCTCCAGAGTGCCTTATGGTGATATGAGATTCATCCTTCGATCCATCCAACCAGTTTTTCATTGAATTCTCCCGCTTTCGGCATCTGGCCAACCACCCTTTGCCATCTCCAGGCCTACAATCTTGCAGGAGTCCTGCTAACTCCCCACAATGTATTTTCAGTAAGCCCATGGACAAGACCTGTCACAGTGTCAAAGCAGCTATATGTGCTTAATTGCATGGGGGAAGATACTTGGGTGGCAACTCAGAGCTCAAACTGGAGGAAGCAAAAGTTTATGGATAGAACTGGCTTCAGAAATCAAATGAGGCTGTCACCACTACATCTCTCAACTCTCCACTGCGTGAGCTTCCTTCTCAATTTAGGGATCCCTAGGATACAGGTTTTTTGCATAATCAGCCAAGTGACAGTCTCCAGGTTTTTCGTCAGCAAACTCCAGACCAGCTCCCTTCCTGCTCTCCAGCTCACTTACCAATGTGATTCCTCCTTTTCCTCAGATATGCAAACAGGTATCAGCAAAACTGCCCAAAGGAGTCATAACTTCAGGGCGGAGGGCTTGGGTTGCATTCTCAGCTCTGCATTCTGTGTTGTATGTTCTTGGACAATTAATTTCACCTCTCTGGACCTCGCTGTCCCCACCTGTAGTTCCTAGAATCCAGTCTCCACTGATTTTCCAGACTAATGTCTACCCTTCTCCACACCCAATTTTCCTTCCTCTGTATTATTCACTATATTTCATATAATCCCAAGTATTCTTTCCCTTTGTTTCTGAGCCTTGAAAATGCCTTAACCGACACCCAAAATGGCCAGTTTCTTTTAGCTTTTACGCCTTCATGCCTGACTATTGCAGAATCACCCCAGCTTGAGAGGAGCCAGAAATCAAGGGCTGTGGGTCGATCAAAACAGTGCCCCAAGCATGTAGCTGTCTCCTAAATGCTTTTAAGGGTAATGAATGGTAATGAATTCAGATTGATTATGTTACTATGTTCTGCAGGATATGCTACCACTCCAGATGAAGACAAAGGTCAATTTAAAAAAGTCTAATTCAGTGACTCTCAATGGGAGGGGGCAACTCACAAATGTCAGAGGGGGTGGCAGTGCTTGTAGTTTGAAAAAAAAAGAAACATATTCAATGTGATCATATAATCTTATACCTTTGAAAAGTGTTTTAAAAAGGAGTGTTTGTTATTTAAAACACAAGCTATAGATTTGATTCGTGGCTATTTGATCTGTTCATCTTTTCTTATGTTCACAACATCCCTACAATTTCAGACACAGCTACTAAAATTCAAAAAGATTAAGTTAATTCTCCAGGATCAAACAGCTTAGGAAGCAGCAGGGGTAGCATTTGAACTTGAGATTGCTCTTCATGTGTCTACACTGTTTCTCCACAACAGAGGCAGCAAGCGTGGCCGGGCCCCACTTAACTGGATTTGTACTCTGTCGTTCTCCGTCCAAGCTTGATGGAACTAGTAAACGGCCCCATAGTATCCTTTGAGATGGCAGAAAAACTTTGTCCCACACGATGAGGTGAGTAAGACTTTCTAACAGTCAACCAAGCAATTCTCGAGGCACCAGGGTTCAACCAACACCCAGTATCTCAGAACAAGACCCAATGCCAGACCTCCTTCCCTACACTGAAGAGCCAGCGTGTGTCCCAATCCTTCCCAGATAAGTGCGGTGGCTGCAGGATCCAGTAACTCTGCTGATCACACAGGCTCTGCTGACTGTTTGGGAGAAACCAGACAGTCAATACAGACTTCTGAATGCCTTCTTATGTGCCACGCATATTCCAGATCAATGTTGCTGTTGAGCTTTACTTTACAATGAAGTTATTAGAGAGCCAAGAGGAGCCTCTGGGAGCTTCCAATACAGTGAGAGAGAACAGGAAATTTGAGTCCCCTGCCCTAGATAACGGAGAAGGCAATGGCACCTCACTCCAGTACTCTTGCCTGGAAAATCCCTTGGACGGAAAAGCCTGGTGGGCTGCAGTCCGTGGGGTTGCCAAGAGTTGGGCACGACTGAGCGACTTCACTTTCACTTTTCATTTTCATGCATTGGAGAAGGAAATGGCAACCCATTCCAGTGTTCTTGCCTGGAGAAGCCCAGGGACGGCGGAGCTTGGTGGGCTGCTGTCTATGGGGTCGCACAGAGTCGGACACGACTGAAGTGACTTAGCAGCAGCAGCAGCCCTAGATAATCAGAATCAGGCTTCCCTGGTGGCTCAATGGTAAAGAATCCGCCTGCCAAGCAGGAGACCAGGTTCGATTCCCTGAGTCAGGAAGATCCCCTGGAGAAAGAAATGGCAACCCACTCCAGTATTCTTTCCTAGAGAATCCCATGGACAGAGGAGTCTGGCAGGCTACAGTCCATGGATCACAAATAGTTGGACACAACTTAGCAACTAAACAGCAGCAGCAGATAATCAGATCACAGTAATTTTGCTTGATTCAACACAATCTCATTCTTACAAGCACATCCCGCTGTTGCATTCCCCTCTTCCTAATCTGCAGTTCCGGTCTCATATCATACTACCTTCTGTGGGATGACTTTATTTGAGTGGCTGAAATCATCCACTCCTTCATGTTTAGAATCACTTTCAAGAAAAGGCTTTGCGGGTGAGATTTCACACTTGGCAAATTTAAACACCACTGTGGAGGCATAGAAAGCAGAAATAAAAATAGTTTTCAAGGCAAATTAGGTCATAAATGTTGGTCTGATATAACTCTGACCTCAGTAAAGACCTTGCTGAGAAAGTTGTAAACAAAGTGACACATTGCAGAGCTTTAAACAAAATGTGTGCCCTGAATAAAGAAAATCTGAGCTTCTATCAGAAAGCTGAGGTTCTAAGTATGGCAGGGATAGCATTTTTGAAACACTTGTGAGGGGGTTTTTCTTAGTAAGTTTTTCTAATCACTACCCCTTTGTCTTTTTTAATTTTATTTATTTATTTTTGGCTGCACTGAGTCTTTATTGCTGCAATAGTGCTTTCTTTAGTTTCGACGGCTTCTCTTATTGCAGATCATGGGCTCCAGGCATGTGGGCTCAGTAATTGCAGCTCCCAGGCTCCCTAGAGGGCTTCCCTGGTTGCTCAGTTGGTAAAGAATCTGCCTGCAATGCAGGAGACTCCGGTTCAATTCCTGGATCAGGAAGATCTGCCACAGAAGGAATAGGCTACCTACTCCAGTATTCTTGGGTTTCCCTTGTGGCTCAGCTGGTAAAGCACTGGCATAATAGGTGTGGCGCGTAGGCTTAGTTGCCCCACAGCATGTAACGTCTTCCCAGACCAGGGATCGAACCCATGGCCCCTGCATTGGCAAGTGGATACTTAACCACTAGCCCACCAAGAAGTCCTCACTACCCTCTTTTACTTTCTATACAAATTTCCTACCTGCCCCCCACCCCGACCCCAACCCCAGTTGTTCCTCTGTGAAAACTAAATTCCTGACTGAAGTCTATGGTCTCAGTTCAGTTCAGTCACTCAGTCGTGTCCAACTCTTTGCAACCCCATGGACTGCAGCACGCCAGGCCTCCCTGTCCATCACCAACTCCCGGAGCTTACTCAAACTCATATCCATGGAGTCGGTGATGCCATCCAACCATCTCATCCTCTTTTGTCCCCTTCTCCTCTCGCCTTTAATCTTTCCCAGCATCTTTTCCAATGGGTCTTTTCCAATGAGTCCGTTCTTCACATCAGTGGGCCAAAGTATTGGAGTTTCAGCTTCAGCATCAGTCCTTCCAATGAATATTCAGGATTGATATCCTTTAGGACTGACTGGTTGGATCTCCTTGTAGTCCAAGGGACTCTCAAGAGTCTTCTCCAACACCACAGTTCAAAAGCATCAGTTCTTCAGCACTCAGCTTTCTTTATAGTCCAACTTTCACATCCATACATGACTACTGAAAAAACCATAGCTTTCACTAGACGGACCTTTGTCAACAAAGTAATGTCTCTACTTTTTAATATGCTGTCTAGGTTGGTCATAGCTTTTCTTCCAAGGAGCAAGTGCCTTTTAACTTCATGGCTGCAGTCATCATCTGTAGAGATTTTGGAGACCAAGAAAATAAAGTCTCTCGCTGTTTCCATTGTTTCCCCATTTATTTGCCATGAAGTGATGGGCCCGGATGCCATGATCTTAGTTTTCTGAATGTTAGTTTTAAGCCAACTTTTTCACTCTCCTCTTTCACTTTCATCAAGAGACTCTTTAGTTTTTCTTCACTTTCTGCCTTATGGGTGGTGTCATCTGCATATCTGAGGTTATTGATATTTCTCCTGGCAATCTTGATTCCAGCTTGTGCTTCATCCAGCCCAGCATTTCACATGATATCCTCTGCATATAAGTTAAATAAGCAGGGTGACAATATACAGCCTTGACCTACTCCTTTCCCAATTTGGAACCAGTCTGTTGTTTCATGTCACATTCTAACTGTTGCTTCTTGACCTGCATACAGGTTTCTCAAGAGGCAGGTCAGGTGGTCTGGTATTCACATCTCTTGAAGAATTTTCCACAATTTGTTGTGATCTACACACTCAAAGACTTTGGCATAGTCAATAAAGCAGTAGATGTTTTTCTGGAACTCTCTTGCTTTTTCGATGATCCAATGGATTTTGGCAAATTGATCTCTGGTTCCTCTGCCTTTTCTAAATCCAGCTTGAACATCTGGAAGTTCACAATTCATGTAAGCCTGGCTTGGAGAATTTTGAGCATTACTTTGCTAGTGTGTGAGATGAGTGCAATTGTGTGGTAGTTTGAGCATTCTTCTTAAGGCCGACTTAACTTTGGGTTCCAAATGTCTGGCTCTAGGTGAGTGATCACACCATCATGGTAATCTATATGTAAATCTTATCCATAAACAATGGTTTGAGGGGGGAAAAACATTTTCTCTCCATTGGGAAGAAAGGAGATTAAAAATACGTCTGGATAAGAGTAAGGTGGTGAGAAATCAGAGAAGAGGTGAATTGCATTCCTGGTCTATTCTGCCCCGCCCCAGACCCCTTCCATGTCCAGGCTCTGCCCCAAGGCTCTGCCCCAGTTAAATTCCCTGAGGTCATCCCAGAGGGAAGAGCTGCTGCTGCTGCTGCTAAGTCACCTCAGTCCAACTCTGTGCGGCCCCATAGATGGCAGCCCCCCAGGCTCCTCTGTCCCTGGGATTGTCCAGGCAAGAATACTGGAGTGGGTTGCCATTTCCTTCTCAGTGCATGAAAGTAAAAAGTGAAAGTGAAGTCGCTCAGTCGTGTCCGACTCCTCGAAACCCCATGGACTGTGGAGCCCACCAGGCTCCTCCGTCCATGGGATTTTCCAAGCAAGAGTACTGGAGTGGGGTGCCATCGCCTTCTCCGAGAGGGAAGAGCCTGTGCTTGAAATCTCAGTGAAGCAAGTTTTCTTAGAGCCACTTCACCTGCAGTTGCTCCAACAGATAAAGCTAAAGGAGGTGTCTGTGAAGAGCCCCACCCCCACAGCCGGGTGTGGAAGGGCAGAGCAAAGTCACAGACCTGAAGGGTCTCCTGGTTGGAGTGTGGAGGATGCACAGTGTGGAGCCGAGGTGGGAGGGCTGGTAGGGAGAGGCCATGGTGGACACAGCAGCAGAATCTGGGAGGGATTGGGTCTAACAGCCCTTGAGGACTAGAGGGCTCAAGGACTAGAGGACTAAACACCTCAGAGTGCCAGCTCTCAGGCCAGGGGCCAAAGGATTCCTCCACACCATTCTCCAAGTGCTGCCAGCCCTTCCCTGTGAACTTAGATGCCACCTTGGGGAGGAAGGGAGGGGGCTGCTGCTGCTGCTGCTAAGTCGCTTCAGTCGTGTCCGACTCTGTGCGACCCCATAGGCGGCAGCCTACCAGGCTCCTCCGTCCCTGGGATTCTCCAGGCAAGAGTACTGGAGAGGGTTGCCAATTCCTTCTCCAATGCATGAAAATGAAAAGTGAAAGTGAAGTTGCTCAGTCGAATCTGACTCTTAGCGACCCCATGGACTGCAGCCCACCAGGCTCTTCCCTCCATGGGATTTTCCAGGCAAGAGTACTGGAGTGGGGTGCCATTGCCTTCTCCAAGGGAGGGGGCAGAAACCTACAAATGACTGGATCAAGGCAGGAAATGACTGGGTGGTCCCTAACTGGATAGCTGAACTGTTTCCTTTGAATCTGCAAGATTCAGTGGTCAGTTCCCAAGGAGACTAGGATGTGGAAGTAGAGATTGAGTTCAACTGCTTGTGAATTCATATCCCTATATGTAACTGTTGGTTAAACCAGCAAAAATTTTAGCCTTCACCAGAGCAATAAATAAATCCAGAAAAAGAGGGCAGGAGGAATCTGTGGAATTGTTCCTTTTTTTTAACTTCTATAACACAATATATAAACTCCTGTGGTATTAGAAAGTTTCTTGGAAATTTAAGCCATAGTCCCATCACTGAATACATGTCAATTTTTTAATTTTCTTGGTATTAAGAGTTTCTGTTTCAGAAGTTGTTTCGATCTCTGGGTCGGGAAGATCCCCTGGAGAAGGAAACAACACACTCCACTATCCTAGCCTGGGAAATCCCATGGGCAGGGGAGCCCGATGGGCTACAGTCCATGGCATCGCAGAGAGTAGGACATGACTGAGTACGCGTGCACACAGGCAAATGTTATAATTTCATTAAAACTTTAAATGAGGCTGAGCATTTCAAAAGGCATATCTCATCAGGTCAGTTCTCCCCAGCGCCCACCCCATGAGGCGGGGAACTTATCTGCTTTTGCTTACCATTATGATCTCTGCACCCAGCAGGAAGACTAGCCTATAGCAGGGCCTCGTTCATTGAACCCATATAAAAATGAATGAGTCAATGTGATGAGACTGGAGAACTCCAAGTCTCCTTCTGGCTTTGAAATTCTGCAGCTACCTGAGCCACATTTCCCAGACAAAGGATGATAAGACCCCATGAAATTTAAGCTGATGAATCTTAGCTCTACTGAGAAATAGTTTAATGTGTTTCTATTCTATTAGTTGCCATTCTAGTATCACAAGTACATTTATACATACACTATAGGTTAATTGACCTTATTTAATCCAGTTCTTGATCCCTGAAATCTAATTAGCATTAAGTTATTTAACAATTTGAAAGTTTGCACTCAGAACTGAGGTAAATGTTAGAGTAAGAACAGGTATAAAGCTTTCATGTTGCAATTAAAATTAATACATAGAGTTGGTCATGTTTTGTTCCTTAAGAAAAAGGTATATATAGGAATTACATTTAGCTAAATAAGATAATGCAAATAATACATTTTCTTTCTCCCATATGGGTCTGTAGAGGAATTCATTTATGTCCATGACAAAACCTTTTCCCTAGAAAGAGTAAGAAGTAAAGCTCAGGTCTTCGACTTTTACCCTTGATTATTTGTTCATCTTGTACACATAAGCATTTTTATAGGTTTATGTCTATCTATATAAACACCTTTTACTGCAGCAGTCCTCACATTTTCAGCAAATGAAGGAATTTAAAATTTTCAATTGTCTACAAAATGTGAACAAAATACTGCAAATTCTTGTTTCTCATCCACCAAAATCTCTCACACAGTAATTAAAGTGTTTATCAGCATCACCCTGCGCTAAATAACAATCTGGTCTCCCTAAAAATAAATGCACAGGGGGAAATTCCTCTCAATGATGAGCAAACAGCAATTATTATTCCCTGTTATTAAAATGCTCTCAGTTAATTGGCACAGATAGCAGGAGAGAGATTACCTTAAAAGGCGGGATTCCAAAGGGGAGTTAGTCAGAGTTTTGAACCTTCTGGTCTAATTTAGAGGACAGTTTACAGAGAGATTCAGTAAATATTTGCAAGGAACCATTAACATTGAGTCAACAATTCAATTCTGTCAAAGAAAAATGTATTTAAATAATTGTAAAAAAAAAACCTCCTTTGATAAATGCTGAAAATGAATTATTTCGACATGAAAACAGCCCAAATGCATTCACAGAAGAAGTCTACCAGCCACATTTTCTAAGCATTCTTTGTTGTATACACAGTTTATCATCCTGGACTGTATTTATAAGAAGCACATGTTTCCCCCCACACCCCCCTCCCCTGAAAAATAGTGCGCTATTTTCACTCAGGACTATTTTACAGGGATTTCAGTGAGCCAGTCCTTTCTTCACATTTTTCCTATTTTTGTCCCAACAGAAATGGGATTTTACTGTGTGTCCTGTGAGCTGATAACACACAGCTTGGCAAGGTTTGATGTTGTTACTTTCATTGACAGGTTGGAGGAGGAAGGAGCAAAGTCAATGAGAAAGTTATGAGATTTCTCTTCACCTGCAAATGACAGATAAGGCTGGCCAGTGAACATGAAATAGCTTGGAAGGCTTCCTGGCTCAATTAAAATCCAACTTTGATGAAATATTTTGTTTAAAGAGAAAAATGGTGTGTCTCTAGTGAAAACTGTTTAGGACAGCTGCTCGGGGGTGGCGTGGAGAAGCAGGTGGTTGCGACTACCCCGAGGGCTTCAGAAATATTAATATGGAAACGTCTCACATTTCACTCCAGTTCAGGGCAGCTTCCTAACGCCTGGAGGAAGACAGAGCAGGAAATTCACAAGCCACAAAGCAGGGAATGCCTCCTCATTTGGCTAGAGTGGGGTCTGTTTGTCTGGGTCCCCATCTCAGCCTCTGTATTTTGTTAGCTCACAAAGGCACTGCGTTCGAGTTTCAAAGCCGGCTGCTTCCTTCCCACATTGCTAAGACATAACATGTCATCAGAACCAGGGTTTGCCAGAAGCCGTGATTTGTTTGTCTAGACTGGTCATTGAACTCTGTTTATTACTAAACAGCATGTGGAATGGGCCGCAAAATCAAAGGGGTTTCTGGGAACCTGGAAGGCCTGTCTGTCTGAGCATAGCCAGGGCTGTGCAGGGACACTCTTCTGTCTCAGTCTCCAGTCTGGAGAGATCTACCTTTCCCAGGACCTAGAGACTGACCACTGGCCTAACCTTTTATCTTTTTTTGACCCAGGACATGACCCTAGGTCATTGGTTACCCCTAGAGCCCCTCCCCACCATTGCTGGAGCAGCAGCCCTTGAGAACTCTATTCTGGGAGAGGTCATGAGGAAGGATTAATGATTACCATTTGAAAATGGAACATTAGAAGAAAACGCACACAAAATTCAAAGCAAAATAGTCTGCCCAAGGAGCAGAGGACCAAAACAACAACCAAAAAATGCTTGTAAATAATACCCTCTTTTCAAGATGCAAATGTGGCACATGTAAGAACTCTTTGGGGGCTTCCCTGGAGGCTCACTGGTAAAAAATCCTCCTGCCAACGCAGAAGGCACAGGTTCGATCCCTGATCCAGGAAGATCCCACGTGCCAAGGGACAACTAAGCCTGTTTACGACAATTATTGAGCCTGTTCTCTAGAGCCCAGGAGTCACAGTTACTGCAGCCCAAGCTCCCCAGAGCCTGTGCAACAAGGCTCTTCTTCTCTGCAACAAGAGAAGGCACCACAATGAGAAGCCCCCATCCTGCAACTACAGAGTAGCCCCTGCTCACCAAAACTAGAGAAAAACCTGAGCAGCAACAAAGACCCGGCAAAGGAAGAAAAAAAACTCTTCAGGTCTGTTTTTAGAAAGACACATAATGAGCAGATACATGGCTTCCTCAATGGCTCAGGGGGTGAAGAATCCACTTGCAATACAGAAGACCCAGTAGATGCAGGTTCAATCCCTGGGTCGGGAAGATACCCTGGAGGAGGAAATGCAACCCATTCCAGTATTCTCGCCTGAAATATCCGATGGACAGAGGAGCCTGGCGGACTACAGTCCAAGGGTCTCAAAGAGTCTGACACAGCTGAGCAACTAAGCAGCACCAGTTATTTTTTATGGATAATTGTTGCCTAAATTTTAAATAAAATAGATGGAGACTTATGCTTTCTTTAGAAAATATGTACAACCTAGTCTTTTTTTTTAAAAAGTACCTCTTGGGAATGTAAACTGGTGTAGCCACTATGGAAAATATGGAGGCTCCTTAAAAAACTAAAAATAGAGTTACTATATGATCCAGCAATCCCGCTCCTGGGCACACATCCGGAGAAAACTCTAATTTGAAAAGATACATGCACTCCAACATTCAAAGCATTATTCACAATAGCCAAGCAACCTAAGCGTCCGTCAATAGATGAGTGGATAAAGAAGATGTGATATACATATACAATGGAATACTACTCAGCCATAAAAAGGGATGAAATAGAGCCATTTACAGCAACATGGATGGATTTAGAGATTATCATAACAAGTGCATTAAGTCAGACAGAGAAAGACAAATATCATATGATATCACTTATCTGTGGAATCGAAAGAAGGATACAAATGAACTTATTGACAAAACAGAAAATAAACAGAAAACCTAGAAAACAAACAGATGGTTACCAAAGGGGCAAAGGGGTAGGGGGATAAATTATCAGTTTGGGATTAGTAGAGACAAACTACTATATATAAAATAAACAAGGCCCTACTGTATAGCACAGGAACTACATTCAGTATCTTATAATAACCTATAATGAAAGAGAATATGTATAACAGAA
Organism: Bos javanicus; assembly: GCF_032452875.1. Classification (NCBI taxonomy): domain Eukaryota; kingdom Metazoa; phylum Chordata; class Mammalia; order Artiodactyla; family Bovidae; genus Bos; species Bos javanicus. The sequence goes on along the minus strand of NC_083887.1, from coordinate 6,955,316 downwards.
GCACTTTGCTGTACACCAGAAATGAAAACAACATTGAAAATCAACTATACTTCAATTAAAAAAAGAAAAGAAAAGCACCTCTGTTGCCTATAAAAATAGAATTGCTTGGACAAAAATCAGTTCTCCTGTGCTGATTTCCAATATTTGGAAACACATTGATTTTGTGAAGGAAGACCAATGACCTGAGAGAGCTCCTGTGAGATCTAGGGTCTGAGGATGCCAGTCTCTAGCTGGAAAGGCCTAAGTACCTAACCCACATGAACTTTACACATTATCTAAACAGGGTAAGCTCTCTAGTCTATATTTCATGTCTGCCTAGAATTAAAAATGATCACACAAAGGGATGTTAAGCAACACAAAACAGCACTTCCAAAGGAGGTCTACCTTCTGCACTGTGATAATTTTGTGGTCATTCATTCATCAGACAAAGAAATCAAAAGAGTCAAAAGCACCAGAACCCTAGAGCCATAACCCAGGGCCTCCTGGCTCATCAAGGCACAGCAGCAGACTTGGCCTCTGCCAGTCCACTGGGCTCTCTATCTGCATCCATAGGCTAGAAACTAGACACCAGTATCCAGAGGGGTCAACCATACACATGGGCCTGCAGGTACTCTGATAGTTCTAGGGAAATCCCAGGGGAAGTAGGGGGTGGAGAAAACCAATCTAGATGCTCTGGGGCCCATTTTGACCAAGGTCCTTGGGATATGACCTCCAGAACCCCAAAATGAGTAAGAAGACCTCAGGATGTTGCCCCAGGGTATCTGGGGTGATGGCACATTATACCCAATCTGATGACCAGGAGTCTCTGGCCCAGCTTTGGAGAAAATAGCTAGTGAAGTCACATGCCTTATTTCCATCATCATCTGTGTCACAGAAGGCAAAAGCAGTTTTGCGATGAGAAGGAATCATAAATAATGAATGTACCATTCATGTCTAGGAATAAGATTCCATTTTGCCAGCCAGTTAGAGTACATACCCGAGCCTTCTTCTTGGTTTTTCACCCTCCTCTCCTCGCCTCAACCTCCCCAGGTAGGTGCCTCTAATGCTGAAATGCTGGTTGAATTAGATTGAATAAATTCAGTTGAACTTTTGAAAGCTCTAAAACAAAACAAAAAACCAAATAGTCATTTTCACCCGAGTTCATACAACAAATCATTTTCATTAAAGTTTGAAGGGGACTTCAGACGAAAGTAGAAAGAGCAGATGTATGAGAAAGACGCTCACCCCCTCAGTTTTGGCACTGACTTTTTTTTAAGAAGTCTTCACATAGGGGATACTAAGTTATAATTTAACTCTCAAGTTAACTATAGGGGCCCTTGTCTTTCAAGTCATACAAACACACAAGGCTTTAATGATTTTTAACTGAAAGAAAAAAAACAGAAAACATGCCATATGAAAATCACTTCTCCTTCTAACACCAGTCCTCTGGCCACTCAAAGATTGGCCTCTGAGATCTTTATCCATGCACGAGAGAAACACAGGAAACTCTCAGCAACCCAGACACCTTTAAGTTTGACAAACACAGGAAGGTTACAAGCTTAAGAGGTTCTGGTTGTGCACTTAAAACTTTATTTAAACACCTGAATAATAATTTCCCTCCTAAAAAGAGGATGGTGGATTTTTAGCTAGATCAGTTCTCAGTTTCAGTTAGACCAAACCTAACACGTAAACAGCTTCTTCCATCACAATAAAGAAAAGAAAAAAGAAATCCAGTTGGAGGAAACTCAGAATAGCTTTTACAAGGGATTCCCGAGAAAGCATTCCCTCTTAAGGACTGTTAGCGTACACAGACTGGTGAGCAAATGACATCTGTGCATAAAATCATCCTTTCAGTACAACAAAGGACTTACTCCTTTACAAAGAAAAAAAACTTTGGGGAAAAAAGAGGACTCTGATCATCACCGAATTACGGGATTTTAAATAACTTTCTCATTTTCCAAGATTTTACACAAAGGCCAACTTTTACCTTTAAAATTAGGAAAAAAATATGTATTTTAATCAGAGAAATTCTAGGGTAGAACCCAAGGTAAAGAATCAGTCTGAGGACTGTGAGCCAGCCCATCCCTTACCTTTGTGCTTTAGAAAAGGACCAGGCTGGGGGCAGGCCCAGCCAGTGGGTACTGGCAGAATTCCACCCCGCATGCCCCTGCCAACAGGCTCCACAACTGAGCACACACACAGCGCTGTTTGCTCCATTTCTCTGTGGTCCAGACTCCCATTACATCAAGTTCTGTTTATGTGTTCATTTGCACCTTGCGTGATCAGGGTCCTTGACCTTCACGCACTGACCAGGAATTTGATTCCTAGTGCTGTGGAATCTAAACTGACCTTGACATTCCACTCAGAACCCCTGCGCCTAAAGAAAACACCCCAGACAGTTACAGCTTGAGAAACAGAGCAGTTTTACTTATATTTCGGCATGAAGGAATATCAGGCTTCACTAAATAAAGAGTATGCTGCCACAGTCCATGGGGTATCAGAGATGGACATGAATTAGCAACTGAACAACAAGAACGCTGACATGGGCACATAAGGACCAAATTCCTGCATCCATGTCTCCTTTCTGCACATGCAACTTAAAGACAGATTTTTTTTTTTTTTTCATTTTTTTGGCTGCTCCTCATGGCAGATGGGCTCTTAGTTCTCAGACCAAGGATTGAACCCATGCCCCATGCATTGGAAGCAGAGTCTTAACCACTGGACCGCCAGGGAAGTCCCTTAAAGACAGACCTTTACTCACCACAGTATTGAGTCCTCCTCAGCCTTACTATCCAGACCAATTTCTTTTGACTTTCAAAACGATGCCCTAACCATCCCATCTCAAGACAATGCTCACACCTTGCTAACTGGCCATACAAATCCCTGTCACCGTGGGCGACACTGCCACCTTTAACGTTCACTCTAACAGGCACACGGGCCATCCTCGAGGTTCCATGTTTTCCTGGAGTCTGAGTTTGAGAACACTCTGCCGCATGGTCAAGTCTAGATGGTACACGCACAGCCCTTGGCTCTTCCCATGTTGGCAAAATCTCCCGGGTATCTACATCATCCATCTACATCATCCGAGGGGTACAAAAGTAACCTGATGGAGAAGGAGGAGAGGAAGAAAGGGCCTGTTACCTAGCCAGGCAAATAAATAGGGTTAAATCTGGCCATCAGGACTAGAGACACACTTTGCAAAGCTTGGTACAAAATGAAAACATTCTGCACACGTTTTGTTTTTAAGGTATTAAGAGTTTCAGGAAAGCCACCCAGAGCAGAAATCAAGTGCAGAAGGGCCCTTCTGCACGCAGGGCCCTGTGTGACACACACACCCAGGATGCTGGCCCTGCTGGCTATTGGTGGGTCACTGACTTCCATGTCCAAATAAGCAGAGAGAAGAAAGCAGTGAAATAAATACAGAAACTCCGGAACAAGCCAACAAGAGGTAAAAACAAAAAGCTTCAAGTCCTAGGTCAGCCTTGAATTTGCAGATAGCTCAAGGCATTATTCAGAATACCTTTCTATTTTGTCATCTGGAAAATGGGGCATTATTAATGACAAACATCACAGTGATATGACTCGAACTTGGCAGCTCCTGATTCTGCAAGCAATGAGCACGTTAAATATACCCTCAATCCAATTATGGAGAGCAGTTTTCATTATGACAGAACTGGATGGAATTCTAATCACTTAAAAAAAAAATCAAGCCATAATTTTCTCCCTCCAGCATATTCATCGTGTTCAGATAGACATTAGTTGTGAAATGAATGAAATTTAACTTTCTCTGGGCAGCCAAAGGCAACATTAAGAGCCTCACTTCTGGAACCCCCTGAGACAATCGAGACCCAAGCTCCCACCTGGAGCAGACCTCCCTCAAGAGGCCCAGAAATTCCTCATGCCAATTTTCCTGGGGTTCACCAGGTTCCTATATTCCCAAAACTCCCTACAAGGTCTCAACAGAGTGTGAGTATATTAGTCGCTCAGTCGTGTCCGGCTCTTAGCGACCCTGTGGGCTATAGCCCACCAGGCTCCTCTGTCCATGGGATTCTCCAGGCAAGAATACTGGAGTAGGTTGCCATTCCCTTCTCTAGGGGATCTTCCCAACCCAGGGATCGAACTCGGGTTTCCCACGTTGCAGGCAGATTCTTTACTGTCTGAGCCATCAGGTAAGCCCAAGTCTCGGCAGGGATCCTAACAAATAAATTTATGTACATATTTTTTAACCAGATATTTTATTTTTATGCTCAAAAAGTGGTTGGAGCCAAATTTTTTAACAAAATTCATAGAATTCAGGCTCTCTCCAAGCTGGATCCTCCATCCTTAATAAATGGTTAAAGAAAAGAAGTCCAGGCACCAACTGCAATGCCTGCCAAAGCCAGAAACTGCTTTGCAATGTAAATCACTATTTTAGGAGAAAAGAGAAAGCATCAAAAATCTAAAACTGGCACTAAAAGAGTCCTGCGAGGTGGATGAATGTGGAGCTGTGAAAACATACTCAGGCCTTGTATGAACACATCCTTGGCTTTCAAACATATGAGCCACGTCATTATAAGTGGTCTGGTATATATACTGCCTGGTCTTACCCACTCACACATCTAAGCCACATACACCCACAGTTCCTCCTCTGGGGGACTAAGCAAACACACGGAATTCCTAGGGCCTGTGACTAAAAGAGGCACTTCTTTATTCTCAGTAGCTATGTTTCATAGGGGAAAGGAATAGAGATTAGTCAACAGCCTACTGTGTGCTAAGTTCTAAGTGCTTTCACAATGGCTAGTCCATCTTTTCTTCCCAAGGTAAGCTCCAGTATAAAGATGAGAGACTCTTTCAAGGTGATGAGCTGATCCATAGTAGAGAAGGGATTCACACCTCCTTTAGCAGTCCCAAAGCCTTCTTCCCTCTCCTCCGCAGTGTGGTCCTGATACTTGGTGAGCCAGAGGCAGGATTCCTAGCTGAGCTGCAGACACAGCTAACATGTGAGGGAAGCGCCAACTGCAGAGCTCAGGAGCTCACAATTTGTCCTCCCGCCCTGCTGGGAGGAGTCCAGCCTGAAAACAGAACAGGAGAGAGGCTGTGGTGGTCAGAACGCTCCTGTAAAGCAGCGGGGTAGAGCAGGGGGGCGTCCAGCTGGAGGAGGTCAGGAGCAAGCACTGTAAGAAATCTGCCCACAGCTGGGCCAGCTCTACAGAGAAGAGGGTCCCTGTCACCAGCAGTCCATCAGGTGGTAACCAGCCCACAGGTGAAGAGCTCACGGCCTGGCTGAAAAGCTGGTTCTGAACTCATGGTTGCCCGGGAGGAGAATTGGGAGAAGAGAGAGTGAGGGAGTTTGGGATGGACATATATACACACTGCTGTGTTTAACGTGGAAACCAATAAGGGCCTGCGGCATATAGCGCAGGGCAGTCTGCTTAATGATATGCAGCAGTCTGGATGGGAGGGGAGTTCCAGAGAGAACAGATACATACACATGTTGCCAAGTCCCTGTGCTGTCCACCTGAAATTATCACAACATTGTTAATCGGCTATATCCCAAAACAAAACAAAAAGTTTAGATATACGTTAAAAAAACTGTTTCTAATCTTTACCAGCTGGGTGACCGTGAATCCTGTGCAGTGGCCACAGGACTGGAAAAGGTCAGTTTTCATTCCAATTCCAAAGAAAGGCAATGCCAAAGAATGCTCAAACTACCGCACAATTGCACTCATCTCACACGCTAGTAAAGTAATGCTCAAAATTCTCCAAGCCAGGCTTCAGCAATATGTGAACCATGAACTTCCTGATGTTCAAGCTGGTTTTAGAAAAGGCAGAGGAACCAGAGATCAAATTGCCAACATCCGCTGGATCATGGAAAAAGCAAGAGAGTTCCAGAAAAACATCTATTTCTGCTTTATTGACTATGCCAAAGCCTTTGACTGTGTGGATCACAATAAACTGTGGAAAATTCTGAAAGACATGGGAATACCAGACCACCTGACCTGCCTCTTGAGAAACCTGTATGTAGGTCAGGAAGCAACAGTTAGAACTGGACATGGAATAGGAAAAGGAGTTTGTCAAGGCTGTATATTGTCACCCTGTTTATTTAACTTATATGCAGAGTACATCATGAGAAAAGCTGGACTGGAAGAAACACAAGCTGGAATCAAGATTGCAGGGAGAAATCTCAATAACCTCAGATATGCAGATGACACCACCCTTATGGCAGAAAGTGAAGAGGAACTAAAAAACCTCTTGATGAAAGTGAAAGTGGAGAGTGAAAAAGTTGGCTTAAAGCTCAACATTCAGAAAACGAAGATCATGGCATCCGGTCCCATCACTTCATGGGAAATAGATGGGGAAACAGTGGAAACAGTGTCAGACTTTATTTTTCTGGGCTCCAAAATCACTACAGATGGTGACTGCAGCCATGAAATTAAAAGACACTTACTCCTTGGAAGGAAAGTTATGACTAACCTAGATAGCATATTCAAAAGCAGAGACATTACTTTCCCAACAAAAGTTCGTCTAGTCAAGGCTATGGTTTTTCCTGTGGTAATGTATGGATGTGAGAGTTGGACTGTGAAGAAGGCTGAGCACCGAAGAATTGATGCTTTTGAACTGTGGTGTTGGAGAAGACTCTTGAGAGTCCCTTGGACTGCAAGGAGATCCAACCAGTCCATTCTGCAGGAGATCAGCCCTGGGATTTCTTTGAAGGACTGATGTTAAAGCTGAAACTCCAGTACTTTGGTCACCTCATGCGAAGAGTTGACTCACTGGAAAAGACTCTGATGCTGGGAGGGACTGGAGGCAGGAGGAGAAGGGGATGGCAGAGGATGAGATGGCTGGATTGCATCATTGACTCAATGGACGTGAGTCTGAGTGAACTCTGGGAGTTGATGATGGACAGGGAGGCCTGGCGTGCTGCGATTCATGGGGTCGCAAAGAGTCGGACACGACTGAGCGACTGATCTGATCTGATCTGATCTGACCTTGAACAAGTTACCTAAGCGCTCTGCCTCAATGTCCAATACCATACTGAGAGGTTTGGAAGATGCAAATGACTGAATACATCCAAAGCTCTTGGAACAAGTTTCTAGGACACAGAGAGTGAGTGGTCATTGCTAGATGTTACTATATACCAAGCACATTCTGAAACAGACCTGGGACCCCAGAAAGGTCTCTCAACCCCAAGAGGCAGAGCTATGAAGCTCCCAACAATGGCCCAGGATCCAGCAGCCTCTCACACGGAGCACTCAGTGGTCTCGGCGCCACAGGGAAGACCCCCTGCTTGCACACCCCAGGCAGATCAGGATCCGTCCCACAGTCCTGTGGGACCCGTGGCACACTCATGACGGAAGTGGGTCCCTTATCCTCAGCTGGTGCCTCTGGGGAAAAAACCATCAAATCGCTGAGGCTGAAACCATTGGCAAATTCCCGGGGAGTGTTGCAAAGCAGGCACTGTCATTTCCTTTTATGATTATAATAAAATGCTTGGATGCAGCCAGGGGACTTGCCACCCCCCAAACCAATCTCTGCAGCTCCCCGCCATGGGAGGCCACCCTTCCAGCCTTGCCCAGCATGGAGCCCATCAGCTGGAGAACTGATTTTCCTCCAAGACTATCAGGAGATTAATGGTTCAATTTGCAGCTGCTTAATGGTGTTCTAGGGAGCCTCCCCCTGTCGTCTGCCCCTCAGCTGCAGAGGACTCGTGGTTAATGGGGCAGGTGGAGAAGCCGTTTGTTTCCCCTTGACTGGGCGTGTTAACACTGATCTGTTTCTCTATCAGGTCTCTATGTCTTAATCTCGGTCTGGCTGTGACAGAATGTTCCTCTCCCACATCCTTCTATCAAGGCCAGATATTGAATACCCAGAAACCGATAGCTTCAGCCAGTGCCCAGGATCCAGTTCTCCAAGGATCCAGTCCTTAAGGAGGTAGACATCTAAAGCCAGCTTAAAACAATAAGAACATGTAACACCCCTCTACCAAATCTTCTACAGTACTGATAGTTCTGTCTGCACCTTTGCTAAGGACAGGAGAATTCATAAGATTAGGCAAGAAAGGATTTTGTTGTGCTTGTTAGTTTCTCCACAACTTCCTTTCACCACCCATCTTTTTACACCCCTATTCACTCTGTGTGCTACAGTTACTGAGACCCCTTTTATACATTTTGTCCCTTTCAATAAAACACTGTTTCAGTGCCAGTAACATGATCGTATGTATATTTTTTATCTGAGTCTACCAAACAGAACCCAGAAAACTCTATACACAGAGGTAGACATCTACTCCTAGTGGCTGGCCGTAAAAGCCCAAAGAACCGTGAAACTCCAGGCAGCTATGGCCCGGCAGCTTCCTTGGATGGAGAAAAGCTGAGAGGGGTTTCTCACCAGGGTAGGAGGAGAAACCGAGAGCTCCCAGCCAAGTAGTCACACCATTTCTACCAGCAGACTTCCATGGACTTTGCTCAGGGAGAACAGAGGTGCTGGGTCAGTTTGGCTGGCCACAATCGTCATGCTCTTTTTTGTAAACAGTGGTTGCCTCCAGTAACTTGAGATGAAGGCAACAGGACTCCTCCCCACACTTATTCCCAGTGTAGATGTGTTGGGAGACAATTCCCCACGGCTCTCTTACATTCTGCATGTCCTGTCAGCAAGCTGTTGACTGCCCTTTGTTCTGGACAACCTGCCAATGGAGGAGACATAAGAGACATAGGCTTGATCCTTGGGTTGAGAAGATCACTGGAAGAGGGCATGGCAACCCACTCCAGTATTCTTACCTGGAGAATCCCATGGACAGAAAAGCCTGGTGGGCTATAGTCTATAAGGTCACAAAGAGTGGGACACAACTGAAGCGACATAACGCACTCACACCTTTCCAAGGGTGTTCGTAGAGTGAATAGCTTGGGAGACAGAGATAGTGTCTCTCCCCAGAGGTTACTTCAATAGTGAAAGATCTGGTTTCCCTAAATTCAGGTGTCACCTCCTGTGCCGTGATCCACTCCACACATAGGTAACATCTGGTCCTCTTATCACCCTCTGGGGATCGAAGTTCAAGGAACTGGTGCAAAACTGCTCACACTGTGGCTACTGCTATTGCTGTGGGTGACGAACTGTCCTCTGTTTCTGCCTCAAGAGTCTCGTGTCTTCCACCAACATCTGTTAGCTTGTTAGCTTGCAAGTAGGGTAACATTTCAGGCCCTTCACAGTTCTTGGCACTATGTGATAATGATAGCAAAAATCAGGCCACATTTTAGCACACAGGCAAACTTTTATGAGTAAGCAAGCGCCCCAAAGTCACATAATCTGTTCTTTTAATGAGGTGAGGTTCTGCCTCTCTACCCCTCAGGCACGTCCAAAAGTTCCTGGTTTACCTGAGGTTGATGTGGCAACATTCCATTGGCAAGATTCAGCTGATATTCTACCTGGATCAAGTGACAGAACCCCGCCCCCATCAACTAAACAGACACAGGCCTGGATTGCAGGTCTAGGCCAAGAATACCACTCTGAAAGGTATTACGTTTCTGGGCCCATCAGAGTCTTATATTCTGGTCATACAAATGTATCTTTCTACCCAATGCACATAAATCAAATGGCAATCATCTCTCCAGTAAAAAGTTACTTCTGACATTCCTTATAATAATTGACAAATCATTCTCAGCAGATTAGATGGGTCTAGTAGAAGTGGGCTTGTGGTAATAGACTTGGGGTGTAAATTCCCCATTAGGACCTTCCAAACGCGAACTTACTCTCCCTGGAATATGAGTCCCATGTGGGACAGACTTCAAGTGTTTAATCCACTCCAGGGTTTGATTAAAACCAGCAAATCACACACTTGATTCAAACTGTCTACTCTGCAGTATATTAAAGTAAGTTGCAACACTTTCAAGGAGGCATTTGGTTTTTGAAGATCCAGCTTCTGGGACACACAGATCTTTTCTCTTTCCTTCTCTGTGCTCCCTCTAATGCAGGACAATATTTGGTCAGCTCTTCTTTGCTTATAGAGCCAGGGGTCTTTGGCCCAACTGACCTAAAGATGACTAGCAGGTCCAGCCCTGTATCACTCAGTTAACTTACACCCTTTAAACTCACATTAAAACCCTCAGAATTCTCCCCTTTCTCCTCTCTTCAAGCTGCCTATCTTTTTTGCCAGCCCCAACTCTTAGCATATGTTCATTCATTCAACAGCTATGTATTTCAATTCCTGTAGACACTATGTAGGTTTAAGACCCTGCTTGCTATACACAAGGCAAAAACAGTCAGCTATATACAGTCTATACACAGTCAGCTTCTGTCTTCTGGCCCACACAGATTCTTTCATCATTGATTGGACAGAGAGGAGTCATCATTCTTTTCTTTTGAAGATGAGATAACAAAATCTTTATGATCTGGTCACATGGTCATCTCCAAGTGCACTACCCAGACTCGTGAAACAGCAAGACCCCCAATGAACATGCTCCTACTGTACAGTTTATTAAATTCGTTTAAACACATGGCAAGGTCCGAGGGAACCAGATGAGTTAGGTCAACATATTTGGGACAATATAGAAGCAAGGTGGAAGACCCCCACTACCTGATTGCTGGTTACACAAGGCTCCTATTTTCTCTCTGTCTCCTCCATGAGGCTTCTCTGCTACTGCTGTGGTTAGAAGGACCCAAATTCATGTGGGCCAAAGATGTGCCCCTGCTCTATCAGAGACAGGCACAAGTACACCTGGCCAAGAGCTGTAACCTACCAAATAGCCTCTGAACAACTATAGATTTTGTTTATTTTTTCTTGTTTATTTTTTCTTATTTTTTATGTGGGTCCCCTGCAGATGCCCATTTTATGATGACATAGCTGTGTGTGTGCGTGTTCAGTCACTCAGCCATGTCTGACTCTGCGACCCCATGGACTGTAACTCACCAGGCTCCTCTGTCCACGGAATTTTCCAGGCAAGAATATTGGAGTGGGTTGCCATTTCCTTCTCCGGAGGATCTTCCCGACCCAGGGATCAAACTTGAGTCTCCTGCGTCTCCCACCCTGGCAGGCATATTCTTTACCATTACATCGCCTGGGAAGTGATCAAACCATATGGCTCTATCTTTCTATTCCTTCCTTTTCTAAAAGTACCACTCTTATCTGTTCCATTATATTCTAATTTTTAACATATTTTACAGATTACTAATTTGCTTACTACCTATATGCAACATAGTTTCTGAATTCTGCCAAAGCCTCACAAGCCCCTTACTTCCTCGTTCTCTGTATGCCTAATATATCCACTGAGTTTTGCCTGTCTCATAAGCTACACGCTTACCTACATTGCAATGTATGCTTAACACATAAGTTTCAAAAATCCCATTTGTTTTTCTTACATGATTTGAAAATTCTCAAATAATTTAGCCACATCCATTACAGGTATCCTAAATGAAATTGCAGATTACAAAGTGGTACATACAAAACACTTGGAGGACACAGGAGCCAGGTGAGCTACAGTTCAAGGGGTTGCAAAGGTCGGACACAACTGAACGCCAAAGCAAGAAGAAGCATGCACACAGTTAATACTTGGAAGATAACACATAAAAACGGAAATAAATTTCCTGGGATGGTGATATCATGAGTCCTAACCCTAACCCTAACTTTTGTTTCGAAACTTTAATATAATTTGTATAATATTTGCCACGACCTTGTTTTTAAATATGCTGACATTCCACATATGCGATAAAATACCCCTTCCTGACAAAGAATTCAGATGGGGAGCAAAATAGCAAAACCTATCCTGAGTTTAAGGAATTTCATGAAGTAAACTGAACTATTAGAAAACTGTATGGACCCTAAAACATTTGTTTCCCTGGGGGGGAAAAAAAAGGCTTTAACCAGACAGGTTCTTTACAGGCTTTGTAACACAATTTTTAGGCAACACATTTAGCCATGCTGTTTGCTCTTATTTTAAAGTAACTACTGAGTATCACCAGAGGGGCATCCCTAGTGGCGCAGGGGTAAAGAGTCTGCCTGCAATGTAGGAGACCCAGGTTCAATCCCTGGGTCGGGAAGATTCCCTGGAGGAGGAGATGGCAACCCACTCCAGTATTCTTGCCTGGAGAATTCCACGGACGGAGGAGCCTGGCGAGCTGCAGCCCATGGGGTCACACAGAGCCGAACACGACTGAGTGTCTAAACAGCAGCAGCAGCACGGAGTAGCACCAGACCAGTAATGCTTGTCTGTCCTTTTAATAAAATTCCATCTGAGACTTCAAAGAAACATAAAGAAAATTGAAATTACTTGTGTGCTTTTGAGTAGAATTTTCCCCTTTACATGGTTGACTAAAGCAAAATCTAATACTTTGTCTGTCTGCCTGTCTGTCTCTCTCCCCGCTCTCTTTTTCCTACTGAGCAATTTTCCTGTATGCCAATAGCCCTCTGTTATTATGATCCAGGTTAATATCTCATATTCATATTTATAATACTATAAGTCAGTCTCTCCAAAAAGAGAGATATAAAGGGGGACTTGGAACTTCCAAACTCTTCGAATTTTTGAAAACATATCTGTGTTGTAAATTGAAGAAACGATTAATTGGTGTTCAAGATGTAGTACTCAGAAATAAGAGGACCTTGGTAGCTTCCAGCTAAGCATCTGCCAAACCCATTTGCAGTTTAGTGAGAAGTGAGCTCTCTTCTCATCAAACAGCCCAGTAATTTGGCTTCCCTGTGTGATGACATGAACAGAGAGACTAGTTCAAATCTTATCTTTTGGATTTTGCTGAACCGCCCAATTGGAAGAGTGTGTAACTTGAGCAAGGACAGATAGCCTTTGCTTGACATTTTCAAATGCCAAAGAAAAAATTCAGAATGTTCTCGGATGCTTAGGCAACCAAAAGTTCCATTAAGCACAGAAAAAATTTTCAAGTTACATCAGGGCTTGTTCAGATGAAGCCTCTCTCCAAGAATTGTCACTAATATAGTTAGTGTCCCAACCAACATAGATTGTTTGCTTTACATCTTCTCACTATATCTGTGTGTAGGGAGGAAGGGCTGTTAGTCCTTCAAACTTGTGCTGACAAAATCATTAATGCTGGTACAAATCGTAACACAATTTTGTTTGTTCAAAGTCAGTCTTTTTAAAAAGGGGGAAAAGGTTTTAGACAAATAGGAATTCTCATAGGAACTCTAAGTTTAGTATTAGTGGGTAAATGATAGTAGATATATGAATTTCATATGTGACATTAATAGTGTTGCGACTATATTTTTTAAATCAATGGTCCTTATACATTGAGTACAGCATTGTCATTGAAGTATTCACCTTAGAGGATATTTGTAACTGGTCTGCCATAGCTTGCTACCATATTGAAATTCCTGTTGTAAATTTCTTTTAAGACATTTTACACAAAGAACAGAACACCAAGATATTATAATGGAGCCTTGCTGGATCACCTACTTTATTCACCAAACTGGACCCATAATGACTTTGGATGATTTATGAGAATCAATTTACCTTCCAAGTAGAGAGATTTGTCACAAGTGAGTATATCCAGGGAAAATGCCAGGGGGGCAAGACGACTTCTAGCATGATTTGAAGCTACTTTGAAAAGGCTGCTGCTGCTGCTAAGTCGCCTCAGTCGTGTCCGACTCTGTGCGACCCCATAGACGGCAGCCCACTGGGCTCCTCTGTCCCTGGGATTCTCCAGGCAGGAACACTGGAATGGGTTGCCATTTCCTTCTCCAATGCATGAAAGTGAAAAGTGAAAGTGAAGTCGCTTAGTCGTGCCTGACTCTTAGTGACCCCATGGACTGCAGCCCACCAGGCTCCTCCATCCATGGGATTTTCCAGGCAAGAGTACTGGAGTGGGGCGCCATCGCCTTCTCCGTTGAAAAGGCTAGCACTCATTTACTTGGATGACTATGTCCTAGAGTGTTAGTTATCGAAAAATAAATGAGGCCCCTTATCTCCTAGACAAATGGAGACTCCCTTGTGTGCCAGCTCACAGGACAGCTGAACTGAGGTGTTACAAGGACCAGAGGGCTTCCTTCAGGAGATCCTGTGGCTGTGGAGCTAAGGTACAGCTTTCTGGGGTCCCAGGTCTGCTTCAGAAGAGCTCACGGGATGTTCTCTGCAAACGGGCTCTTTACGTCGTCTGCCTATACACTCACCCTGCACAGCTGAGACCCCCGCACAAGGCAGCCCACGTTCCCTCACCACACGCCAGGTGCCAAAAAGAAACCCAGAGCCAACGAGGCCATGAGGCGACCCAGTGCCCAGCGGCAGGTGGAAGAAGAGTTACCACGCGAGGCAGGGCCATGCTTCTCAATCTTCAATTAGTTATCACAGCAACAAAAAAGGAAAGCCTGTGCCAAAAAAAGAGACCAGCGTGTTCCAGCTTGAGCCAAAGTGTCCAGTCAGCAAAGTGGCAAAATTGGTTTCTTTTGTTTTCTAGCCATGGTGGCACTTAATTTACAACTGTCCCTGGACTGGGTAAGTAGGGTCGGCTCAAGGGATAAATCACGCCTCTAGGAGACTCTTTGCTTCGTCTCAGGATAAAGGAACCCCAAAGGCAGAACCCCAAAGGCAGGCCCTGAACCAAAGTGCCCCCTACCAGGAGCTTGTGTTAATTCCTCAACCCCTAACACATTACGACCTAGAGAATCCAGGAAAAGTTTGTCCAGAGGTTTCCACTGCAATGTACTCCTCCCTCATTCTGGGATTTCATTTCTCCTTCATCCCATCACTTGTTATGTAAGATAACTATGACTTTTTTAGTGCAGTGAAAAAATGCCTTAGGGTCAAGTTCACTAGCTGAGCTAAAAGACACTGTCCTCCACAATTCAGTTAACTGCACTCAGGCTTCCAGCGTTAGCCAGCTTCCCTCCATGTCTTCTCTCTGTCACCCCCACCCAGAGGACCACACTCCTTTCCGGTGAGTAATGCTACTTCTACTGCAGGTCTAAGCTGAGCGTTCTCTGTGCTTCCTGCTCACAGAAAGCATGGCCCTTTCTTCTAGGTTCCACCTTCTTACAGCTCCTGCTCAGGCTCTGGAGCCCAGGTTGAACAACACACCTTGGGCTCCATCCCCGAAATTCCCCCAGGAGCCCTGCATGTGACTAGAACAACTGCTGAGCTTCCCTGAACAGCCTCCTCCTCCTGACGCACTGGTTCTTCTTTCTTCCCACTGGTTCTCCTTCTATAAATTCTCCTTTCCAAATTTAAGATCTTTTCAGCTTCTTCCTCCAGGGGTAAGCCTTCAACATCGCAACCAAGAGCACCCCCAAACCAACCAGGAGTCACTGCCTATTCTATCCAATAGATGTCAATCTACCCAACCCCTCCACACAGATGGACACATGTAGATTAAGTCTATGTAAATGAAACCTATTTCCTGGTACGTGTTAATTTCCAAAACATCCATTGATAAAATTTATGGAGAAGCAAAGCTTTGGATTTCCCTCCTGACCTGCCAGAGTGCTAAAAAGCATAAGGACTAAGCCCTGATGATGGATAAATCAGTAACTCAACCAGACATTCCATAAACATTAGGATTACATTCATTGAGTCCTCTAATTGCCACAAACAGCATGCTTCCCCTTACCTCTCAGTGCTGATTCCTCCATTTTTTAAACACACCTGCCACACATTTCTCATCTTGAGGCCTCCAGGCTGCACGCTTCTTTCAGCATCTCTTGACACTTCCCTCCAAGTGACTGTACACACACAGAAAGGAAGGCTTTATACCTCAGTTTAGAGCCAACTTTTACTCCAGACTGATGCTACTTAAAGTGCCTATCAGAGTTATCTAGGGATGCATTATTTTCAATACAGATTCCTGGGTGGGTCCCATCTGCTTTGGATCCTGAGGACCTTCTTTGTAACAGGTCTGTGATTCTGAAGATGGCTCTTTTAGAAACACTCCTGGTTTTTAGAGTATGTGCTTCTGAAGCAAGCCACTCCTGGTTCTTATTAGGTGTTTTGCTGTTGTTGTTTAGTCACTAAGTCACATCCAACTACTTGCCACTCCATCATCTGTAGCCAGTCGGGTTCCTCTGTCCATGGGATTTCCCAGGCAAGCGTACTGGAGTGGGTTGCCATGTCCTTCTTCAAGGGGTCTTCCCAACCCAGCAATTGAACCTGAGTCACCCACGTGGGCAGGTGGATTCTTCACCACCGCACCACCTGGGAAGCTGTCAGGCGCTTTATTACATGGCAAATGCCTTAAGGCCGGGGTGTCACTCCTGGTTCTTTTTTTCATCACCTATAGGTTTATACCGGAGAAGGCAATGGCACCCCACTCCAGTACTCTTGCCTGGAAAATCCATGGACGGAGGGGCCTGGTAGGCTGCAGTCCATGGGGTCACTAGGAGTCGGACACGACTGAGCGACTTCACTTTCACTTTTCACTTTCATGCATTGGAGAAGGAAATGGCAACCCACTCCAATGTTCTTGCCTGGAGAATCCCAGGGACGGGGGAGCCTGGTGGGCTGCCGTCCATGGGGTCGCACAGAGTCGGACAGGACTGAAGCGACTTAGCAGCAGCAGCAGCATAGGCTTATACAGTTCTGTCATACAACAGGCTGAATGACTTTTAGTGCTTATTCTCACAAAGAAGATGTTGCACTGATACTCTAATATCACACTGCCTGTTTTAAGAGTGGCAGGCAAGGAACTGTTTATAAAAATAATTGGGGTGAACAGAGGAACTTCTAGTGCAGTGATGATAAATTCTCTTCCCCAGTTGCCACTGTCTTTTCTCCTAAGTAAAACTGTGTGTGTAGCCTGGTCATCAGCCTCTCTGCTGGAGTTAGTGAAATGTTAACTTTTAGCCATTAGTTGAGAGAGAGCAGATCACTTATCTACTTTCCCACTCTTTAATCTCTGTCCCCAAAGATGCACTTCTCACATTCCTTTAGAATGACCTGGCTCCTAAAAGCACAACCACCCAACCCTAAACCCAGTTACCCAGCTGAGGAATTCATAAACACCACCCAAGGCCCTACAAGAGTGAAAACGCTCTTGTGAATACCCACTCCAGGGTTTCCTGGCTACTCCTGGCCATAGAATGCGGGGTGAGTGCTGGTGGGTTACGCCAGGAACCCCACTGTCCATCCCAGATTCCAGATGATAAGGGTGGGCAGACAACCTAGCCCCAGAGACATCACTGATGCCTGGAGAAATGTTAACAGCTGTCTCTGTTTGAGATCTGATTGGTTTTAACTCTTCAACTTCTACTAGAATTCTTATTCTCCAGTACCAGATGGATATTTTAAGGGTATTAAAATGTTTTTCTTTGTTTCTACTTTAAATTTAGGTTAACAATTAGACCCTAGGGAGTTCCGAAGTTTCAGTATATAGTTGAACATTTTACAAACGGGTCCCAGTGCTTCTGTGTAATGAATTACACTGTATTCAGGATTGAAGTTGACACCCATTGAATTAATTGTTCCAGACAATGTTATAAGCAAGCTACATATATTACGATATATTAAAACAATATCCCTATAAGGTAGATGCTATAATTATGCCCATTTTACAAACAAGGAGAATGAAGCTTTAAGAAAGTAATAAAAAGATTTATTTATTTAGAGCCAGACTTCTACATGGACTGAGCAGTTATCTCCTCAGTTCAGATCAGTTGCTCAGTCATGTCTGACTCTTTGCGACTCCATGGACTGCAGCATGCCAGGCCTCCCTGTCCATCACCAACTCCTGGAGCTTACTCAAACTCATGTCCATTGAGTCGGTGATGCCATCCAACCATCTCATCCTCTTTCGTCCCCTTCTCCTCCCACCTTCAATCTTTCCCAGCATTGGGTGGGGTCTTTTGCAATGCGTTGGTTCTTCGCATCAGTGGGGCAAAGTATTGGAGTTTCAGCTTCAGCATCCATCCATCCAGTGAATACTCAGGACTGATTTCCTTTAGGATGGACTGGTTGGATCTCCTTGCAGTCCAAGAGACTCTCAAGAGTCTTCTCCAACACCACAGTTCAAAAGCATCAATTCTTCGGTGCTCAGCTTTGTTTATAGTCCAACTCTCACATCCATACATGACTGCTGGAAAAACCATAGCTTTGACTAGACGGACCTTTGTTGACAAAGTAATGTCTCTGCTTTTTAATACGCTGTCTAGGTTGGTCATAGCTTTTCTTCCAAGGAGCAAGTGTCTTTTCATTTCATGGCTATAGTCACCACCTACAGAGATTTTGGAGCCCAAGAATATAAAGTCTCTCACTGTTTCCATTGTCTCCCCGTCTATTTGTCATGAAGTGATGGGACTGGATGCCATGATCTTAGTTTTCTGAATGTTGAGTTTTAAGCCAACTTTTTCACTCTCCTCTTTCACTTTCATCAAGAGACTCTTTAGTTTTTCTTCGCTTTCTGCCATAAGAGGGGTGTCATCTACATATCTGAGGTTATTGATATTTCTCCTGGCAGTCTTGATTCCAGCTTGTGATTCATCCAGCCCAGCATTTCTCATGATGTACTCTGCATAGAAGTTAAATAAGCAGGGTGACAATATACAGCCTTGACATACTCATTTCCCTATTTGGAACCTTTGTTGTTCCATGTCCAGTTCTAAGTGCTGGTTCTTGACCTTCATACAGATTTCTCAGGAGGTAGGTAAGGTAGCCTGATATTCCTATTCCCATCTCTTTCAGAATTTTCCACAGTTTGTTGTGATCCACACAGTCAAAGGCTTTGGTATAGTCAATAAAGCAGAAGTAGATGTTTTTCTGGAACTGCCTTGTTTTTTAGATGATCCAATGGATGTTGGGAATTTGATCTCTGGTTCCTCTGCCTTTTCTGAATCCACCTTGAATATCTGGAAGTTCACGGTTCACATACTGTTGAAGCTTGGCTTGGAGAATTTTGAGCATCTCTTTGCTAGCATGTGAGACAAGTACAATTGTGCAGTAGTTGAACATTCTTTGGCATTGCCTTTCTTTGAAATTGAAATGAAAACTGACCTTTTCCAGTTCTGTGGCCACTGCTGAGTTTTCCAAATTTGCTGGCATATTGAGTGCAGCACTTTCACAACATCATCGTTTAGGATTTGAAATAGCTCAACTGGAATTCCATCACTTCCACTAGCTTTGTTCATAGTGATGCTTCCCAAGGCCCACTTGACTTCACATTTAGGATGTAAACCACATAGTTTGGTTAAAAATCATGACACCTCCCCATTCTGAGAATGCCAAAGAATGGGGTGTAGATCAGCTATATTTTGACAAGAGAGGATTCAGAGACAGGCCTAATGTTGATTTGATTCATGAACAATGGTGATACTTGACATTTGTATTGTTAGATATAAAGGACATGAGTGTGAAGGTCCAAAAGACTTGGTTTAGAAATTGGCTGATAAAGTTCACAATTTGTCAGCACAAATTAATTAGCCTCCCCAAAGTTTTAATTCCCTCATCTGTGAAGTGAAGTGGTGATATCTACCCTGCAGAATAAAATCTAATGAAATGGTGAATGTCTTAGTGACCAGAGCACCGTGCTGAGCACAGAAATCTAAATGAATTTGAATCCCTTCCTCCTTCTCTCCCTTTGGCACTGAACTAGAGGTCCAAGATGTGGGTTTTAGTCCTTGCCTTGTTTTGCATCTTGGACATCTCTCTTCACATCTCTGGACCTCAGGTTTCCTTTCCTGTAGGAAGAAAAGAAATCAAACTGCCTCTCAGGAAACTTACAACCCAACACTATGATTTGAACATCATAGGGTGGGCAGGTGGAGAGACCCTTGAGCAAGGGGAGGAAAGCAGAAATATGAAAGGGCAAGGAAGGCCATGAGGAAATCCATTTCAGGCTGCCTGATCTCCCAGGACAAGACTGGCTCCCATTCTTCCTGAAAACTGGCCTGGTCATGAGCATTTATGAGGGAAGCCCAAGTGGCTCAGTGGTAAAGAACTGCCTGCCAAGCAGGAAATGCAATTCCTGAGTTGGCAAGATCCCCTGGAGAAGGAAGTAGCAACCCACCTCAGTATTCTTGCCTGGAAAATCCCATGGATAGAGGAGCTGGGCAGACTACAGTCTATGCAATCGCGAAAGAGTCAGACACAACTCAGTGACTAAACAACAACAACAACAACAGGGGCATTTATTACTCCAGCGTGAAAGCAGAGGCCTTCATGGAATGTCTACTTCCCTTGCCTCTGAATCAACTCCTTGCTAGTCTTCTACCCTCTCCTCCCCAGGAACAACTGCCCTCATGGTCTTCAAGCTCCAAAAATATCCCTTTCTCCTCTCCTGTGCCCAAGCCCTGGATACTGCTTCAAGACCTGGGTCCAGTGAACCACTTCACTCCAGGATGGGAATAACTGATAACACCCCAGTGACCCACTCTCTCGGGAGCTGCCCCAGAACCACAGGGGTCTATCGTGAGCTCTCTTCCTGTCTGCAGTGCCTGAAGCCCAATAGAAGGGTTGATGAGAGCCCACTCCAGGGGGCCTCCCTGCCATCACCCCACCCCCATCACAATAAAATCATTCACATGGTAAAAGGGGAGCTACCGAATCTCCTCCTTTAGCAATGCCCTCCACAACCACCCCTGCTCCCAAAGCAGAGGGGACCCTCTCTCAATCCCTCAGGGCTTTGCAGCCTTGCCCTCTGTAGGGCAGCATCAGGTACCCAAAGAGTAGGAGTGGGAAGGGGGCGAGAGGTAGCCCACAGTCCCCGGGTCCCTGGTGGTGATGAGGGCACAGCCCTGGGGCAGACAAAGCTCTCATCTGCAACACAGGCATTGATGATGCTGAAATACACCAGTGGCCAGGATCTTGACACTGGGCAGGTGCTGCCTGCTCTGAGCCCAGAGGAATTTTCCTGGCAGGAGTTATTCAATTATACAGCAGTTCCCAGGTTCTTCAGCGGGGTTTGAACTCCCAGGCTGTGCAGGCTGCAAGGAGGCCTAAGGATCAATTAATGCAAATTTCTCCCTGGCAGTAAAGAGCACAGAGTTCCAGGAGGTGGACTGACCTGCCCAGCTCTGCAGAGCTCAGACAGAGTAAGATCCAGGGCCCCGCCCATGTTCCCCCTCCATCCATTGCCTCCCTGGGCCAGACTAAGCTCATCAGCAGAAGCAGGAAAAGACAGAGCTAGGTTCATGAGATTGTGCAGAGGGCCTGAAGAAAAGTAGGCAGAAAGCCCAAAGAGAAAGTTTCCATGTTAAGATCCTTCTCAGTCTTCTTTTGGTTATCCATTTTCAAGGGATTTTTTTTCCCCTTTGGAAAATTATGAGAATATATGAGGCTGGCAGATGTGTTCCTGATGGTTTGGTGACAATAACTGCCTAGAAATGGGAAAGATGCTTAGTCGTTCAGTCGTGTCTGACTCTTTGCGACCCCGTGGACTGCAGTCTGCCAGGCTCCCTTTGTCCATGGGGTTTTCCAGGCAAGAAAACTAGAGTAGGTTGCCATTTTCTTCTCCAGGGGATCTTCCCAACCCAGGGATCGAACCCACGTCTTGTGAATTGTAGGCAGATTCTTTACCATCTGAGCCACCAGGGAAGTCAGAAATGGGGCAATAAATGAGGAGGAAGAGGAAGGAGGAAGCCTAACACACAGTGTCCACCTTTCCAGGGGCCACACATTTTGCAGCCATTAACTCATTTAATCCTCACAACCCCATGAAACCCTATGAGTTCATGTGCTATGAGTATGTCCAGGTCCGCACACTGAAGCCCAGGGAAATAAAAGTAACTAGGCCATGTCATCCAGCTATGTAGGTTTGATTACAAGTGAAAATTTGGTGGACGACTCAGCTCATCAAAGGGCCTTTATAATTACTGATTTAAACCCATTTCAGAGAGCCTCAATGTTTCTGTACCTTCTATACTTTCTAGAAAACCTGGAAGAGTAAGACATTCATATCAGTTTTGCAACCTGTTCGGAGACCTTTAATTGTCCAACTCCCCTAAAACTTAGCCCAGTTGCAGCTGCTTATCAGGCACTTGCAAAACGTGACCCCCCACCCCACCCCCCGCTGCCAGCAACAGGCACGAACCTTGCTCTTTAGCCGTTATTTTAGAAGAGACAAGGTCTCTTTTTGAACCCGGGAATTCCACTTTAGTGTTTTCTCAGTTGTTTCTTGAATATTGATGGAGGATACTAAACTTAAGATAAAAGAGGATAAGTCCAGAAAACCATGGAAAGAAATGTTGTGTTCCTCCGGCTATTTCTTTTCTTTCTTTTCCTTTTTTTGGCCATGCCATCCAGGATCTTAGTCTTAGCTCCCCTAGTTCCCCAACCCATTGAACTCGTGCCCTCTGCAGTGGAAGTGCAGAATCTTAACCACTGGACTCCCAGGGAAGTCCCTCCTCCTGCTATTTCTGAAAAGCCCTTCCTTCTTCTCTTTCATCTATAAAGCAAGTGAAGGGTGCTTAGTCTCTTCTAAAGGGTTGGCAAGCTCACCCTTTAAAAGCTCTGGACCTCAGAGAGGTAGCCATGCTTACACTGGACAGCAAATTGAAGTATTAAGTGAAATTGTTTCTCAATAATTATTCCAATAAATATGCTAGTTTCTAAATGGTGTTTAAAGAAAAGCCCTCTCCAGCCCCACCTCCCTGCCCATCAGTGCCAGGCACAGCAATTCCTTTGCCCTCCCATCATAGGGAAACCACACAATAAGAGCCTTGTTTCTGGTAAAAGTATCTGTCACTGACAAAGAAGAGGCAATGTGTTCTTTATTGAGTGGACCCCTTAATAAGCAATATATAAAAGATCGTTAATTATAAGCCATCCTAGGTCCCAAGACCATACCCACATTTGCATTTCCAAAAGTTCCCCTCGCCCCTTTTGAAAAGCTTTGCCCTGGTTGTTGATGGGCTGGTAGGGAAATAGCACCCAAAGGCACCTCCAGCATCAGCACTCAGAGCACAAGATGCAAGACAAGTATTTAAATTTCAATAGTACAGTCTCAAAGCCCGGGCTGCACAAGGAAGGATGTTCAAAGCTAACGTGGCGCGGGCACCGTCCTGGATTCTCACCACTGGAAAAACACGTTAACTGAGAAAAAAGAAGGCAGTGTCCACGTTAATGATGACTTTCCTGCCTTCTGCGCATTTGTGTCACAGCTCCAACACCACCTAAACAGAGTTTGGTTTTGGGACCGAGTATAAATGAAAAGGAAAAGGATATATCCTGTTTAGAAAAGCTCTATTCTCTCTGGAAAATAAGGATTAACCTGTCAAGCTAAAACCACTTACTGAAGCCACTACTTCAGATACGCTTTGTGGGCTCCACATACTGGGACAAACCTCATGTTTATATTTTATGTGACATAAAGCCTTATAAGATAGCTTGTTTTAAAAGAACAATGTGGGCATGTTCTTCCCACCATGCAAGGGATGTGCAGCATGTTCTAAAAGGATAGAAGACATGCTATACAGAACTCCTAATCATAGTTATGATTTGGAAAACAGCTGCTGCTGCTAAGTCGCTTCAGTTGTGTCCGACTCTGTGCGACCCCATAGACGGCAGCCCACCAGGCTCCCCTGTCCCTGGGATTCTCCAGGCAAGAACACTGGAGTGGGTTGCCATTTCCTTCTCCAATGCATGAAAGTGAAAAGTCAAAGTGAAGTCGCTCAGTTGTGTCCAACTCTTAGCGACCCCATGGACTGCAGCCTACCAGGCTCCTCTGCCCATGGAATTTTCCAGGGAAGAGTACTGGAGTGGGGTGCCATTGCCTTCTCCGGAGGAGGGGGAATTTAGAGGGGGAACCGGGAAGAGATCCCACCTGGTGAGCACCTTCCTGGCCTAAAAAAGTAAATGAATACATCAGACACCCTCAGGGAAGTGCAAATTAAAAAGACAATGAGACAGCACTATACTCCCATTAGAAGGGCAAAAATCCTGAACACTGACACTACCAAATGCTGACAAGAATGTGGAGCAGCAGGAACTCTCATTCATTGCTGGTGGGAATGCCAACTGGTACAGACACTTCTGAAGACGATTTGGCAGTTTCTTGCAAAATCAAACATGCTCTTGCCATATGATCCAGTAATTGTGCCCCTGAGTATTTACCCAAAGAATACGAAAACTTATGTCCACACAAAAGCTTGCACTTGGGTGTTTATAGCAGTCTTATTCATAACTGCCACACTATGGAAGTGGCTCAAATGTCCTCAGTAGGTGAATGGATAAATAAACTGATCATCCAAATAATGGAATATTATTAAATGCTAAAAAAAAGAAGTGAGCTATCAAGCCATGAAAAGATGTGGAAGAAACGTACATGCATATTACTAAGTGAAAGAAGCCAATCTGAAAAGGCTACGTTCTGTATATTCCAAACAATGACATTGTAGAAAAAGGCAAAACTGAACAGACAGTAAAAAATCCGTGGCTGCCTGAGGAGTGGAGACAGATGAACGGGCATACGATGGAGGATTTTTAAGTCAGTGAAAATATTCTGTATGATACTATAATGGAGACATGTCATTATACATTTGTCCAAACACACAGAACGTGAAACACCGTAAGTGAAACCTAATATAAGCAATGGACTCGGGGCAATAACGATTTGTCAGTGTAGGTTCATCAACTGTAACGAATACACAACGCGGGTGGGGATGTTGATAATGGGGGAGGCTGTGCATGTGTTGGAGCAGGAAGTATATGGAAAAGTCTCTGTATACCCCTCTCAATTTTGCTGTGAACCTAAAACTGCTGGAAATTTTTAAATGAAAGTTTTAGGAGCTATGTCAGGAGAGCATCTACCCCAGGTTTAGCAGGAGAGCTCTCAAGGGACTGAGGAAGAATGAACACTGTATGACATCTACATGAACCCTCTCTCTCTCCCTCTCTCTATCTATATAAATACATATATCTGTGTGTGAGAGAGAGAGAGAGAGAATGAATGCAATAGGAAACAAATAACTATTTGAATGGGGAATATTTCAGATTCTCTAATGTGGAAATGGGTCCTCATTTTCAAACAGTTTTAGGCCAACCATTGTTTGCAATCATTGTGATCCTTAAATGTTGCATGCACATCAAATTTGTGTAAATCAATTTTTCCCTCCAGTGAATCACAGTTTCTTTCAGCTCTGAAGTTAATAATTCTATTACTGTGCTTTCTAAGGTGCCTTATCTTTATTGTACTTTCTTCTTAAGTCTAATTTTCCCCAACATTCTGTCTTCCTCTTTTATTCATTCATCAAATATTTATTCAGCAAGTATTATGGGTCAGGCACAGTTCTAAGCATGGAACTGTATTCATATTTATTTGCCATTCGTCCTTTTATTTAGAGTCTGAGAATATTTAGGATGATATTGTAAGAGCACAAACCAAGGGGTAAAAGTCATGGTGATGACTTTAGAAATGGAGAGGATAAGAGAGGATTTAGCCATTGAGAAGATGGTCGGATAACAGGACAGAAGCAGTGAGATGGAGAAACTGGTGAGTCTCCGAAGTGTGGGCAGGCAGAGCCGGAGACACTAGTTTATTTCTATGTTTTCCTACCCGCTTTCTTTCTCCCACTTGTACCCCAGAGATTTTCCTGAACATCTCTAGCCTATATCACAGAAAGAAAAAAATAACTATTCAAAGGAACTATTTCATTTTCAAAACATCTAATACACCATTCAAACCTGTCAGAGGTTCTCAGCGAATGAGGACAAAGCATTGACCTTTCTTCTACATATATACGAAAGCATGGAATCCGAAAGAGGTGGCATATATACACTACCATGTGTAAAAGAGATAGCAAGGGGGAGGCTGCTGTATAGAGTGCAGAGAGCTCAGCTTGGTGCTCTGTGGTGACCTAGAGGGGTGCGATGGCGGGGGGTGTGAGAGGGAGGTCCCACAGAAAAGGGATATGTGTATACACATAGCTGATTCAGGCTTCCCAAAGAATCTTCCTGCAATGCAGGAGAGCTGGGTTGGATCCCTGGGTCAGGAAGATCCTCTGGAGAAGGAAATGGCAACCCACTCCAATATTTTTGCCTGGGAAATCCTTTGAACAGAGGAGTCTGGTGGGCTACAGTCCGTGCAAAAGAGTGGGACAGGACTTAGTGACTAAACAACAAGGTAGCTGACTCACTTCATTGTGTCGCAGAAACTAACACAACACTGGAAAGCAATCATACTCCAATTTTTTTTAAGAAAGAGGTGAAATTGATTTAGAACAGCCATTTCATCTAACTGAAAAATAATGCTTCACAGAATGACATGCCATTGAAACTTCTGCGGTTGCTGTCTGCTCATAAACTTGTAAATAGTGATGATTTGGGGAGGCTGGGAGAATGAATGAAGTTCTCAAATAATAACTCACTCTTAGTATCACCATATTGTTCCCTGACTTTTAAAAGTTCTATGTTATGTACTGTAGGTATCAGTGAAATGACATGACCACAATTATTAATGGCCCTCGTCATAAAATGAATGTTCTCCTTTCCTGTACATCATACCACATGGATGGCTTTCCCAGTTAAAATGGTGAATCCATGTCACAGCATGACTGGAAATCCAAGCCCACGTCCCTCTCCAGTACACTTTTCCCTGTCCTTTAATGAGAACAATACCCCAATACAGAGATCAGCTTTATCCACGTCAAGTTTTGATCACTCCATTCACATTATTTAGGAGGAGAACTCCAAGTCTCTAAAAACTCAAAACCCCCGGGGTTTTAGTCCACAACTGCTTTAAAAGAGCATGTGTTTCCTCACTAGGATATGAGTGATAAATATACAGAAGTGCCGAGACACCAGCACAGTGCCTGGCATACAGTAGGCGCTCAAATAATGGTGGCTGAAATGAAGAAGATCAGGTGTCCTTTAAAGAGAACATATTCTTTGCACCTGATATGATCACTTAACTTCGGGGACGTCCTTGCTGGACCAGTAGTTAAGACATTTTGCCTTCCAATGCAGGGGCTGTGGGCTCAGTCCGGTCAGGGTGCTAATATCCCACATGCATTGTGGCCCCAAAGCAAAATCTGAAACTGAAGCAATATTGTAACAAATCAATGAAGACTTTTTAAAAAAATGGTCCATGTTTTTAAAAAAATCACTTAACTTTTCACATTATTATCAAGAAAATATACTCTGCTGAGACAGGCTTGCCCAGCGCATAAAAAAGAATGACGGTTGGAGGTTCAAAAAGAAACTTGCCCCCAAAGAGCATGAGACTCATGGAAAAGGATGCAGCTGTACTTGACTGCAATCACCCCAGTAAATTGGGGGCCACCTTGGCATTCCAAATGACAGATGTGTGAATAACTCTTGTCTTCAAAGACAAAAGAGCACAAAACATGTGGAGGTACTTAGAGGGATGTAGAGCATGGGTTGGATTTGGATCATTGACTTTGGGCAAATTGCTGAGGGCAAGTCTCAGATTCCTCATCTACAGAATGAAAATCATATAGTTACCTCTTAAGGTTGTTGGCAGGATTAAGTGAGATCATGTGCTAAGAAATATTTAATAAATGGAAGAGGTGGACACAGCTAAGCACACGCACACACACACACACCCAAGCAGGGAATCTACAGCACCTTCAGACTCCCCGTGCTCTGCTGTGCTTAGTCATTCAGTTGTGTTCGACTCTTGCGACCCCAGGGACTGTAGGCCACCAGGCTCCTCTGTCCTTGGGGATTCTCCAGGCAAGAATACTGGAGTGGATTGCCATGCCCTCCTCCAGGGGATCTTCCCAACCCAAGGATCAAACCCAGGTCTCCTGCATTGCAGGTGTATTCTTTACTGTCTGAACCACCAGGGAAGCCCCAAAAGACTCCATAAAGCTGAACAAAAGATGTTTTTGAAAACGTACATTCTTCTAAGAAAGGCGTCTGTAGTGTTCAGAATATTCACAAAGGAGTTTGGCACCTCCCCAGAATTAGGAATCACTGCCCTGGGGCATAGCAAACTCTTAATCTGAGTCTCATTTTCAAATCTAAATGTAGACAAAACTCCTTTTCTTCCTCCTCTTTTGCTTTAGCCAACACATGCTGGGCTTATCAAAAGAATTTTACTTGGAATCTAAGGAGAAATTAGAAAGGGAAATAGAGCATATACCCAAAAAAAAAGGTGAACATCAAAGTAGTTAGAGCAGCACAGTCACACTGGCTGGGCCAGCTCACAGATTATGGGCCCAGATCCCTTCATTCCTTCCCAGCTCCTCTCTTTTGTCTCTTGGCAGATTCACTGTTTTCTCTTACATAGAAGTAGAATTCTTTTTGCAAATTTGCCATCTGCTTGGATTTGCTCATATCCATACAGACCACGGCTTCTTTCTTAACTCCTGAGAAGAGTTTGTGCTGTTCTTAGTTGCACCATTGTGTCTGACTCTTTGCAACCCCATGGACTGTATGTAGCCCACCTGGTTCCTTTGTCCATGGGATTCTCCAGACAAGAATACTGAAGTGGGTTGCCATGCCTTCCTCCAGGGGATCTTCTAGACCCAGGTATCGAACCCATATCTCTTATGGGTCAGATGGAGGGATCAGAGAGGTAACTAAGTAATATATAAAGATATCAGATCCATTAGATCCCTGGATATGCTCTCCTCCCCTTCCCTTGTCATTGTCTGATCAAAATGAGAGCCTTCCTAAAAAGAGAGGGATGCTTGAAAAATAGGGGAGTTTCTGAAAATCATTCACATCCAATCCACAAAAACTGACTGAGCCCTTGTTGAATGCCAGTCTCTGGAATAGGCTCTAGAAAGTAGGAAAATGAGTAAGATCAAGGTCATCTCTTCAAGAGTTCTTAATCTAAGGAAAGATATAAGTGATAAACAAGTATCACTCAAAAGTGATAATATGTTATTAACTGTGTAATGGGGAGCCAGAAGAGGAGTAAGGTTGGGGGAAATGCGTCTCACACTGAAGGTATGACTACCCTAATTTTCATAAAACTATATCTGGGATCCGCTTTTTCCTGACTACAACCTCTTATACCTCATGCTTCTCTTAGACCCATAAGCCAAAGCGGACTTGACAAAATTTCATGGGATCAAAGCATTTCATGGTAAAGACCAGAGATGAGTCCCCTTAGCATTTTGGTTCTAGGGAGAGCAATTTCTTCCCACTTCCAAGGAGGAACAAAAAGAGAATTGTTCTTTTTTTCCATAGACGGAGCCCTTGCACTGTAATCTGTCCCTTTGCTTTTGGAACAGCTTGTTCAGCAACGCTCAGATATTTGTGACACAGAACCTTCTTTGCCAGAGAGTAAGGAAATCTCAGGGGGTGAGTGCCTTAAAGGTAGGAAAACCACTGGTGCACAGTCTGCTTCCTGGGACCAACTGGACCGCAGTCAACCCGCTACTAACAGGATGTTAGAAGCTCTCTCCCAGCCCTACTGCTCTCACCAAGAAGGACACATGCTTTGTGCGTGGCCCCAGTCTAATCCTAAGTCAACACCTTCCTCCCCACCATCACGGGACCCTCTCAGTGGGTCACTGAGAGACTGTAACCTCAGGTGACAGCAAGTGTGAGAAAGAAAAGAGAACACAACAGCCCAACCCTGGGGTGCCCCAGAGGGGAAAGGAAAGGGAGCCCAGAAAACTCCATTGTTAGGGGCAGAAGGCACAGCTTTTCACACCTGAACTTCCAGGAACTCCCACCAACCCACACATCACCCACTTCACTCCCCTGGGCTCCATGGCCACCTTTCAGACTGCACCAGGACCCTCCAGTTGCAACCCACACCTGGACCAGGTTTGTAGACATCACCACCAGGAGATGGATGTCATCTCACTGCTGCTGCAGCAGGAGAAGAGTTTCTGATTCAGTTAATACTTAGGGCCACAACTGAGCTCTACAATACCACCCCCGATACACTTTTACACATACACACACACACACACACACACACACACACACCTCTCTTCTTTTATTCCTTATATTTAGGATGGCTCCATTGAGATGGTTCATTTTGCATCAACTTGACTAACCAGAGGATGCCCAGATTAAACGTTATTTCTGGGTGTGTCTGTGTGGATATTTCCAGATGAGATTAGTATTTGACTCAGTGGACTCTATAAAGATGATTGCTGTATGTGGGTGCCATAGTCTAAATATTTGTATCCCGCAAAATTCATACGTTAAAATTCTAACCCCAAGGTAGTATTAGGAGGTGGTGTTTGGGGAGATGATAAGGTCATGAGGGTGGAGTCCTCATGAACAGGATTAGTGGCCTTACAGAAGAGACCCCACAGAGCTCCTCGGCACCTTTCCCCCACTTGAGGTCACAGCCAGAAGCTGGTGGTCTAAGCCCCAAAAGAGGGTTCTCACCAGAACCAGACCATACTGGCACCTTATCTTCAACTTCCAGCCTCCTGAACTGTGAGAAGTAAATTTCTATTGTTGTAAGTCACCCAGTCTATAGCATAGGATCCCAAATGGACTAAGACGCTGGACATCGTCCAGTCCCCTGAGGGCCTAAATAGAACAAAGATAGAGGAAGGAGGGATTTGTTTCCTTTTTCTCTTGCCTCACTGATTGAGCTGGGACATCTCATCCTCTCCAATCCTCAAACTGGGACTGACACCATTGACTCCCCTAGTTCTCAGGACTTTGGAATCAGACCAAATTATATCCCTGACTGTCCCAGTCTCCAGGATGGCCTACAGTGAGACTTCTCAGCCTCCATAATTATGTGAACCTGTTCCTCCTACTGAGTTTTTTTTTCCCTCTGGGAAACCCTGACAAATATACTCCAACATGCTCTGAGCCCCCACACCTGTCAGTAAGAACTCACGTCTCTCCCTTATCTCCTTCATCTGAATCACCCAAGTCCTAGAGACTCAAGCCTCTGGACCTCTTGCCTAGAGGACTGCTATCATCCTGTTTCCTCTCTCTGCTTCCAGTCTGCTCTCATCGCCTTTTCCAGATCATTTACCACAGAGCAGCCACAAAAACAACATGAAGTTGCTCATGCTTAAAATCATTCAGAGAATCCTAATGCCTAGGGAATAAAGTTGAAAGGACTCTGTGTATCATCTAACATACACTCTGATTTACCCTGTCAACTACTACCCAGCATCTGCTGTGCCCTACCCATGATAAACTCCTTGCTACTTCCCCAAATGGACTCGTTTACTTAGTCCGAACAAGAGAGACCTTATTAAAAGGATGGGGGGTTGACACTTGAGAAGTGGTAGGAACCATGAAGACTCAGGAGGAAACAGAAAGCACTGCAGTAGTATTCTAATGGGAACCATCTAGAAGGCAAGCCACAATTGCAGTGAATTATCCCTGAGTCTTCTCTCCTGGACCAAGAGAACTTTGGTTCTAGGAAAAAGCACCCAAATGGCTCAGCTTTGCTCAGTGCCATGGTTGTACTGAAGTCGCAAGGGAGGATGAAGCTCATTCAGCTCTCCAGTAGGAAGGAGAGACCTGTACATTTCCTCCTGCCAGTAATACCCCAGTAGGGAAGAGGTAAAAGAAGAGGTTCGATTCCAAAGGAAATCAACCTGATATTAGGGAGAGGGTGCAGATGCTAGTCATTGAAAAGTAACAATTATATATATCATAATCCTGCTTTTCTTCACACTTGAAACACTGCATTGCATACTATCCACCCACTTTTACCACCCCCATGCTGCCTGATGCTTTCTTTCCTTTCCGCCCAGGCTTTGCCCTGCCATTATCTCCTCCAGGAAGTCTTTGACCCTCAGAGTCAGTGTTAAGGGCTCCTCATCTGCACATCTTATCATAGTTCTTATACCAAACTGAAATCGTTTCTTTGTCTTCTCCACAATTATGGGTTAACTAGACCCTTGTGAACTCACAAGGGATCTGAACCACTCAGGGTAATGATGAAAAAAAAAAAAAATGTAGAGTGACTTTCAAACCTAAAAATAGTGATCTGCCAAAAATGATTTTTTGGACTGCTTTACTAAGCCATCCTTAATGAAGGAAATGGAGGTTTCTCTGGGAATCCCTAAGACATTTTTGCATAGTTCCTGTGTCTTGAAGCTCTTCCGTGATTTGCATACTGCAGTGCTAAGGGGATTCTAGAACCAAATCCCATCTCACCTCTGATTCCTTGCTGATAGAATTCAGCAGCCTCTCTTGGACTATTCTCTCCAAGATAAAGCAAATAAACTCATTGAAAGCTTGCCTGGGATTCTTAATCTGTAGGAATTTTCTGTTTGTTTCATTATCTGCAAAGGATCTCAGTTTCATCATGGAAAGAAACATACTAATACACTTCTATAGCCATCTTGTGTGCTTTTGAGAATGATTCACTCATTCTTAAACCATGTTCCTCCTAAACCAGTCTGGCTCTCCTCCAGTCCACTTCTTTAGAGGATATTGCAAATTTATTACAAAAGTGCTTGCTAAGTGAATCACCGATGGGCTTAATAAAGTCATTTAAGAGAGAATTCATCTATATTGAGAGGGCTTTGTCAGGCACTGAGCCATATTAGGAGAATAACTCATGTTATAGGGAAACAAAGGACAACACCAGTCTAACAGTAGCAGGAATGGAAGACGTTCCAAAGAAAGCACCAGGAGAACTGTTGCTATTCTCGTCTCAGAGCCAGAGTCTTAGTCTCAGACTAAGAATTTTAAGCTTATGCTTTGAAGTCATTCCTTCTACTCTAAACTCTTAGAAATTATAGGTAACATATTTTAAAAGGCTAAATTTAAAAAACACTAAGGGAGGAAGTAAAGCTTGAGCATATACATTTGTTATTGTTCTTTAGTTGCTAAGTCATGTCTGACTCTTTGCAACCCCATGGACTATAGCCCACTAGGCTCCTCTGTCCATGGAATTGTCCAGGCAAGAATACTGCAGTGGGTAGCCATTCCCTTCTCCATGGGACTTTCCTGATCCAAGGATCGAACCTGCGTCTCTGGCGTCTCCTGCATTGGCAGGTGGATTCTTTACCACTGAGCCACCAGGGAAGGACAGTACATACACATACACATAAAAAATATCTGTGCACTAGGAATCAGAAAAAAATGCAGTAATTCGCTAAAGCTGTGAGCTTGGCAGGCTCTAAAGGCAAGATAACTCCCCCACACTGCCGGAAAGCAAATATGCCTTAGAGGGTTGGAGATTGGATTGAGGCATTTTGTTTAAAGAGTTACTGAACGTAAGTCTTTAACTCCTCCATGCATTTCTTAATTTGTGTGTGTGTGTGTGTTTTAATTGAATTGAGGTTTTATATATATTTTTGATACTAACCTCTTTTCCAACATGTGGTTTGCAAAATGTTTCTACTATTCTGTAATTTGCCTTTTTTATTTTGTTAATTTTTTTCCTGTACAGAAGCTTCCAAGTTTGATGAAGTTTCATGATTTTTTTCTTTTAAGGAAGCATTGTAAATCAATAAAATACATGAACTTGACTTTGGGTCAGGCAAAGTAGTTCACAAGTATATAAGACTCTTTCAGGGAAGATTATTAAAATACAGATTCTGGATATACTGTCTTCAAGAGATTCTGATTCTGAAGGTTAGGAGAGTCTGGGGGGAGGGGTGTCTGCATTTTTAACAGACAATTTTGATACAAGTGTTAGAAAGACCCTAATTTCTAAAATTTTGGCTGAGTAAAATTAATTTAGCCAGACAGCCCTGAGGAAATCAACATCAAAAATAAAAATTGAATGGCCCAGCCTAGGAGAGATCTAGGTTAGAGCTATGATAATTCTAACTCATGAGCTAAATCTAGTCTAAAAAGCAAAAAACCTGGTTTCTATCCCAGTCTGCTGGTAACTAGCTTCGAGACTAGCAGTGGGGGGACCAGGGGTGAGGGAGGTGGCTGAGAGGGGACGGAAATTATTCTTCCTCTCCAGACTTCAATTTCTCATCTATAAAATATGATCAGATTAATCCCTGCCAATTCGACCGATCTTTGGCTATACGAGTTCAAGAAATGAGAGTGTGGGCCTATAATTAATTTCATTTTTATGCATTCTCTGAAAGAAGAGCCCTCCACCCCCGCCTCCCCACCTTATTTCCTA
This sequence comes from Bos javanicus, assembly GCF_032452875.1. Classification (NCBI taxonomy): domain Eukaryota; kingdom Metazoa; phylum Chordata; class Mammalia; order Artiodactyla; family Bovidae; genus Bos; species Bos javanicus. The sequence goes on along the minus strand of NC_083887.1, from coordinate 6,921,488 downwards.
AGAGATGACTATGGGAATGTGCAAAATAGTGAAGCACCCAGGATGGTTTCTGTGTGGGGACTGTTTCATTAGCATGAGGGCTGTGAGCGTATTTTGAAAGCTACACCAAATTGCTCCCCAGAATCAGATCTCCACCCTCCCAGTTGCAAAACTTATTCCCTAGGAAGCAACTTACCAAACGAATGCAGCAAAGGGTGGGTAAAGAAAGTGCAATAGAGCTCCTCTCATTGTAAATAACCTTGGCAATTGCACAAGGCAATTTCAAACACAAGCGGGCGGCAACCAGGAACAAGAGAAAAAATTTGGTTCCCAAGCTAAAAATCTCTCTGATGCAGCCCAAAGCCAATTGGCATATACAAGCTACAAATCCTGGGAGATGCGGGCCCCTGGGAGAACTGTACGGTTGGTGGCAACCGGGACTCTAACGAAACAAGCTTCGGAGAACAAACAGACTGTTCGGCTAGCTCTTCTAAGAAAAGAGCTTTTTCTTTAAAAGCTGTCTTTTGTGAGTCTTAGATTGCTCTAGCCATGAATGTAGTGCCAAGTTGTTAACCCAAAGACCGAAGCCCCACATGCAATTGACTTTAGGATTCTTGATTTGTTCTGGAAGCCCTTTTATCAACACTGCGCTTACTCCTACAGTGTGGACTCCAAACACTACTGTTTAAGAAGTGATCTGCAAGTACCAGAATGGCTAATCCCCCAAACAAGGAGTTAATTGGCCCCTTGGTGATTCCAGTCCCCGACACAACGGCCTGTAGCGTTTCTCTTCAACTGTAGAGGTTTGGCTCTTACCACTCATCCGAAGTGCTGGGCCCTTCTAACCTGGATTTCTTTTTCTTTCTTGCCGCTTATGTTTTAGGTAGGGATAAAGAGAAAAGAAAGAAGTAAGAAATATAATGGTCTTTCTGTCTTCATCTGACAGTAATGACAGGGTTTCCTCCAGAGGAAACCAGGCCATACAATGTCAATGAATCGGGAGGGCAGGTGGCCTTTCCTGAGGCCTTCAGCAAGAGAACAGGAAGCCTCCACTAAACGACTGACGTCTCTCGGTGTCTGGCCCAGACACCCAGGCCACTGTGGCCTGCTTTCCCTGGCTTTGGCTTGTGTGTTGACCTGAGGCAGACTGTCAATCAGCAAATTGCTGACAGTAATCCTTTTCATTATCTGTATTTTCATCTCCCACCTCTGACCCGCAACAACTTCACACTGTCACTTCAGATTCTGGAGTTTTTGAACCCTTCTTGCCACTAAAAAAATGAATGTTTTTCAAAGGCATGAAAGGAGTGTGACTATGGAGGCGGTCATACAGCCAGAGGACCTACGCAGGCCCCTCTGGCCCTGGGGTTTCCTCCCAGCCCCCTTTATCTTCTGGACCATCCCACTACCATCATTCAGCAGAAGTTCCTTGCTTCGGCAGAAATCGGAACCTGCCCTGAGATTTGTATTGGCTTCCAGGTGGGTACATGGCCCTAGAACAACAGAGTTTGGAGTTTCCTTGTGCCATTCTGGTCTTTTGCTTATGAGAAGGGCCAGAGCAGAGTTAGAGGGAAGGCTTGCGCTGATAGAGAGTGTCCTTTCCCCCAGATTTTCCAGGGCAGATGCAGTGTTGACCTCTACTTGTGAGAACCTCATGGGGCTGTGTGTACTTCCTGATGGGTCTGTCCGTCCAGCTGCCTCCAGTGGGACTGGCCTGCAGCCTGGAGAGTGAGGGTCAGGAGACAGGATGCCGGGTCCGTGTCACCGTCTGAGCTGGGACAGAGACAGAGCCCTCCCAGCACTGGGAACAGACATGACTTTACATCCCAGCTGAATGATGCAACGGTGTTCTGCTGTGGGTTCTATTAAACAGCTCAGGGTTTGGGTCTCTGTCCTCACTGATACTCTTGTCACTAAGCCCATGGCTTCATCAGGGAATTAAACAATCAACGATCCTATGACAGTCATTTTTTTGTGATTGGTAGTAACAATAATAACTATAGGCTTCCTATACCAACCACTGGGCAAAAACCAAAAAGAAAAAAGAAACAGCATTGCTTTTGTAACAGCTCTTCTCCCTAAAGTTTCTCTTTAAGTCCTTCTATAAGATTCATTCAACAAATATTCACTAAGCAATTCTTATGAGCTGGCAATAGGCTGGGGGTTGGGTTTGCTGGAGGATGATGAATTCAACACCATCTTAGCCTCAAGGAACAAAATCCTTACAAGACATTACAGAGGGCAGGTGTGCACATACAACTCAAGAGTCCTAAGTTCTATCGCAGAGACCCAGAGCTCATAGAAAGGGAAGGCTCCCTCTAGCTGAGGAGGAGCAACGAGGGTTGGGCTGTGTTGAGTTATCCTCATGTGTACTTAATTCTCAGGAGTGAGCAGTGGATAAAGCCTGCCATTATAACTCAGTGAGCCTCTTGCTGTGCCCACTGCATCCCTTCTCCATACCAGGATGTAGTGGAATATATGTTTTATAAAAAAATCTCACCTGCTTTAGTCTTTCACCTCCATGACAACAGATGAAAAAAGAGAAGCCAGGGATCTCTGAAACAGTTTAGAATAATATCTAATCATAAACCAACTGGTCCCTAAAGATCTGCCAGTATAACATTGATACTCTGCTGATACCCACATGGAAACTGAAGGGGATTCCTGCCTGGGAACCAGGAATGGGCTGCAGCTGTCTTCAGTTCTTTGCTTTAACTTCCCTCTATCAACAAAGCACCTGCAACACGCCCCAGCTCCCCGCCTCGGCCCCTGAAGCATCACCTCCCTTCACGTTCCTTGAAGACAGACCCCTAGCCAGTTCATTAAATTCATGGAACACATCACCATTTGTAAGGTTTATTTTCTTATCATCTTCCCATCCTGACTGCAAACTTCTTAAGGATGAGGTCCTTTCTGTCTTATTCATGATGGAATATACAGTGCTCAACACGATGTCTAACACAGTAGATGTTTGAAGATCACTTGATGTGAATAAATGAGTAAATGAACAGAAGCACTGTTACTTTAGACAAGTTCTCCCACCTCTCTGGACTGTGGCTGCCCCACCAACAAAATGAAAGAATTCAAACCAGGATTCAGGTTGAATATGACTCTATGATTTTGCAAACTCAAAACTAGCTCCTCACCAGAGAATGTTGGGCATCCTTGATTTAAGACTTTTCCTAGTAGAGAGATAAAATGGGCAATTGATGGGAGAATGCTGGGCATTCTGAGCTTTTTTTTTTTTTTTTTACATGAAAATGTTTAAATACATTTGTGTCTGCTGAAAAGCCAGGAAACTGAAAAGAGGCCCTTCCCACAAGCAAGTGTGGGCACCAGGGGTCCCGGCTGAGCCTCATGCAGGAGGACACTCACAAGGAGATATTTGCAAAATACTTTCTGATGGAGTCAAGGTCACCTCTGCTCAAACCATGAGCTTGCGTTAAGTGCTACAGTTCAGCGGCACTCCAGCACTGTCTTGTAGATCCTCAAAGTGGGTGGTCTGAACCTCTGCTTCTCAGCCTACCTCAGACTCAAACAAATGCCACGTTAGCTCAAAACGCAGAGGCCAGAGGGATTGCCTGGATCACCAATGTTGGTAAATACCGTGGTTTTTGTTATTGTTTTCTGTAATCAGCTTTAAGCAGCAGAAGCCCCTGTTCAGGACAAGGGGGTCAGTGGATGAAGAGCACTGAAAGTAATTTATATCTGAGACTGTTTAGTAGCCCGTGTGAAATGCATCAGTGGTGTCATTCTAATTCACAGCAGACCTGGTTCCAATTTTTTTTTTTTTAATCACTCTTTTTCTGTTTCCTGTTAGCAATGAACATGGGGTTATTAAAAAAAAAAACCACTCCACTGGGTTTTCCCAAGTGTTGATAAGGCTTGGAATATCCTGCATATCTCACGAGAAGAAATCAAAAGCCCTAATTAAAAGTTTTGTTCTCACAACCAAATCTTGAACCTGTGCCCTTTGGCTCCACTTCGCATATGGTAACTCATTTCGATCTTCCTCCAAAAGATAAGGCAACAGAGTGTGGAAAGAACCATTATCGAAAGTTTATTATTATTCTTTCTGGTTTTGAAAGAGAAAGTATTTCACTGTAACATAATACTTCAGAGATTGTGTTGTGCATATCTGTGTGCCCGGGACCAGGGGCATCCCCAGCAGGCAGTGAGAACTCGTTAAATTGAATTTCCCCTGAATTAATCACAGGTGTTCATCTAGGGCTGGCCAGGCAGACAGAGGTGGTTTATTAAATAAAGTTTAGACTCAGGTTGAATCCAGTGTCGAGAAACTGGCAATAGACCTAACATGGAATGACTCGACATATTTCATAATCTTTAACAGGTATTTCAGATACTGGTGATCTGGATGACTGCCCAAGGTCTATGCTACATACAAGCAAACTAGAAAATGCAAACCAGGACTATCATGAACCACCTGCTTATTTTTCTCTGAGCAGGCTTCAATTTCTCAACCAAAATAGTCTGACCGCAGGTCTGAATATTCAGAATTAGGACTGTCCCCAACATCTAGGCCATATGCTCAGGACTTCAAGCCTATAGTCAAGTTGGGGTTTTCTTAGCTATACTTGAACCTACATCCCCCTCGCCCAACAAACACAACACACACACACACACACACACTGTCCCAGATTTCACATTAATGGGAAGGTCCAGTATTTTATAGAACTTAAGTATTGAAAACAACCACTATATAATTTTTAAGGTGCTTAGCATTTAAAAGCTTCAAGACAGAAAAAAGATGATGCTGTTAAAGTGCCGCACTCAATATACCAGCAAATTTGGAACACTCAGCAGTGGCCACAGGACTGGAAAATGTTAGTTTTCATTCCAATCCCAAAGGAAAGCAATTCCAAAGAATGTTCAAACTACCATACAATTGTGCTCATTTCACATGCTAGCAAGGTAATGCTCAAAATTCTCCAAGCAAGGCTTTAACAGTATGTGAACTGAGAACTTCCAGATATACAAGCTGGATTGAGAAAAGGCAAAGGAACCAGATCAAATTGCCAACATCCATTGGATCATAGAAAAAGCAAGGGAATTCCAAAAAAAATCTACTTCTACTTCATTGACTATGCTACAGCCTTTGACTGTGTGGATCACAACAAACTGGAAAATTCTTAAAGAGATGGGAATACCAGACCACTGTACCTGTCTCCTGAGAAACTATATGCAGGTCAAGAAGCAACAATTAGAATAGATATGGAATAATGGACTGGTTCAAACTTGGGAAAGGAGTATGTCAAGGCTGTATATTGTCACCCTACTTATTTAATTTTTGTGCAGAGTACATCACACGAAATTCTGGGCTGAATGACTCACAAGCTGGAATCAAGATTGCCAGGACAAATAACAACAACCTCTGATATGCAGATGACACCATTCTAATGGCAGAAAACAAAGAAGAACTAAAAAGCCTCTTGATGGAAGTGAAAGAGGAGAGTGAAAATGGTGGCTTGAAACTCAACACTCAAAAAACCAAGATCATAACATCCAGTCCCATCACGTCATGGCAAATAGATGCGGGTAAAATGGAAACAGTGACAGACTTTATTTTCTTGGGCTACAAAATCAATGCAGGTGGTGACTGCAGCCACAAAATTAAAAAATGCTTGCTCCTTGGAAGTAAAGCTATGCCAAACCTGCTGCTGCTGCTGCTAAGTCACTTCAGTCGTGTCCGACTCTGTGCGACCCCATAGATGGCAGCCCACCAGGCTCCCCCAGTCCCTGGGATTCTCCAGGCAAGAACACTGGAGTGGGTTGCCATTTCCTTCTCCAATGCGTGAAAGTGAAGTCACTCAGTCGTGTCCGACTTTTCGAGACCCCATGGACTGCAGCTTACCAGGCTCCTGTGTCCATGGGATTTTCCAGGCAAGAGTACTGGAATAAAAACCAGAGACATCACTTTGCCGACAAAGGTCTGTATAGTCAAAGTGATGGTTTTCCTAGTAGTCTATATACGGATGTGAGAGTTGGATCGTAAAAAAGGCTGAGCGCCAAAGAACTGATGCTTTCAAACTGTGGTGTGAGAGAAGACTCTTGAGAGTCCTTTGGACAGCAAGGAGATCAAAGCAGTCAATCCTAAAGGAAATCAGTCCTGAATATTCATTGGAAGGACTGATGCTGAAGCTGAAGCTCCAGTACCCTGGCCACCTGATGCAAAGAGCCAACTTATTGGAAAAGACCCTGATGCTGGGAAAGATTGAAGGCAAAAGAAGGGCGTGGCAGAGGATGTGACAGTTAGATAGCATCACTGACTCAATGGACGTGAGTTTGAGCAAATTCCAGGAGATAGTGAAGGGCAGGGAAGCCTGGCGTGCTGCAGTTCATGGGGTTGTTGTAGGAAAGGGGACCCTTTCCTGGGCCCGAAACTGGGCTCTTGTCTAACACTCGGAAACGAATTGTCCAAGGAGACACATGTGCTGACAAAGCAAGAGATTTTATTGGGAAAGGGCACCCGGTGGAGAGCAGTAGGGTAAGGGAACCCAGGAGAACAGCTCTGCCACGTGGCTCGAAGTCTCGGGTTTTATGGTGATGGGATTAGTTTCCAGATTGTCTTTAGCCAATCGTTCTGACTCAGAGTCCTTCCTGGTGGTGAACGCCTTGTTCAGCCAAGATGGATGCCAGAGAGAAGGATTCTGGGAGGTGGTCAGACCTGTGGTGTCTCCTTTTAACCTTTCCTGAACTCTTCCAGTTGGTGGAGGCTTATTGGTTCTGTGTTCCCTACCAGGACCTCCTGTCGTAAAACAATTTATACAAATGGTTACTATGGTGCCTGGCCAGGGTGGAAGGTTTCGATCAATGTGCTTCCCCTAACAGGGTCACACAGTCGGCCACGACTGACTGACTGAACAACAACACATCAGAAAAAAAGACATAAAAGACATACTGAAAATACAAATGTTAATGCTATGGTGGACTCATCCAGGCAATCTCCTTTAATTAGCAAAAGTAAAAGTCTGACTTCTGAGACCTTTGGAGACCACTTAGAAATTTCTGGAATGGAAATGGTGTGAACACCCTTTCTGCTAGCAAGGCTGTCAGTAGTTACAGCAAATTATTTTTAAAAATTCAGTTTTACTAGTGAAACAATACTCCTGTGTTTGGAAAGCTGTGGGTGGAGGTAACATGAGGGGAGAAGACAACCCCTGAGCCCGCCAGGCCGCAGTCAGACTGAAAGTTAGCCCCCTGCGCACTCCCCCAGCTTCTAGGAGGCCTCTCTGCACTGGATGGACGGTGCCTGAAACAAGAAGGAAAGGCGATGCTGAGTGGAGTCCTTGTAGGTCAAGGGCCTGCCCTGTGGCTTGTCCACCTCTTGATTACCCACCGCTGGGCTCCACACTGCCTGATGCCTCCTCCAGTGCTGGCTATTTCTAGTTGAGTAAAGACATAAGAAGTGAAATTCTAACGGCCTAGTTGTCTTTACAATTAAAAAAGGTTTCTTAAAGAAGAAACCTAAAAGTGTGGCACGCTCACGGCCTTTGGAATAATCTCTCAAGCTAAAGCGTGCCTGGTGTCTGTCTCCCCTGCCTCTGCCTGACCCAGACAAAACCAAAGTGATGCAATCTTGTTATTCTATTTGGCCATTTTGTGTTTTAAGAAATCCACAGAGAGCATGTAAGAACTTCTGTTGCCAAAGAGCCACATCCTCTTACAAGTGTTCTCCCATTGACTGAACCCCCATCCCCTCCGTTTTCTCTAAAGGAGCCTTGAGTTCTAAGGACCAGACAGCCCTCCAGCCCACAAGGTAACAGAGGGGCAGACCGTCTCACTCCAAGAAGAGGCAACAATGTGCCGGGAGTGGAAAGGGGGTTTCACTGGGTAACAGAAGACACTGAAGGGCTCAAGCAGGATGCTCCCTCCTCCTCTTCCTCTGCCTCCCATCCTTCTCACTCCCTCCCTCCCCCGCTCCTCCTTTTTCGGTGTGAGAACAGAGGATCTAATTTATCAGACCCCTTCCAGCAAAGCTGGAGTGGGCTTCCCTTCCCCCAGGGCCCCTAGTCCCCCCACCTCCTTCCCTCCCCAAATTCATCTCTGAAGCTCTGCGGGGCCGCAGTCAGGCACATTCCGAAAAGGATCCTGTGTATTTCATTGTCAGGGAGTCCTTGTTAGCTGGCTGCAGGAGTCCCTCTTTCTCCAGCTCTCCCTTAAAGGCAGGAGTCCTGGCTTTGTCCCCTTCTAATTTGCCCTCTCCGCCCCCTCACACCCCAAACCCACCACCCCTGGCACCCCCGCTGAGAACAATGGATGGGGAAGAGAAAGCATTTCCGGGATTAATCTCATAAATCTTTCACTGGCTTCCCAGAAGATTCTCTCCCCTGGAGCAAGCGGGGTGTTGGGGAGCCTGAGAGGATCATTCCTGACTCATTAGCACGTTTCCGCAACGTGCCAGCTGGATCATCTAAAAATTATTCAGCTACCCAGGAGGGAAGGCTTTTTGCCAAGCTGCAGGCTGACTTGAAGAATTTAATGCAATCTCAGGCCTGCCGTCCCAGGCGAGGCTGAGAAGGCCATTCAGAGAGCCATTTCCTGACCCCCGGGGCAGTCAGTGCCCCCCTGGAGTGGATGGATTCCTGAAGATTCTGCTTTTGCCTGCAGTTTCCTAAAGAACAGTCCATTGTGTTGCCTTTGTGCATCTCTGGGAAGAGAGAATTTATAAACCTTCTTTTTCCATTCCCAGAGCCCTGGGAAATATTCTTACCTTTCTGTTATCAGATCCCTTGATTTCAATCAGGCTGATAACACAAACCTGGAGAGTTTCCATTCACTATTTATTCTCTAAACAGCTTTTCTCTGTTCTGCGTTGGCCCTTCCCATATCTAAAAGGGCTTCCACAGTAGCTCAGACGGTAAAGAACCCGCCTGCAACGTGGCCGACCCAGGTTCGCTCCCTGGGTCCAGAAGATCCCCTGAGGAGGGCACTGCTACTCACTCCAGTGTTCTTGCCTGGAGAATTCCATGGACAGAGTAGCCTGGTGGGCTACGGTCCAGGGGGTTGCAAAGAGTCAGACACAGCTGAGTGACTAACACTTTCAGTCCTTGCTGAGGGCTTTACATACATGTTCTCATCTACAGTTTGTACAGTCTGACCACGTCACAAAGTAAGTGCCTAATAGCCTATTTACAAATGAGGAAACTAAGTTTGAGGAAAATTAGTGTTGTAGCCACGCATTCCAGGAAACAAACACACTCAGAAGGACAATGCAGAGTGGAGTGCAGTTTATTACACCCGTAGGCCCAAGGCAGAGTCTCCTCTTAGCCAAGGACCCCGACCTGTTTTTGTGACAACCTTATATACCCTAAGCGTACATGCCCAAACCCACCTTCCCAAATTCTCTGAAACTAGTTTGAACAAAGGAAAAGAAAGGTACAATCAAAGTTAACCCATGATTTGTATGCCTTAAACCCGTGATTCATATGCTTTTAAGCCTAGGTAGTTAACAGTGGACAATTATTAACAGGAGTATGGTCATACACCAATAAGCATAATAGAATTTATGATTCTATTGGGTTACACAGATAATTAGGGTATTCTTTTAGGCGATGTAGAGTCTAGTTACGAGCCCTGGGGCTCTTCCCACAGGGGGCGGGGGGAGGGTGGGGTCTGGTTTTCCAGTTGGTGTGTCCTTTCCATAGACACTGGACATAGAGCTCAAAGTCCACAGTCCGGCCCAAGACAGAGTCCTGATTTCAAGATGGAGCCTGTTCTGTCTGTTTCCTCCTTCACTAGGACTGTCACTCAAATCACACACCTACAAAGTGGATGCAAGGCATTGGAACCCCGCTCTGTCTGGTTCATAGGCATTGCTCATGGCCACTTCACTAAGACACAACTTTTGAAAGAATGACATAGCTCAAGCACACAACATAAACCAATTAGAGTCAAATGAGACCAAGATGGCAGACAAGACTAGACCTTGATCTTCAATCAGCAAGTGAAATGGCACACCCAGGGGTGCCATGACAGTTCCAAGGCACTGTCAAAAGACCAAGGAATGGGTGGTGGCCCAAATCCTGGACATCTCTACCCCTTCCCCCAAATCGTTGGAATAATCCTCCCACTCCGCATCTCAAGGCCACGCTCACCCTCTGCAATGGCCCACACTCTGTCTGTGGAGTGTGCTTCTCTTTGAGTCTGAATAAAACCACTTCTTACTGATGACTTTGTCTCTCACTGAATCACTTCTCTAGATTTTGTGATGTATTTAGATTTTGGGGAGGAGGGTTGGTTTATGGATAGTCTTTAGTCTGTGGCTTCATTTTGAAATATTCTAAGATTTGGAATACTTCTATGTGAAGTATCTCTTCAAATACTGAATCTGTCTTCCTCTTCTCCCTCTCTTCTAGCACTACAGTTACGTGTACATTGGGATTTTAACTACGTACTGTATGTCTCGCACATTTTCCACCCTTGTAGGGGGCATGCTGGGCTTCTCAGGTGGTGTTAGTGGTAAAGAATCCTCCTGCCAATGCAGGAAATGCTGGTTCAATCCTTGTGTTGGAAAGTTCCCCTGCAGTAGGAAATGCCAACCCACCCCAGTATTCTTGCTTGGAAAATTCCATGGGTAGAGGAGCCTGGCGGGCTGTAGTCCAGGGGGTTGCAAAGAGTCAGACACGACTGAGCACACAAGACTTCCACTAGGACACAGAGAGCCCAGGAAATGGAATTTTCTCTAACTAACACCCATATCTGCGAACACGCTATGGAGCCTGAGCAGTGTCCACTGTCACCTGACCAGCTCTTTGAAGATGATGATGACAGCCAGGACGGCCATGGCAATTTCTGCAAAAAGGCACAATTACAAAAGGAACTGAAGCACTGTCAGAAACCTCCAGGCCAGGAACATACCTGTTCCTAACATACAGCAGGGTACTACATAGGTGCCTGATTGCAATGCTTTTGATGGTGAGAGAGAATTCCTCAGGCAATGGAGACAGCAGGTCAGTGAAGTAAACAGTATGGGAGCAGAAACAGAGGTGCCATCAAAGACAAGGAGACAAGTCAGACCAACATAAAACCAATAGATACGGATAGAAGACTCATACCTGTGGAAGTCTGGGGGGTGGGAGGTCAGAGACGGTGTGAAAGTCCCTCTGCTGTTGGATTCTGGTCTTCAGATTTCTAAAGTTCCCTCCTCCAGTCATATGGATGGGTAGAGTGCCAGAGGCAAAGGAAGTTGAGTGTAGAAAATCATGGGTGCTGAGTAGGAAAGACTTGATTTTGACACCTTTAGTTCCTCTGTCCTTAGTTTTCTCATCAATTATATCCTTTCATCCTAAAATATTGAGAGTCTACAGCAGATAGGGCTTTGTCTTCGCACTGGGAGAAAAACAAGCCCTAATCCTACGTGGCTGGCTCCCTAGGTTGCAAAACAAGAAGTGTACACATCAAAAGGTGAATGAAACCATTCAGACCTATATCCATCTGCCTGCACCCAACTTCTCAAGCCAAGGCTCAGGACATCATCCGTGGTCTCTGCCTCCCCTCTGTACATCAGCCTGTGAACAAGTCCTGCCAGCTGCCTCTCCAACCCAGAGCCCAGCCTTCCCTCTTCTGGCACCACTTCTGTCACCACCACCCCCCGGGAGTCCTGCAATGGCCTGGTCACCACCCCTCCACTTCCACTCAGTGGTTCCCTCACTACTCCTCCACTCGCCAGCCGGAGTGATGCTTTTCAAATAAATTGGAGCAGATCATTCTCTGCTTAAAATTCTCAAATGTCTTCTCATCGTGTGTTGTGTGTGCTAAGTCACTTCAGTCGTGTCCGACTTTTTGCAACCCTATGGATTGTAGCCCACCAGGTTCCTCTGTTCATGAGATCTCCCAGGCAAGAATGCTGGAGTGAGCTGTCATGCCCTCCTCCAGGGGATCTTCGCAACTGAGGGATCGAACTGCGTCCCCTGTGGTTCCTGCACTGCAGGCAGATTCTTTACCATCAAGCCACCAGGGAAGCCCATCTTCTCATCACATCTAAACTTAAATCTGAAACTTCCTACATGAGGCTATGAGGCTGTGCCTGACTTGGTGCCTATGTATGCCTCTGACAGCCTCCCTTACTTATCTGCCTCCTGCTGTGCCCAGTTGGCAAATGGACCTTCTTTCTGTCCCTCCCACCACTAAGCTTGCTGTGTTCTGGGGATACTGAGCTTGCTATTCTTTTCACCAGAAAGTCTTGCCCCAGGTCATACCAGGGTTGACTCTTCTTATGATTCAGACCTCAGTTTAAATGTTCCCTTCTCTGAAGATCCTGTTCTACATGACCAATTCAAAATAGCCTATATATATATATATAGCCTATAAGGCAATGGCACCCCACTCCAGTACTCTTGCCTGGAAAAATCCCATGGGCAGAGGAGCCTGGTAGGCTGCAATCCATGGGGTCGCAAAGAGTTGGACACGACTGAGCAACTTCACTTTCACTTTTCACTTTCATGCATTGGAGAAGGAAATGGCAACCCACTCCATGACCAGGGAGCCTGGTGGGCTGCCGTCTATGGGGTCGCACAGAGTCAGACATGACTGAAGCGACTTAGCAGCCGCAGCAGCAGCAGCCCATATATATATATATATAAATGATATGCAGCCATTTAAAAGAATAAAATAATGCCATTTGCAGCAACATGGATGGACCTAGAAATAATCATACTAAGTGAAGTAAGCCAGACAAAGAGAAATACCATATGATATCACTTATATATAGAATCTACATCGTCAACATAAGATGATGACCCAGAATCTTTAAAATTATACAAATGAACTTATTTACAAAACAGAAATAGACCCATAGACACAGAAAACAAATTTATAGCTACCAAAGAGGAAAGGGGGTAAGGATAAATCAGGAATTTGGAATTAACTTATTCACACTACTATATGTAAAATAGATAACCTACAAGGACCTACTGTATAACGCAGGGAACTATACTCAATGCTTTGTAATAACCTGTAAGGGAAAAGAACCTGAAAAAGAATAAACACACACATATATACATACATATGTATCACTTTGTTGCACACCTGAAACACGACAGGCTATACCAACTATAATTCAATTTTTGAAAAAAATAGCCCATCAAGCACTTGCAAAACCTTCACTGTTTAATTTCATCACAGCTCTTATGACTAGATTTCTCTTGGTTGCTGATTTATTTATGTAATTGCTAACTACCTCTTCTACACACGTCCCATTATAGTGTAAGCTTCATTATGTGCCCTGTTTCATGGCTATTTTCCCAGTGCCTAGGGAAGCACTCAGTAAATATTTTCTGAATGAATTAATGTAGTAAAACATAAGTTCTTCTAACTAGAAAATGGTATCACTAATACAGGAGACCTAATAAGAGTTGAGCCATGAATGAGGACTAGGATTTGAGCTGTGAAAGGGAGCAGGCTGTGCATTTCTGGCCAGGGATTTTGCCCAGATACACACTCTGTGACATGTAGTAAGAAGCATTAAAGCCTTGACACAAACCCAGGAAGCCCAACTTCAAATACAGAACCAAACTTCACCCTCTACTAATAAGTTGAGAATACTGTATTCATTCAAACGTAAGATGATGAGCCAAACCAGAGTGCAATTGGAATGGAAATGGAGGGGACGTGGAAAGAAGAGGAGATGTGAGGGCATTTAGAGAGAAGAGACAAACAGACAGCAATTAATGTAGTATAATCAAATTGAGCAGATATAAATTAGAAGTAGGAGGAATCAGAGGTGAATTTGAGGACTAAAAATCAAAGGCGAACTTTAAAACTTGGGGGAAATGGACTTCTGTGGTGCTCAAGTAGTCAAGAATTCACCTCGTAATGCAGGGGACACAGCTTCGATCCCTGGTCTGCGAAGATTTTCCAAATGCCTCAGGGCAACTAAGATCTTGAGCTACAACTACTGGAGCCCATGAGCCCTGCCTCTCATGCCCCACAGCAAGGGAAGCCCCCGTAATGAGAACCCCCACACCACAACACAAAAAGCCTGCACGCAGCGACAAAGGCTCAGCACAGACAAAAATAAATGAATCTTTTTTAAACAGAGGAAAACGGTGGTGCCACGGACTGTAAAGAGGGTGACCCAGATTGTGTGGGAAAGTCAATCACGTCTTAGGAGAGTTGGGTCTGAGGCGGTGGCAGGGCCTTCTAATGGACACATCTAGGAATCCTTGAGAAACGTGGACTGATGTCTGAGATCAAAGCCAGAGAAATGGGTCTTCGAGTCATGTGAATAGAAATCTTTGAGGATCGTGATATATTCATGATATTTCAAGTATATAAGAGAAGACTGAGGGGACAGTTCAAATGTCTCTCCCCTCCAGCTTCAGGAAAAAGAAATCTGCCCAGGCTAGAGGTGGAAGGGCAGCCCAAGCACCAGTAATACATAATGTCCTCCCTGAAGAGTTGAACAACAAGCTGGAACTGCAGGGAGGAAGAGTCTCTAGGTAGGAAGACAATCCAGACACTGCTCAAATCAGGCAGGGCACATGTGCTGGACAGAAAATCGAGAGACCAGTCAATGCTAGGTGAGGAAGGAATGAGAAGCAGGTCCACAGTGGGGACAGATAGAAAATGGGAAGGAAGCCAATGAGGATATTCAACTGTATGGTCGGAAGACCCAGAGTGGCAGAATCAAGAAGCCAAGGGATGAAACTTCAAGAGTCCAGATGTGGCCAGAGTGTCTTGTGTTGAAAGGCTGCCAAGGAGAATAAAGTCTATGAAAAGATGATTGGGGCTTCCAATCAGTGAATTCTCATTGACAGTTGGGAGCCATTTCACCTGAGTGGTGGCACAGAAACCAGATTGCTTGGGTTTTTAGGGAGGAAACAGAACCCCAACTGAAAAGAATGGCCTCAAGAGGAAGAGCTGCAGTAATAATTTTACACTAATATTTGTAGTGTTCTGTGAGACAATGAATGAAGTCATTGGCTAAAATAAAAAAAAAAAAGAAGAAGAGGGGAGGGTCAGAAGAACAGAGAAGCGTTCGCATACGTGCTATGGAGACAGTACAGAGACTAAATCTTCAGATGTGATGGTTATTTGAAAAGTGAAAGATGCTGAGTACAGTTATTTGTTCATTCAGTCAACATTTTTTGAGCACCATCTTAGGCAAGGAGGTATGGCCATGAATGAGACAGCTAGCCTTTGGGCAGCTAGCTGGGGTGGGTGGTCACAGTAGCCATCAGAAGACTGGTCACTACTTTTCTGTAACACATTACAAGTTGGAAAAGTATCTTCAGTCAGTTCAGTCACTCAGTCATGTCTGACTCTGCGACCCCATGAACTGCAGCATGCCAGGCCTCCCTGTCCATCACCAACTCCCAGAGTCTACCTAAACCCATGTCCATCGAGTCAGTGATGCCATCCAACCATCTCACCCTCTGCCATCTCCTTCTCCTCCTGCCCTCAATCTTTCCCAGCATCAGGGTCTTTTCAAATGAGTCAGGTCTTCGCATCAGATGGCCGAAGGATTGGAGTTTCAGCTTCAACATCAGTCCTTCCAATGAATACCCAGGACTGATCTCCTTTAGGATGGACTGGCTGGATCTCCTTGCAGTTCAAGGGACTCTCAAAAGTCTTCTCCAACACCACAGTTCAAAAGCATCAATTCTTTGGTGCTCAGCTTTCTTTATAGTCCAACTTTCACATCCATACATGACCACTGAAAAAACCATAGCCTTGACTAGACGGACCTTTGTTGGCAAAGTAATGTCTCTGCTTTTTAATACACTGTCTAGGTTGGTCATAACTTTCCTTTCAAGGAATAAGCATCTTTTAATTTCATGGCTGCAATCACCATCTGCAATGATTTTGGAGCCCAGAAAAATAAAGTCTGACACTGTTTCCACTGTTTCCCCATCTATTTCCCATGAAGTGATGGGACCGGATGCCATGATCTTTGTTTTCTGAATGTTGAGCTTTAAGCCAACTTTTTCACTCTCCTCTTTCACTTTCATCAAGAGGCTTTTTAGTTCCTCTTCATTTTCTGCCATAAGGGTGGTGTCATCTGCATATCTGAGGTGACTGATATTTCTCCCGGTAATCTTGATTCCAGCTTGTGTTTCTTCCAGTCCAGCAATTCTCATGATGTACTCTGCATATAAGTTAAATAAGCAGGGTGACAATATACAGCCTTGACAAACTCCTTTTCCTATTTGGAACCAGTCTGTTGTTCCATGTCCAGTTCTAACTGTTGCTTCCTGACCTGCATACAGGTTTCTCAAGAGGCAAGTCAGGTGGTCTGGTATTCCCATCTCTTTCAGAATTTTCCACAGTTTATTGTGATCCACACAGTTAAAGGCTTTGGCATAATCAATAAAGCAGAAATAGATGTTTTTCTGGAACTCTCTTGCTTTTTCGATTATCCAGTGGATGTTGGCAATTTGATCTCTGGTTCCTGCCATTATTTCATTCAAACCTGATGACGTAGTTTGAGGTCAATGTTGGGAAATTCATTTTTCAAAAAAAAGAAAACAGGCTTGGAGGTGAGAGGACATGTTAAAGGCTCCATAGCTAGTTGCTATGAGAGTGAAAAAGAGAATGCTTGTCTGCAGTCAGGGCAGATGCTTCTCAAAAGAAGCAAAGGGCTGCATGGGCAGAAAGTATCTATTTGGGGACATCTCCTTTCTTTCTTCTCTCCTCCTTCCCCTTTCCTCCTCATCCCCCTCCTCTCTTTGTTGTTCAGTCCCTCAGTCCTGTCCGACCCTTTGTGACCCCAAGGACTGCAGCACACCAGACTTCCCTGTCCATCACTGACTCCTGGAGTTTACTCAAACTCATGTCCACTGATTCAGTGATGCCATCCATCCATCTCATCCTCTGTTGTCCCCTTCTCCTCCTCTCCTCAATCTTTTCCAGCATCAGGGTCTTTTCCAATGAGTCAGCTCTTCACATCAGATGTCCAAAGTATTGGAGCATCAGCAGCAGTCCTTCCAGGGTTGATTTCCTTTAGGATTGACTGGTTTGATTTTCTTGCAGTCCAAGGGACTCTCAAGAGTCCTCTCCAGCACTACAACTGATGCCAAAGCATCAATTCTTTAGCACTCAGCATTCTTTATGGTCTAACTCTCACATCCATACATGACTACTGGAAAAACCTTAGCTTTGATTCTACAGACCTTTGTTGGCAAAGTAATATCTCTGCTTTTTAATCTGCTCTCCAGGTTTATCACTCTCCAGGTTTATCATAGCTTTTCTTTTCCCTGGTTTAAGTTAAATGAAGTTCTCTTCCTTTTTCTAATTTCTTAATCTGAGCTCATGTTCAGCACTGAAATGCCAATTTAAGTCGAATACTTTACTCACCTTTGGATTTGGGTGTAGCCAAAGATGGTAGCCATTAATTTTTAGATGTGTATTAGTGGAGGATCGGAGAAGGCAATGGCACCCCACTCCAGTACTCTTGCCTGGAAAATCCCATGGGGGGAGGAGCCTGGTGGGTTGCAGTCCATGGAGTCGCAAAGAGTCAGACACGACTGATCGACTTCACTTTCACTTTTCGCTTTCATGCATTGGAGAAGGAAATGGCAACACACTCCAGTGTTCTTGCCTGGAGAATCCCAGGGACGGGGGAGCCTGGCGGGCTGCCGTCTATGGGGTTGCACAGAGTCGGACACGACTGAAACGACTTAGCAGCAGCAGCAGCAGTGGAGGATAGTTTTTAGAACATTAACTAAAATTCTCATGAACCTAGCTATCCTGTGGGATTTCCTTGTCCCTTGAGTTCTAGTAAATTTGGCTTAAGCCTACAAATTCTACAAACTGTAAAAGTTCAAAGCCTTCCCTTCAATTTCTGTGAATTCCCAAGGCTTTAGTATCTAATCTCCTTGTATCTGGTTTCCACATTCACACATGCTGTCTTCTCTTTAACCCCAAACTTAAGTTTGCTGCTGCTGCTAACCGTTGTCAGACTCTGTGCAACCCTATAGATGGCAGCCCACCAGGCTCCCCCGTCCCTGGGATTCTCCAGGCAAGAACGCTGGAGTGGGTTGCCATTTCCTTCTCCAATGCATGAATGTGAAAAGTGAAAGTGAAGTCACTCAGTCATGTCCAACTCTTCGAGACCCCATGGACTGCAGCCCACCAGGCTCCTCCGCCCATGGAATTTTCCAGGCAAGAGTACTTAAGTTTAGTCCCCTTTATTTGTTTTCACACCAATCCAGTGAGTTTGATAAAATGTATTGATATCCTCCCGGGTGGTAGGGGTGTTGAGGAAAGGAATTTCAGGAGATGCCTAATTAAGCAATGCAGAGCCTTCTACCAACCCACTGTGTTTCACTTTGTCCTTCCTCTTTCCCCTCCCAGTCCCCAACCTGCTTGTGAGCTAAAGAGTCCTCCTAATTCAAGCAATCCAGTGTATCAGTCATATTAAGTGCCTTGAGGTTGCCCTTGAGGAAGGTCCCATCCTCTATCCACAGTGATTTATCCAAGTATTGCTTCCAAATGACTATCAGTCAGTTCAGTTCAGTCACTTAGCTGTGTCCAACTCTTTGCGATCCCATGGACTGCAGCACGCCAGGCTTCCCTGTCCATCACCAACTCCCAGAGCTTGCTCAAACTCATGTCCAAGTGGGTGATACCATCCAACCATCTCATCCTCTGTTGTCCCCTTCTCCTCCTGCCTTCAACCTTTTCCAGCATCAGGGTCTTAGTATTCTTTATAAGACACATTAAGGCAAATAAACTGTGTTACATTTTGTGACAGTGATAGTAACCCTCTGAAGGAGACATTGTTATTATTCCCATTTTGCGGATCAATCATGAGGCACAATCAAGCTAAGCCAGTTGTCCATGTTTTTATGTTTTATAAGCAGCACGCCCAGATTGCAACTATGTTCTGTCTGACTCTAAAGTCCATTGGTTTTTGTAAGATGCAGTGATCTTGAGGTTGTCCCAGGAAAGTCTAGATGAAGGATCATTACTGGAGGAAGGAAAATGGGAACAGGCCACTCTCTTCCTTATTCACGAAGGGACTGGCAGGCAGAAAAGTATGTCTATAGAAGATATTTCCCTGTGCAATATCCTAGTGAGAATAAAGCTAGAACACCCAAATTGTTATTTTGAAGTGACCTGATAGAGATATGTCTATAGCTCTCAAACCCAACAGAGAAATGTATCTTGAAGTGGTATTTATCCCAAGAACCAGAAGTACTTAGACTTAAACATTATCCACTTCAGAAAATTGCAGGGCTAAACAGCTAGACCTTGAGGATATTATGCTAAGTGAGATAAATCAGATGGAGAAAGGCAAATACTTTGTATCACTTAAATGTAGAGGGTATAGCAGCCAAACTCAGAGACAGAAAGTAAAATGGGTGTTATCAGGGGACGGAGAGTTGGTGCCTGCTTTGGACACCGATGTTTGTAGGACAGACACAGTATAAAGATACAAACTTGCAACAGGTAGTAAATAAGTCCTGGAGATCTAACGCACAGCATAATGAATATAGACACCAATATTGTTTTATAATTGTCAAGACTAGATCGTAATTATTTCAGCCACTAAAAAGAAATGATAATTATGTGACATCATAGAGGTATTAATTATTGCTACAATGGCAATCATATTACACCATACAAATGGATCAAATAAACATGCCGTACACCTTAAATTTATGCAACATTATGTCAAGTATATTTCAATCAAAAAATAAAGAAAAAAATGACTGAAGAAACTGACCTCAAGGAAAATGAAGTCATGATTGAGGGAGCATCATTCAAAAGGTCCAGAGGCTAACTCTAAGGATGAAAACAGATGGCTGAATTTAAATTGGTAAATGAACCAGCTAGCCTGAGAATTCTCCCTGCTGATGCTAGGAACCTAATAAGTCACTGAGAATCTGCCTAAACCTTATATAGCAGAATAGAGCCCAGAAATGAAGTCTATACAAATAGGTGAGCAATCGCACCTGAAATCTGTGTTTAGCAAAAATTGTAGAGAGAAATCCTAAAGGGATGCCCCTTGTCATCACCCTGTATATTTTACAAGAAATCACCATCAGGAATTCCCTGGCAGCTCAGTGGTTAGGACTTGGTGCTTCCACTGCTGGGGCCCAGGTTCCATTCCTGATTGGGGAACTAAGATCCGCAAGCACAGCAAGACCAAAAAAAAAAAGAGGCACTGTGTTAGGCACTCTAGATATAAGGGCAAGAGAAAGCAGAGTTGTTTCGCTCAGAGAACACCTAGTCTAGTGGGGAAGGAGATGTGGGTTCAATCCCTGGGTTAAGAAGATCCCCTGAAGAAGGAAACCCACTCCAGTATTCTTGCCCGGGAAATCCCAAGGACAGAGGAGTCTGGCGGGCTACAGTCCACGGGGTCACAAAGAGTCAGATTGACTTAGTGACTAAACAACAACAAAACTGGGATTCAGAGTGGTGAAGCCTAAGGTTACATGGGGTTAGGATTTTTATCTAAGGTCAAAGTTATCCCTCTGCCCTCTTGCACTGCTGAAAAGAAGGACCTAAGTTGAGCGTTTTGACATTGAATGAAGTCGCGTTCAGCCTTGCTGCTCTGTAGCAGGAGTGCTCATCTGTGAACCTCGTGGGGCTATCTTAAAGACCCCCTTACAGTTTCTGTTATCACCCTCCCCCAGGTTGTGAATATGAGCAATCCCTTGGAATTTTCTTATTCTGAGTCCTCCTTGAATGGGGGATGCTTTTAGAACCTGCTTTTGATTATTCCCTTGTCCATTTGCTTAATTTGCTTATTATCCTGTTTATTTAATTATTCCTGTAATTATTCTGAGCCAGAAAAATGACCAAAATTCTTGGCATGACAGATCCCTTATGACCTGACCCCTTTCATTCCCTCTCTAGTTCCTAACCTGGA
Organism: Bos javanicus; assembly: GCF_032452875.1. NCBI lineage: Eukaryota > Metazoa > Chordata > Mammalia > Artiodactyla > Bovidae > Bos > Bos javanicus. The sequence continues at coordinate 6,900,670 of NC_083887.1, read as the reverse complement.
ACACACTTTTCTTTTTTCAAGACCATGTCTTCCCACTTAATTGCCTTGGGAAAGTTTTCCTCATCTACTGCAGGCACTGCCTCCTTTATTTTCTCACCTTCCTTGAAGCTCTTATCATCTCATAGACTATTTGTGCCTCACCAGGTAAACCCTGAGTTTCTCCAAGTAAGAACTGTGTCATATTCTTCTAGACAATTCTAGCACCTAAAAGCGGGCACATTTAGTAATGAGGTAGGCCCTTGATAACTACTCAATGGATGGGGCCTCCCTGGTGGTCTAGTAGTTAAGAATCTGCCTGCCAATGCAGGGGTCACAGGTTCGATCCCTAGTCCAAGCCTTGGCAACTAAGCCCGAGAGCTACAACAACTGAGCCCACACACCTCAAAGAAGAGTAGCCCCCGATCACAGCAATTAGAGAAAGACTGAGTGCACCAATGAAGACCCAGCAGAACCAAAAATAAAAATCAATAAGTCTTTAAAAAATATACTCAGTGGATGAAAGCATAAGTGAGTAAATGAATGATTAAATACCCCTTGATTCAGGCCTCTAGCATTCCAGGGAGGTTCGACTTCAAGAGTCCTGGTAAGTTATTTCCCTTAAGCAGTGGAGAAGGCAATGGCAACCCACTCCAGTGCTCTTGCCTGGAAAATCCCATGGACGGAAGAGCCTGGTGGGCTGCAGTCCATGGGGTAGCTAAGAGTCAGACACGACTGAGCAACTTCACTTTCACTTTACACTTTCATGAATTGGAGAAGGAAATGGCAACCCACTCCAGTACTCTTGCCTGGAGAATCCCAGGGATGGGGGAGCCTGGTGGGCTGCCGTCTATGGGGTCGCACAGAGTCAGACACGACTGAAGTGACTTAGCAGCAGCTCAGAAAGTAGCATCTGAAATATCACCTCTTGAAGGTTCCCGAAATAACCTCCTCCAACAAGTTTATTTTACAGATGAGGAACTGAGATTTGCAGGAAAGAGACTTGTCCAAGGTCACTTCTGCATTACTCTCCACTTACCTCTCTAATCTCTCATGGTTACAGGTGCTTCAGTCTTCTAACTTTGAGCTCAGATGCAATCTATACAGTCCATGGAATTCTCCAGGCCAGAATACTGGAGTGGGCAGCCTTTCCCTTCTCCAGAGGATCTTCCCAACTCAGGGATCAAACCCAGGTCTCCCGCACTACAGCAGATTCTTTACCAGCTGAGCCACAAGGAAGCCCAAGAAAAAAAAAATTTTTTTAATTAAAATTAATGACTGATCTACATAGAAGCCTGTTAGTGTCACAATTATCCGGGGACCTGGAGAGACACTCTGGCGGGTGGAGAGTGACAGAGGCAATGAGGTCATCTGGTGTCTGTATTTATCAATAGGGATCTTAATTCATTCCCTCCAGGAAAACTCTCAGCATTTCATGGGGAATTTTAAAAGCTTGTTGTTTACAATAAGATCCATCCCTGTGGCTTCAGCTGGGCCTATTGTTCCTTGCTGCTCAATGAAAGTACAAAGTGGGATTCAAGTAAATGTGGGCTGATATTGAACAAGTGTACATATGGCATTGGTAACGTAGAATTATCCCAGTCATTGGGAGGGCAACTAATCTCAACTGTGTGTTGTAACCAGGAACTGAAAGTTATTACGGTGTTGAATTCTTCACAGGAGGTTTTGTCTGAAGAGAATTACATAAAAGTGTAATTCTCTTGCTGATCAAACAAGAAGCAGCCAGACTTCACAGGACTCCCCAGGGCTGCCTGGCTATTGCTCTCCCCTTTGGGTTTGCAGAACCCAAATCTTCTCCTTCCATATTGTATCCCCAGTGTCTCGGACACAGTTCAGTTCAGTTCAGTCACTCAGTTGTGTCCAACTCTTTGCTACCCCATGGACTGAAGCATGCCAGGTCCCCCTGTCCATCACCATCTCCCAGAGTTTACTCAAACTCATGTCCATTGAGTCAGTGATGTCATCCAACAATCTCATCCTCTGTCATCCCCTTCTCCTCCCGCCTTCAATCTTTCCCAGCATCAGGGTCTTTTCCAATGAGTCAGTTCTTTGCATGAGGTGGCCAAAGGATTGGAGCTCCAGCTTCAACATCAGTCCTTCCAGTGAATATTCAGGACTGATTTCCTTTAGCATGGACTGATTGGATCTCCTTGCAGTCCAATGGATTCTCAAGAGCCTTCTCCAACACCACAGTTCAAAAGCATCAATTTTTCGGCGCTCAGCTTTCTTCACAGTCTAACTCTCACATCCATACATGACCACTGAAAAAACCATAGCCTTGACTAGACGGACCTTTGTTGGCAAAGTAATGTCTCTGCTTTTTAATATGCTGTCTAGGTTGGTCATAACTTTTCTTCCAAGGAGCAAGTGTCTTTTAATTTCATGGCTGCAGTCACCATCTGCAGTGATTTTGGAGCCCCCCAAATTAAAGTCTACCGTTGTTTCCACAAACATAGCTGGAGCTCACTAAATGTTGGTGAAATAATAAGTCAAGAAATAAAAGAATGAGTATTTGCCTACTATAGTCATTAAGTTTAGGTTTAGCTATATAGAACTGAAACCAAGATAAGAGGTTTGAACAACACAGAGGTTTCTTTATCTTTTACACAAAAGACAGGTAAGAAAACCAAATGGATATGAGGGTTTCCCAGAAACCAGGGATCCAGCTCATTTTATCTTTGTGCCTCCTCCTTCTATACTTATCAAAGGTGGCTGCCATGACACCAACCATCAAGCCAATGATGAAGGCGCAAGGAAGCAAGGAAACACACCACACCTAGTCAGGTAGAACTTTCATTTTTTTGGCCTTGCCCTTCAGCTTCCAGGATCTTAGTTCCCAAACCAGGAACCACACCCAGACCCCTGGCAATGAGAGCACTGAGTCCTGACTACTGGCATTCTCAGGGAATTCCTTAGAGCTCCAGCTATCACCTACCATCTCCAGGACTCTTTTGATCTTGTAAAACGTAAACTATGAAACTATGCATGATTTAGAAACCCTGACTCTCCATTCTCCCCTCTCCTAGCCCCTAGCAATCCCCATTCTACTTTCTTTATGAATTTGACTACTCTAGGTCCCTTATGTAAGTGGAATCATACAATATCTATCCTTTGGTAACTGGAATATTTCACTTAGCTTAATGTCCTCAAGTTCCATCCACTCATGTTGTAGCTTGTGTCAGAATTTCCATCCTTTTTAAGGTTGAATAATATTTCACTGTAAGTACAATATATACCATATTTTGCTTATCTATTTGTGTCAATGAACATTCAGGTTCTTTCCACTTTTTGGTTATTGTAAAGCATTGCTATGAACACTACTAAATACATCAAGTAGACCACTTTTAAAGAGCTTGCCAAAAACTCCCAGCCAACTTCCACTTAATTTTTACTGGCCAACCTTGACAGCAAGGGAGTAGCCTTTTAACCTGGGCACATTGATCATCCCAAATGATACATTTCCCAAATAAAAAGGGAAAGAGACAATACTGAGTAGACAACCTCATCAAAATATCCACTTATATTGTATTAGTGATAGAGTGTGCAACACAGCACTGCAGTGTGTTATACACAAAAGCTGTTAAGAAGATAAATCCTAAGAGTTCTCATCACAAGGAAAATTTTTTTTCTATTTCTTTAATGTGGTATCTACATGGGATGACAGATAGTCCCTAAACTTTTTGTCATTTCATAATGTATGTAAGTCAAATCATGATGCTGTACATCTTAGGCCTATACAGTGCTCCATGTCCATTATATCTCAATAAAATTGGAAGAAAATAGTGCCCACTGATCCCAAAGTAATCCTGTCTACTTCCATGTCTGAACTTTCCTCCAAGACGGTTTGTCTGTGCCTTAAAGGACTGTGTTTCCAGAAAGTTTCTTCCTATAATAGACAGACATGTTCAGGCCTGAATAATAATTCTCCTGTTTGGCCTTCAGAGCCTTTTCACATATCTACTCGCTCATCTCCAGACCCACATTTGCAACAATGCACTTAACATCTCCCCACTTGGAAATTTCCTGGCACTTAAGTTCAACAGATCAGAAAGAGCAATTATCCTCCCATTGCTCCCCACCCACTGAGCAGCTCTTCCTTCTGACTTCCTAATTTCAAATACAATAGGTTTGCTTTATGTAACCTCAGAGTCTTCAGTATGATCGTTTGCACTGTGAAGCCCCAAAGAAGAGGAATAGCTTAGAACACTTTTCAAATGTGTTTGTCCATGAAAGCCTTTTCTTCTTTCATGGAACAATTCTAGGGATAAGAGAGCTAACCAGCATATTATGGGAGAATAAAGAAAGTGAAAGTCACTCAGTCTTGTCCAACTCTTTGTGACCCCATGGGCTATACAGTCCATGGAATTCTCCAGGCCAGAATACTGGAGTGGGTAGACTTTCCCTTCTCCAGGGGATCTTCCCAACCAGGGGTCGAACCCAGGTCTCCCACATGCAGGCGGATTCTTTACCAACTGAGCCACAAGGGAAGCCCAAGAATACCAGAGTGGGTAGCCCATCCCTTCTCCAGGGGCTCTCCCTGAGCCAGGAATCGAACCGGGGTCTTTATTACGGGAGAACAGGCACCAAACCTGGAAACTCAGACTTCATCAAGCCCCTCTCACCTTTGGCACTTCCCAAAGCGCCTGCATTTTACCTCCACAAAGTCCTCCTCTTTCCTTCCCTTCCCTTCTTTCTTGCTAAATTAATTCAATAAGGAAGTCCTGAGACTAAGGTGGTTCTGCTTCCCTGGTGGCTCAGCTGGTAAAGAACCCGCCTGCGATGTGGGAGACCTGGGTTTATCCCTGGGTTGGGAAGATCCCTTGGAGAAAGGAAAGGCCACCCACTCCAGTATCCTTCCCAGGAGAATCCCATAGACAGAGAGGCCCAGCGGGCTACAGTCTATGGGGTCACAAAGAGTCGGACGACTGAGGGACTAAGCCCAGCACAATATCTTAATGGCCTCTGGAAGCAAACTAGAATCCAAGCCTTAAGTGCCTGGAGGTTAGGAAATCAAAACCTAAGGACAATCAATCAGAAACAGGTAGGCTTTATCTTGCAGCAATCAATAATGTCCTTACTTTGCTTTGCCTTTCCTGTATAAGTCTGTCCTCCAGCCCATGCTGGTGGCCGACTGCTCCTAGCCACTTCCAGTTTGTGGCTGTCCATTTAATCAATTTTTACTCAAATCCACTCTTAAATTTTTTCCTATGCCTCAGTTTATCTTTTAAAGCTCTCTTGCATTTTTTTCCTCTCTCTATTTAAAATTATTTATTTGACTGTGTCAGGCCTTAGTTGGCAAGTAGGATCTTCCTTGCAGTCTGCAGGGTCTTTTTAGTTGCAGACTTCAGGATTCAGTTCCCCGACCAGGGACTGAATGCCAGGCCCCCTGCACTGGGAGTTGAGGGAGGCAGGGTGCTTTCCTGGTGGCTCAGAAGTAAAGAATCTGCCTACAAGGCAGGAGACATGGGTTGAATCCCTGGGTCAGGAAGATCCCTTGGAAAAGGGAATGGCAACCCACTCCAGTATTCTTGCCTGGAAAATTCCATGGGCAGAGGAGCCTGGTGGGCTAGAATCCATGGCATTATAGAGTTGGACCAGACTGTGTGACTAACACTTTACTTTCACTTTTCTGGCTGGGAGCATGGAGTCCAACCAGTGGACCACCAAGAAAGTGCCCCATCCTTTCCTAAGGCTACCATTCCACTTTATCTAGAGTGACTTCTCCTGTCTCCCCCACCCCACCCCCACC